>NC_085141.1:428204525-428528714 GCF_024139115.2 Armigeres subalbatus
AAATTATTATCCAAAAGAAATTCACCATGTACTGTTTTTTTTTTCCAAGTTCGTTTATTTGGTAGGCTCAGGCGTGTATAACACTTTATGGAGCCACGTTTCTTTGTGATATGTACAATCGACATAATCTTATTATTAAATTAGTAATAGAGGAAATAAGCCAACGTACTCGTGGTGACTCGAGGTTAGGTTTACAATGTTTAAGGATGGATGGGGATTAGGATTCGGGAATCAGGGAATCATCATAATCAAGGAATTTCAGCAGCTCATCCGGTCATTTGGCGTCGGGGACGATGTGGTGTGTCGTCGTGCTCGAAAAATGGTTCGCATGGGAGCATCTTCCGGACGGCCAGAGCTACGGCGCTCTACGGGACAGAAAGACAGAGACAAAACAAAAAAAAAACTTCGAAGAAAAGAAAAAAAAACAAAAGTATTAGACTTTTATGTCAGAGGAACAAAGAAAACTATAAATGGCTTGCATATAGACCACATCACGATCCCCCAAAACACCTCTTATCTCCTGGAAGGGTTGTTTACCTCGGGCCACTAGGGTATCCAATAATTGCTCTCTGGAGACGTCGTTTTCCGAGCAGAACCAAACTACGTGATCGATGTCATCATAACCGGCTCCGCACCTACATAAGTTGCTATCGACAAGGTTTATTCTGTACAGATGTGCGTTTAGTGAATAGTGATTGGACATAAGTCTCGACATCACGCGAATGAAGCCTCGACTTAAGTCCTCACCTCTGAACCACGCTCGCCCAGAAACTTGAGGAATTATAGAGAATAGCCACCGTCCAAGTTCGTTGTGTGTCCAATTTCTTTGCCAACTTTGAAGAGTACTCTGACGGACTAATGGGAAAAACTCGTTGCTCGAGAATTGTCTATCATAAACCTCACCTTCCTGTGCGCCCACCTTTGCCAGCGAGTCTGCCTTCTCATTGCCGTGGATTGAGCAGTGAGAAGGGACCCAAACAAAGGTAATCTTGAATGATCTCGATCCCCAAATGTCTGGCCCAAACAGTCAGATTATCTAGGGTACTTTGCAATGGTCCTTGCAAGACAGCTGCACTTGGACCTCTTAGAGAGACCACGGCATCATCTGCAAGTTGTCTGAGCGTGCATTGTCCTTCCAAACAATTGTCAATATCTTTAACATAGAAATTATAAAGCAAGGGACTTAAACATGATCCTTGGGGAAGTCCCATGTAGCTAGTTCTGGAAGTTGTCAGAGTGCCGAGTGTGAAGTTCATTTGTTTTTCTGACAACAAATTGTACAAGAAATTGTTCAAAATAACGGGTAATCCACTACTGTGCAGATTGTCTGACAGTACTTCTATGGAAACTGAATCAAAAGCGCCCTTAATACCCAAGAATACTGAAGCCAATTGTTCCTTGTGCGCAAAGGCCAGCTGTATATCTGAAGAGAGCAACGCTAGACAATCGTTTGTTCCTTTACCCTTACGAAATCCAAACTGAGTATTTGAGAGTAATGCATTATGTTCAACCCAATGGTCGATTCTTGAAAGGATCATTTTTTCCAATAATTTTCTCATGCATGAAAGCATGGCAATCGGTCGGTAGGAATTGTAATTAGACGCTGGTTTCCCAGGCTTTTGAATAGCTATTACTTTCACCTGTCGCCATTCAGGTGGCACAATGTTGTACTCCATGAAACAGTTGTACAGGTCAAGTAATCGTCTTTTTGCGATATCTGGGAGGTTTTTAAGAAGATTGAATTTGATGTTATCGCATCCCGGAGCAGAGTTATTCGATGAAAGAAGAGACATAGATAGTTCCAGCATTGAGAATGGTCCACCCAAAGAACCGGGATCAGTGACTGATTCTCGAAATAGCGGTTCTGCTGGTACGGAATCTGGACAGATCTTTTTGCGAAATTGAATATCCATCAATTGGAGTATTCTTCACTCTCGTTGGTGGAAATGCGGTTCCGCATGTTGCGGGCCGTTTTCCAAAGTGTTGTCATTGAGGTTTCTCGTGATAGTCCCTCGACAAAACGTCGCCAGTAGCTACGTTTTTTGCCTTGAAAAGATTTTTGAGCTTTCTTTCGAGCCTCAAATACTCTTCAAAGCTCGGACCTTCCGTGTTTACGGAAGGCCTTGAAACATCAGATTTCTCAGAATACAACTTAGTACATTCATCATCCCATCCAGGAGTGGCTGGTCTTCTTATAACAGATGTACTTGGAACACGTCGTTTCTGAGCTTCCAGTGCGCTTTTATGAATCAATTCGGTAAGGAATCGATACTCATCCAGTGGCGGAAGAATATCAGTTGATTCAATACCAATTTTCACCGCCGATGCAAATTTTGCCAGTCAATGTTCTTCGTGAGATCGAAAGGAACATTAACTGGCTCAGATTGTTGATAGCCACTCTTAACTGTGGTGACTATCGGCATATGGTCACTACCATGGGGATCTTGAATTACCTTCCACGTGCAATCTAATGATAGTGAATTCGAACATAAAGACAGATCAATACCATGTTGACCATTTGGTCCTATTCGAGTTACTTCACCTGTGTTCAAAATATTCAAATTGAAATCGTCACACAAATCATAGAAAATAGGCGCTCTATAATCGTCATACGTTTCGCCCCATCCAATACCATGTGCGTTCATATCACCCAATATCAATACTGGAGATGATAGAAGGGAGACTGCGCTCCAAAGCTGTCGACGATTAAGAGATGCGTTTGGTGGAATATAAACTGAAGCTATGCAAAGGTCTTTATTCTTTACATTTACTTGGCAAGCGACGATTTCTAAGCCATTAACAACCGGAATGGGAATTCTGTAGAAGGAGTAGCATTTTTGATCCCCAAAAGAACGCCACCATAGTGGTCATCCCGATCTTGGTGAATAATGTTAAAATCGTGGAAGTTGATTTCATCTTCAGAAGAAAGCCATGTTTCACAGAGAGCAAATACGTTACAATCGGAATTGTGAATCAAAAACTTGAACACGTCCAATTTATTTTTTAGACTATGACAGTTCCACTGCAGCATAGTGATTGTATCTTGTATGGCCGTATTATCCATCGAAAGATACAATTTCTGCAAGAAGGGGCCATGAAACAAACAATTGCTTCAGATAACTTTCTATTGTTGGAATAAAGCGGTCAATGATTGGCCTCTTTGAATCCGGAATATTGAATAGATTTAAAAAGCGGTTCACGAGGTCCTTAAAGGATATCAATCCTCGCTTGGACGAAATTCTCTTTTCGGAAGTGCGAGTAGCATTCTCTTTTTCATGGATAATCCTAGCCGGATGTTTCCTAGGAACATCGGTTTTAGGCAATGGCGGGAATGTCTTAGAGCAGCAAGGATCTGCAGTGAAGACTGGTTGCTTCGGGATTTTAAATAATCCCCCATTACCTTCAGATTTTGCCAAGCCTTTATGGATGACTTTTGTTTTCTTTCGGCGCGTTCCCGGGGAAAAAGAATCATCCATATCGGCTGCGTCAGAGTCCGATTCATCAATGGAGATGGAATCATAATAGTCACTTACTTGAACGGTAGCTGAAAAAGCAGTCTTTGCGGTGGCAGTGGCGGATGTGTCTTGCGCTTTAACCATTTCCGCATAAGACTGCTTGGAGCGCTGTACCAACGAGCGCTTCACTTTTTGGGTGCGCTTTCTGTACACCGGGCAATCTTGCAAACCATGGGCAGGATCCAAACCACAATAAGCACATTTTGTGGCTTGTTGCTGACAGGTATCCTCCGATGTCTTTGGAAACATTTACCACAAAGTGGTTTATTGTCACAAAACTCGGCGGTGTGACCTAATTGTTTGCAGTTTGTACAATTAAATACCCTTGGTACAAACAAACGCACCGGAAACAACATATTCTCGATATCTACATATTTTGGGAGCATCGAACCGGCGAACGTCACCCGAAGCGAGCCTGACTTAGAATATACCTTTTGCCGTCTACCATGGCTGCTGAATGCAATTCCTTGCAATCCAAAATATCCACGGTAGACTCCATTGCGCTCTTCAAGCGGCCTTTTCCCGCAAGTACATCCTTGCAAGTCAGGCTCGCTGCGTTGATCACACCTTCTATTTCGATCTCCCGCGAGGGACATAAACTAAATATTCAATATTGTACGCCTTGTCGCCAGCAATTTCATTCGCCACGTGGTTTGTAGGTGGGGTGATGCGTAGGTTGTTTCTGTTGATTTGTTTGAAATCAAGTTTCGTAAAACGACGCTTCAAGTCTCGTTTGGTGCTGAGATAATCTTGGCTTTTCGCTTTCTGCCGAAAGTAAACAACCCAAGGGCCAGGCGATGATGCCTGGTAAAATCGTGTGCGAACCTCTTTTGGTGGCACATCACCTTCCACAGTCTCTGCTTCCATTCTCACCCCGAAAGGTGGAAGGACAATTCTGGCTTATACTAACTTAAAACTATTACCAAATCAGAAAAAAAAATGAAAAAAAACTAATTCAGTTGATTTAAATCAGTCCCGCTCCAAAAGGGAGAACAATAAAACAAAATCTGCCACTTATCTGCGCTGCTGCTGTAGGTAGCAGCAGAAACAATAGCCTGCTTCACTGGCGTCGCCAGAAGCAGCTACTTCGCTCGCCGACAGTGATCGCCTTGGATCCGTAGGTAGGCACCACACAATAGACTCGCACTACCGAACAACACCCGCGATGAGACACAGCACACACGTCTGGCTCGTTCGAACGGAATGACACCATGTACTGTTGTAGTGTTCTTATGTGCTCGTCGACTCACCGAAGGCGCGCACTCTTTGTCGCCATTTCAAATTTATTTGGCGCAAATTTAAAATAATTGACGACTTTTCAAAGGATAAGTTTCTTTATAAAATTCAGACAAGAACTCGATCATTTCGCTAAGTGAACGGCTGGTGATTACAAGTGTTTGCGAGTAGGCTACGAAGTTTTTCAGTATTTTAAGTTGAGTTTGGCTAGTTTGACTAATAGGTAAAGTGTGATTGGAGTGAATTATTCTGTGTCTATTTTAATCAAATTTCTAAAATTAACAGTTAACGTAGCAGACGTCATTAGGACGTGTTTTTTGAATTCCGCGAACACCGAGTTAGTTAAGTGAAACGTACAAAAAGGTAAAACGAATTTTAATGTTTAATGTAAAGTTTTTGTTAATGAAACGAATTCGCGTTGGACTTTCCAGCGCATTGCGCTTTTTGGTACGGGCTGGATTTTGAGTATTCGACCGGAGTCGGGTACGGGAATACTTGTGGCGTCTACAGGGCCCGCCATTTCGTCCAACGGACATCGAGAGCTCGAGCGTGCGTTAAGGCCCGCCTGTAAAGGTAGTTAAACGGAGAAGGAGTGAAGTCGCTCGTCAAAAAGCGAAAACTCGGCGGTCGCCAATCAACCGTCGAAGGTAAGATCCCCAAGCCAATTCCCGTGGATCATTTCCGAGAGTGCGGTCCTCGTAAGTCGTCAAGGATCGTACCCAGGATCGAAACCGAACCAACGGTTAGTAGTTTGTCTTTTAGTCCAAATTCAGTGAACCGGAAAGGTACGCGAAGCCAGGTCGATTGGGAAAGGAAGTTTGAGGGAAAGTTTATTCCGGAACACTCTCGAATCCGAAATCGGAAGCCTTCCGTCCAGCCGTCACTCCCTCCGCATCTTTAGTTTCGGCCATATCGCTCGAGCTCCACCTCCATCGCTGCGCGCCAATCTGCAGCATCTGCGGCAAAGCCAATCGGCCGCCATCGCTACAACCTGGTCGGAGGACATCGTCGCCATTTTCTCGGTGGAGTACTTCCAACGCATCAGTGCATCGAGAAGAAAAAACCTGCGCAGGTATGTGAGCTTGTTGTTTCATGGCCATGATTTAGCTCTTTTCCTCCATTCCGTACCGTTAAAATAGTCCAACCCGAATATTAGAATAAATGTTGTGTACTTCGAAGTTAGCTTGAGTTTTAAATTTGTATTGCGTTTCACGGGGCTGGGAAAATTCACTCCCATTGCGTTCGCCATGGCTACAGTTTGAAAGTTAGCTTCGAAAAGTTGCTTCCCGTTCTCTTTTTAGTGGGTTGAGCGAGTTCAGGTAGGTGGGAAGTTGGGAAGTAAAGATAAAGCGTAAGTAATTTTGGAGCCAGCGACCGTTCGAGAGTCCCCAGAGGTAAAGGGTCGGTAAAAGTCGGGCAAATAGAGAACACGACCCTCTCTTCGAGAGTGGCGCTTAAGTCACCGTGTTTTAAAATCACCTCGAAACAATTCGCGAACAGTTACAAACTCTCAAACTAATCAACCAACCTATTAATTAACCAAAACAATGCATGTCACTACACCGACTTAGAGACACTATCGCTTGAAGTAGATTTGAAATTGAATTTTGACGAGATCCACATTTATGTACTGTCATAAGACTAGTTTAGTACTGTTCCAATAGTACTCCATCACGCTGTATTTCTTCACAGATACGTATTTCGACTTCAATTATTATGCCGTTTTCAGTATCGCGTGCTTGGCTCGACTCGACTTAAGTTAATTGATTTTTTATATTGCGATTAGTCATCGGCGTGGAAAAATTATGATTGGCGGCGCGCCGACCCAAAATCGTCGGCGGCGGCGGCGCGAGTAAAACCACCGGCGGCGGCGGCGTGGCGCGGCGGTGCACAGCTCTAGTCCGAGCGGCGGCCGTCGGCAAGTGGTTGACAAGAATTGAATATGATTGCGTCGTCCACGAGAAGTAAAATTTGCTCGCAAAGATTCTGACTTTGGTTTTGTTGCTGTTAGTGATTGGAAATGCGTATTACATATTGAAAATTAATTGGGTTAATGAAAATAATTGGCTGGTAACAGGATTTTATACAGAAGAGTGTTGATCCGAGACGAATTTTCTTCAAAGTACAAAACATAATCGCTTGGCGATGGTAGAAAATTGGCATTTGTAGCGGAATCACAAGCGTGCGTTGGACGCTGCAATAAATGTATTCGTATGGATGATGTCTGACGCTACAATTACACTGGACGACAAAATCAGAAAAAACTCAAAGGTGCAGCACAATCGGGTTGTACGCAAAGGTGACGTAGGACTACGTAGCTATACGAACTGGAGGGTATTTTCATCATAATTTGTGTAAATTTATTAGCATTGTGCAAACTGCTCGGAGGTCAACCGAATCAAGAAACTGAAGGTAGCTCCCAGTTGGATGAACCAGCCGTGGAAAAGGAACGACTCATCGGCCGCATCGCCACTGAAGGCATTCGTCTATCTTTCAGTGGATATCACCAGAATCCTAGAAGACATTATGCTCACAAATGTCCGGACGAAAGGAAAAAATACGCAGAATCGGAGGTGGCGCGAAACAAAACACAAATATATTAATTTGCAACGTTCGACTTCCGCCTGCGATGGAAGCGTACATGCATCGTTTTCTATAGCGCTGGTGGCAACGTGAGCAGGACTTCAAGAATAAATTACAAACAGTCCTTTTCAGGACTTAAAACTATTTATCCAAGAAGAGGTTTTGACCGTTGGGAAATTTTTTTACCCAGACAAACAGACTGTTCGGCTGTTTAAACGACAATGACGATTTAGGAAAGATTTAATGTTTTTAATAATGCGTCATTTGATAAACTAAGGCAGCTATACAACATTTTTCACTAAGGTGGCGTCTTCATCGATTTGGCCGTCGTCGACGGAAAGTGAAATTTTCTGCCAAGATTCTTTGGTTTTGTTTCGTTAGTCATTAGAAATGATATCGATTTTGTTCGGGTTACCTGCGTTTGGCGACGACAGAAAGTTGCCCTTTGGTAGCACAACCACAAGCGCACTTCGGAGGGAGATGATGCAATGAGTTTGTTCAAATGGATGGCGTCAGTAGCAGTCAAATGGAATTTCCTCACAAGATTTTGATTATGTTTTGTTGTAGTTGAGGATTGAAAAGCTCCATTATTTGAAAAATATCGGTTCTTTACAGTACCATTATTTTACACAAGGGTAGTTTAATCCGGGATGCAAGAATGTTCATCAACGTCCAACATTAATAGTTTATCGTTAACAGAAGGTTTTTCTTCGATAGCGGAATGAAAAGCGCGCGTCGGTGAGTGACAACGCAACAAATTTGTTCGAATGAATGGAATCGCTTACAGCAACCGAACTATCACGCCAAACGCCAATTCCACCGAAACAGTCCATTTTGCAATCAACCCTTTCTGTTCAGAAGATGCCGGTCCTGAGAAGGACCAATTTTGTCCCCAATGCACGTTTCCAATAACTAACTGCAACCCAATGCTTGTCGAAACGTTAGGGTTAGAATTCCACTTCGTGTTGTTATTGTTCGACGACCACTCGATGAGTTTTATCTAAGAGGCCACCATTTGGAATAAATTTTCAGCATCGCCACTGCATCGCACGGGATCGAAACAGACGTCATTTTTGTAATCAACTCATTCTTCACATAAAATGCTGATTTGTTGAGGTTGAATGACGACCACCAACGCAGACTTCCACCACCAATTCGATGATTTTCCTTTGAAAACACCATCAGAGCGCCTTCGTGCTGCTGTGTTCGCTCCGCTGCGTCGGCTCTGCGTAAAATCTTATTTAACCGCTCTCTGCGAAATCCCTATCAAAATGGCTCGCGCGCTCAAAGCAACTTTCTTGTATTCAATAAATTAAGCCCGTTAGCTCCGCCCCTTTGTGGTCTGGTATAGGTGTAAATATAATGTGCACTCATAACGATTAATGAAGGGCGGGGCTAATCGAAATTACTTTATTAGATATAAGAAAGCTGGTTATAGACGCGCGTGAGCCATTTTGATCGGGACTCCGCAGACAACGGACCGTGACCGGACCGCAGACAACGGAGGATGACAAATTTTAAGAATCTTATGAAATTTTCTCGCGAGATTCTGAATTTTGTTATGAGATGTTGTTTAGCTAAGATGCGGATTGTTGCGAGGAATGACAACAGAAATTCGACTGAAGACGAAGTTGCTCCTAACTACAAAGCATCATCTTTCGGCATCTGTCTGTCCGAGCGACGTTCATCGATGGGTGGTTGCTGTAGAAAGTTTCCACTGAGGTGACGTCTTCATTGATTTTATACAAAAGGCACCATTTTATACAAAAGAAGGTTGATCCGAAATAAACTTTCTTCAAAGTGCAAAACTCAATCGTAAACAGCAAATTTGATGGCGCGTCGGAGGAGATGATGTAGTGAATTTTAATGGATGGAATCACTAACAGCAACCAAGCTACCACACCAAACCCGATGCCACGGAAACAGTCCTTTTTCGCAATTTACTCTTTCTTTTCGTAAAATGTTGGTCCTGAGAAGAACCAATTTTCTTTTCCCAATTCCCATTCAAATGACTAACTGCATTCAATCGCTTGTCGACACCTTGCGCTGCAACTGTCCGATAGCCACTTGATGATTTTTCGCTAAGCCTCCAAAGGTTGAAATAAATTTACAGCATTGCAACACTGCCATGCCACCCACTTCGTGCTGCTGTGTCCGATCCGCTGCCTTCAATGTCGAACCACTCTTTGTGGAATCCCGATCAAAATGGCTCGCGCGCGCCGGACATCAGCTTTCTTATATTTAATAAATTAAGCCCGTTAGCCCCGCCCCTTTGTGAGCTGATATGGTTGTAAATATAATGTGCACTCATAACGATTATTGAAGGGACGGGACTAATGAAATTAGTTCATTAGATATAAGAAAGCTGCTTTTCGATAGCGCGCGAGCCATTTCGATCGGGTTTCCAGACAACGGACCGTTCGGAGAATAATAAATTCTAAGAATCCTATGAAACTTTTTCACAAGATTGTTGCGAGGAATGACAACAGAAGTTTGACTCAAGACGAAGTTTTTTCATATTACAAAACATTTTCTTTCGGCATCTGTCTGTCCGAGCGACGTTCACCGATGGGTGGTTGCTGTAGATAGTTTCCACTGAGATGGCGTCTTCATTGATTTTATACAAAGAAGGTTGATCCGACTATCCGAAATAAACTTTCTTCAAAGTGTAAAACTCAATCGTAAATAGCGAATTTTATAGCGCGTCGGAGGGAGATGATGTAGTGAATTTTAATGGATGGAATCACTAACAGCAACCAAACTACCACGCCAAACCCGATGCCACCGAAACAGTCTTTTTCGCAATTAACTCTTTCTTTTCATAAAATGTTGGTCCTGAGAAGAATCAATTTTTTTTCCCAATGTTCCTTTCCAACTAACTGACACCACAATTTGTAATAAATTTCCAGCATCGCACCGCCAGTGCCGATCGCCACAGTGCTATTTTTATGGTCAACCTTTTCTTCATATGAAATTCTGGTTCGTTGAGGTTGAATGATCTGCAGCAACACATCGAGGACCACCACCAATGCGATTGATTTCCTTTGAAAATGTTATTAGCGCCTCCGTGATGCTGTGTTCGCTCCGCTGCGATCGCTTTGATGCGTCTGCTCTGCGTGAAACCTTGTTCAAACTGAGGATTAGATCCAAATCCGCAAGTGATTGATTTTTGATGTCTGTGCTAGTGATGCATGAACGTGATTGGTTAGTTTACCTATTTCTAAACTTTTCATCAATTATCGATAATAAATAGTTGAAAATCAGTATTTACAAATAAATACAAAGAAGCGTTGACTCATCCTTGATCGAATGGTCCAAAAAAAATGAAAATCCATCGAGAAACGGCTTAGATATTAAAGTTTAAAGTCTATCATATTTTTGTGACGGTCCCCGATTTTCGCAATCGTAAAGTGTACCCCAATATAGAAAACACAGACGTAGTCCTACGTCAAAAAAGTTTGTATCCGCGATGCTTATGTGTTGCATTTGTAGTTCTTGATCTCCAAAATCGACTGTTTACTGGCGTTTGTTGTTTGGTTGGGAAGATTCCGAGATTATTTGGTCACAAAGTAGGAAGGGAATCATGATAATCAATGCACTAAAAGGTTTTTCGTAGTTTACGTCGAGCGGTCGTCTCTTATATACAGCCTTTCTGATATTTTTTCTCAGAAATTGCTGCAATGCATTAAAGTGAATGCATATTAATGTGAATTAATGAATATAAGGAATTTATCGCCCTTAAGTCTAATTTTGACTTCTCTTATGTATTTTTGCATTACATGTTGTTACATGAGCGAGAAAGGCACCAATGGTGAATTAATCTTTTGTTTTTGTGTCAGTGTTTTAACATTATTTTGTTTATTGGAAATTTCTCATCTTATCGAAAAATATTATTTCGTAAGAGAGCAATTATTTCACTACCATGAACTATAATCAGCTTACTAAACTTTGTGAACTAAAAAAAAAGTATTCGGTTGGAATTTTGCTCTGTGCAACTGTAAAACCACCAATATGTCTCTTGAGCATCATTGTCATCATTATCTGTTGAGGATCATATCAGTATATTATCACTTTATTATGCATAAGCGGTCAGTTTTCATAATACGATCTGTACAGGGAGTATTTGAACAATAGACTTCGCATCATGACTCGAATATCCGTACTGAAGGGCAGTCTAGACAAACCACCGTAGTCGCGATGAAAGTATTTCATTAAATTCCACGTTCCCGGCGTACGACGGGGCCCTCTCATTATTAAGTATGTCATTGCCAAGCCCAGTCCGGGGGGACATTGCCTATTGTTTATCCCTTCAATAGCAGACGCAATCTCGGTCCAGACTGTGCCCGCTGATATTCATCTTTCTGCAGTGAGCACAATAATGCAGCGTCGGTAACCCTCCTTCACAGCGATTATAAAAATTACGTCTAGTCGAACTTTGCTCTAGGGCGAAAAAAGTCGTAGACGACAACAAGCGGCGAAAGAAGTAAGAATGCGCGACGTAACCATTCCAATTTTCCGTTTCCCCAGGAATCAAAAAGAAACACCCTCACTATTTCTTCCCTGTTTGGTTCAGGTTCGCTTTTACAACAATGTCACGCCATGTTGATTTTCCCCGTCTATTCGCTCAAGTTGACCGGATTATTGTCGGAATGGTTCTCTCCACTTTCGCTGTCTGCCGCCAAGCACATGTTTCTGAAGCTAAATGTCTCTAAATTTGCGTCTTGTAATATGAAAAAATCCCGACTAGCAGGATGTCGCTAGTTACAAACTCTCAAGATGCAAGTGATACAAGAGAAATATGTGTTTCCTTATGTACAAAGTATGATAGGGTGAATCATCCGTCGTGAGATATGCACAGGAAGGATTTTTCACATTTTCCTATGAATCACTATTGGAACTATGATGAGTAATCTTTCTCATTCGGGTGCAGCTTTTGGTGAAAACGTGATTTGATGCTGCGAGAACCGACGAGACTGAAGTCACAAACTTTCCCAAGCATATGCTGGCTTGAGACTTGTTTCGACGCGTCCTAACGTGAGGAACATTTCGCAAAGTTCGCATCCTTGTAAAGGACCGAACATATTATTTTCCAGTCTGGCTGTTTTTTCATTCGCTCGAGTGGTCCTGATGTGTGCATTTTTTCACAATTGGTTTGCATTTAATTAAAAATCTTTTTAAAAACTTTTCAAATCGTTTTCAATTCGTTCAATTTTTTTTCAACTTGTGTTGGATAATTGGAAATGTTGTTATAGATTCCCATTTAAGTTAGTCTCGTACAAAAATAAAAATATTGAAATACAATTACCAACAATATAAATATGATTAAAAACAAGGAAAAACGACTACACATCAATATCACTAATAGTGAACTAGTGTCCTTTGAATAAGAACACGATTAACATTTATCTGGTACATACGGAAATAGAGATATAACGAGCTTGTATGAAGATCGAATGAGTTGACATAAGGAAAGATACCGATATGTAGAACATCTACTGTAATGTGAATTATGGCGTAATATTGATTGCTGAAAGTATAATAGCAGTTGGCCAAGAGCCATTGCTATTGCCAACGTAGACGATAGACGTTGCTTTATTCATAGTTTGCCAGTGATGCCAAAAACGATTTCTGTGAAATGCTATTAGAAGATAGCAATTTTGGCTTCAATAAAATCAAAAAGTATTTGTAATCAATCATTATAACTTAATTCATAGTCCAATGTTTCTTATAGAATCATAGTTCTAACACCACTGGAAAATATTTGAAAACACAACGCTCCAACAATCCAACGGCTCTGTCCCTGGGCGCCCATTCCAGGGCCATCCGCCCAAGGCCTAGGCCTACGTAGTCAACTTTCAGTCAACACGAAGCAGCCCAGTTTAGAACGGGCCTGTAAGAAGAACAAACATAGACAATCTACTCGACAGAATGGAGCAGCCGACACGCAAGCAGAATTATTCCTCCCTTCGAAAAGCTGATACTCAATCCCACCATTCCATGACCGCCCAGACGCCGTCGATTCACCCTCCGACGGCTCAATGGCCTACTAGTCTTCTTCGAATGTCTCTCCTGCCACTTGCACTCCGAAATGTGCCTACTACGTGAAACATAATTGTGCATTTTTGCCGTCGCCACCCCTCGACGCAGCCAGCCTACTAGGATTCGCAGAACTGGTGCCGGTGGGATGAGTGCAGCAGACAGACCCCCAAACCCTTTTTTTCTCCCCATTGTAAATACGACTGCACCCCAAAACGTGCACCCCGCGTTGAAACGGGCTGTCTGTGTGTTGTTTGTAGTACCCATGGCGATGGCAGTGGCAGTGGCAGTGAGAGTGCACCACACTCTACTATACAGCAGGTTCTTCCTCGTTACGATGAAGGGAATGTGCGGGTAGGTCGGGTCGGGTCGGATCGGCAGCAGAAGAGTCCTTTGGCCGCGCGACGAACGAGTATATTTCCGCAACATTTATGTTATGTACTTGCGTTCGCCGACCTTGCAATTTGAAATGTATAAATTGACGCCTGCGTAGAAACGGCCGTCTGCAAAATTCCTAGCCCAGATTCGAAACAAATTTTAAAGGAAGCGTACAGTTTGCCAGGACAGACGAGTCCGCCGGCGGAGGGGTTGGGTGTAGCCGGCAAACGAAACCACTCGAGTCCTGATGATAGGGGATGGATTGCACTACTTTTTCGGTGTACGGACGGTATTGTGTTGATGGTGCTATTGTTGATGCTACTGTCGATGGACGTCTGCTGTGGTGAATTGGCGAGTGTGGGAGTGAGAAGTAGGCTGTGAATTGCGATGGGATTATTTATGGAAATGGCACACGTTTTTGATAGGCTTCGACGGTTCTATTTTTTATGATTACTGAAATTGGCTTCGATGTTTGAGGTCATGTAAAATTTATTCTAAAAATGGTGATTGATTGTGCGTGATAATGATAAAATATATTGGGGAACTTATATGGGTTAAAACATAGTAACGGAACCTCCCGAATGCGGTAAGACTCGCGGCTACAAAGCAAGACCATGCTGAGGGTGGCTGGGTGGCGATTCCCGGTGCCGGTCTAGACAATTTTCGGATTGGAAATTGTCTCAATTTCCCTGGGCATAAAAGTATCATCGTGTTAGCCTCATGATATACGAATGCAAAAATGGTAATTTGGCTTAGAAACCTCGCAGTTAATAACTGTGGAAGTGCTTAATGGACACTAAGCTGCGAGGCGGCTCTGTCCCCGAGTGTGGGATGTAATGCCAATAAGAAGAAGAAGAAGAAGAAGAAGAAGAAGAAGAAGAAGAAGAAGAAGAAGAAGAAGGTCAATGTGGCCATTTAAATATAAATGCTTTCTCTGATTTTTGACGTAGGACTTCTTTCTTTTTACTATTTTATTACTATTATTATTTCATTTAGTTTAAATCAACTGCGTTAGCTGTGTTGGAAGATTTTTAACGTTGATAGAATTCATCTCAGTGAACGGATTTCAGCGTTGGATCCTTCAATCGACAAATTATAAATATGCCTTGATTTTTTCCATTCATTCTGACCGGGAAGCAACAGCAGAATCCATCCACACATCGTCGCATCAGATGGCTTTTCGCTACTCGGCTGACCAAGCTTCAAGCCCAAAACCAGCAGCATGATCACTACAGCCACAGCCAGCTCTCGCAAACCCAGGAGCAAGACTGCATCGTCAGCACCATCAGCACAAACAGCGTTTGCGGCTCGGCAGTGTGAAGGATAAACAGACAGCAACGTCAGCATATTCATCACCATTTGGTTCTCAGTCCGATACGAAAAGGGACTGATGAAAAGCATATTTTTGGGGTGCTTGCATCCCGAAATTCGAACCAAAACCACATTTTAAGGACGACAAAATACTTGCTTCATGAAATTGTAAATTTAAATTCAATGTACCGCCGGCTGTTCCTCACCTAAACCTTGGTTCCTGCATGCCTAGCCTAGCCACTGAGGATGAGCCACCGTCAACAATACGACATCACCTACCGGGCGGCGCGGTGGTGTGTCCTGTTGGAAGAAGCAATGATCAAGGAAGAACTGAAATCGTTTTCTCGGTCTAGATGACTCGATGGCATCGAATCATCATGTAATCTTCAAACAATCTGACCATAAGAAAGAAAATCTACATTAGACTGGCCCAGATTACTATGGGGAGGAAGAAATGTTGTCGAATTCCACGAGGCACCCCCCAGAATTGTGTCTTTGGGTGAGAAAATCAATCTCTGAAAATTTCAGCTCAATCGCTTGTTGCATAAGCTGGCGCATTTGATTTGAAGTTTGTATGGGGATTTCAGCCAAAATGTATAGGAAAATACACCTCCGTCACTCATCCGATCTGGAAATTGGTTCTGATTGCTCGATTGACCTCAGAATTGCAAAAACGGCAGTTGGTATGCTACAGAACAATTTCACAGAACATTGCATGATGATTAAATGAACTTTTATATAATTTTCGGCTGATTTATTAGGAGCTGATTTATGTATTTTGGGTTTTTGATCGAATCGCATCAGCCGAAACCTATAAAAGGAGGTGTATTTTCCTATACATTTTGGCTGAAATCCCCATACAAACTTCAAATCAAATGCGCCAGCTTATGCAACAAGCGATTGAGCTGAAATTTTCAGAGATTGATTTTCTCACCCAAAGACACAATCCTGGGGGTGCCCTGTGGAATTAGACAACTTTTGTTTCTGGGCCAGTCTAATCTACATTCTACATGAGAACTACTTAGGAGTTTTCCGCAGGAGAATAACCTCCACAACCAGGTACAAAGAAAAAAATAAAGGATTTAATAATAATAGAAATAAATAAGGGTTTAATTAAGGGAAAGGGTTTAATCAGTTCCAACAAGAGATATATGCCTCACGCTTCAACTGATCAATTATTTTGTTTTGAAAGGATGCTTTCTACTGTTGTGCTCAATTTTGTTTGACTATTATCGGCTCTTTCAGTCTTATAAAGCAGCTAAAACGTTATTGCATCTATTTTCCGACGTTTCGGTGTATATTTCATCTTCTTCAGGGATTTAGAGGCTACGTTTTGTTGTGTATGTGTGTGTCCTGTCTGACATAACGTTGTCAATAACAATTGCGTCTCACTACGGTTCATACGCCTCATTATTTTTGCACTGCACTGTAGTTTTCGAAATATTTTCTGTGGTATTTGAGCTTTATCCCACCTACACTCGCGATGAAAGCTTCTATAGATTTATTATTATGTATTTTTCAGGGTTGGCCAAAATAGGCACTAAGTTGGCCAAAACCGGTGCACTTCCCTAATTTCAAAAGTGTTTGCGCTACAATTTTGCCAAGTTTCAAGCATTCATATGAGGCAAATTTTGATTAGTTTCAGAGGTTGTTTTTAGATGATCTAAGTACTGTGGATGTTCTAGGAACAGAATTTATGCTTGCATGCGAAGTGGTATTACCTGTTGTCATGGGTTGTAGGTACTCTACAAACTTCATACAGTCAAGGTCTTCAGGTCAACATCCGTATTGGCCTTCCTTAGCCGTGCGGTAAGATGCGTGGCTACCAAGCAAGACTTTGCTGAAGGTGGCTGGGTTCGATTCCCGGTCCGGTCTAGGAAATTTTCGGGTCGGAAAATTTCTCGACTTCCCTGGAAATAAAATATCATCGTGTTAGCCTCATGATCAGGGCTGACAATCGTCATCGTCATAGCACGAAATGCCACAGTAGCGACGAGTTGCATTGTCTTCATTGCTACTCTACACATCGTCAATGACGCACACGACGTTAGCTTTCGTCGTGTAACCAAATCGTCCTGACGACATCGAAGAACGAAGACTTCATACCGTTATTCTTCAAGCGGCAGCTACCATGCGAAGAATTTTACTAATTCTGTGTAATAATGAATTTGAAGCAACGTATGAAAGCGTTATGGATGTTATCGATACATTTATGTTACCAAATTTCCTACTATTTGTTTATTTGAGACGCTCATTCATTCATTTATTTAGTTAACATCTAAACAGATAACACTGAATCAACAATTTGACGCCACAATACACGGTTCGAGGCCGCATCTCTCCATCCTCGGATACGCCTCACGCTCGCCAAGTCGTTCTGCACCTGGTCTGCCCATTTCGCTCGCTGCGCTCCACGCCGTTTCGTACCTGCCGGATCGGAAGCGAACACCATCTTTGCAGGGTTGCTGTCCGGCATTCTTGCAACATGTCCTGCCCATCGTACCCTTCCGGCTTTAGCTACCTTCTGGATACTGGGTTCGCCGTAGAGTTGGGCGAGCTCATGGTTCATTCTTCGCCGCCGCACACCGTCTTCTTGCACACCGCCAAAGATGGTCCTAAGCACCCGTCTCTCGAATACTCCGAGTGCTTGCAAGTCCTCCTCGAGCATTGTCCATGTTTCATGTCCGTAGAGGACAACCGGTCTTATAAGCGTCTTGTACATGACACATTTGGTGCGGTGGCGAATCTTTTTCGACCGCAGTTTCTTCTGGAGCCCGTAGTAGGTTCGATTTCCACAGATTATGCGCCTTCGTATTTCACGACTAACGTTGTTGTCAGCCGTTAGCAAGGATCCGAGGTAGACGAATTCCTCGACCACCTCGAAGGTATCCCCGTCTATCGTAACACTACTTCCCAGGCGAGCCCTTTCGCGCTCGGTTCCGCCCACAAGCATGTACTTTGTCTTTGACGCATTCACCACCAGTCCAACTTTTGTTGCTTCACGTTTCAGGCGGGTGTACAGTTCTACCACCTTTGCAAATGTTCGGCCGACAATGTCCATGTCATCCGCGAAGCAAATAAATTGACTGGATCTGTTGAAAATCGTACCCCGGCTGTTACACCCGGCTCTCCGCATGACACCTTCTAGCGCAATGTTGAACAACAGGCACGAAAGTCCATCAAGGTCTTAGTCCCCGGCGCGATTCGAACGAACTGGAGTGTTCGCCCGAAATCTTCACACAGTTTTGCACACCATCCACCGTTGCTTTGATCAGTCTGGTAAGCTTCCCAGGGAAGCTGTTCTCGTCCATAATTTTCCATAGCTCTATGCGGTCTATACTGTCGTATGCCGCCTCGAAATCAACGATCATATGGTGCGTTGGGACCTGATATTCACGGATTGGTATTTTGAAGGATTTGCCGTACAGTAAAGATATGGTCCGTTGTCGAGCGGCCGTCAACGAAGCCGGCTTGATAACCTTCTACGAACTCATTCACTAATGGTGACAGACGACGGAAGATGATCTGGGATATCATTTTGTAGGTGGCATTAAGGATGGTGATCGCTCGAAAGTTCTCACACTCCAGCTTTTCGCTTTTTTTTGTAGATGGGGCATATAACGCCTTCCTTCCACTCCTCCGGTAGCTGTTCAGTTTCCCAGCATTGATAATCAGCAGTTTGTGCAGGCAAGTAGCCAGCTTTCCCGGGCCCATCTTGATGAGCTCAGCTCCGATACCATCCTTACCAGCTGCGTTATAGGTCTTTGGCTGTTGGATAGCATCCTTCCAACTTCTCTCAAGGTTGGCGCTGCCTCGAGATACTGCGCGTATGTAGTGGCGACATCAGCTTGCTTCAGTCGCTCTAGGTCGTACCGCGACGGTCGTCGGTACCGAACATTGTTGATGACGGATAGTTTTGGGCGCAGTTTAACCATCACCAGATAGTGGTCAGAGTCGATGTTAGCGCCACGATATTTCCTGACGTCGATAATGTCGGAGAAGTGCCGTCCATCAATCAGAACGTGGTCGATTTGTGATTCTGTCTGCAGTGGTGATCTCCAGGTGTACCGATACGGGAGGCTGTGTTGGAAGTAGGTGCTGCGAATGGCCATATTCTTGGAGGCGGCGAAATCAATTAGTCGTAGGCCGTTTTCGTTCGTCAGCCGGTGAGCGCTGAACTTTCCAATAGTCGGTCTAAACTTCTCCTCTTGGCCAACCTGAGCGATCAAATCTCCTATGATGATTTTGACGTCGTGGCTTGGGCAGCTGTCGTACTCACGTTCCAGCTGCGCGTAGAATGCGTCCTTATCATCATCAGTGCTTCCGGAGTGTGGGCTATGGACGTTGATTATGCTGAAGTTGAAGAACCGGCCTTTGATCCTCAACCTGCACATTCTTTCATTGATCGGCCACCACCCGATCACGCGCCTTTGCATATCGCCCATCACTATGAAAGCTGTTCGCAGCTCGTGTGTTGCAGCAGCTCTGGTAGATGGTATGATTACCTCTAAACGTTCGCACCATTGATCCCTTCCAACAAACCTCCTGCAGCGCTACGATGCCGAATCCACGGTCCTTGAGCACATCGGCGAGTATGCGTGTGCTCCCGGTGAAGTTGAGAGATTTGCAGTTCCACGAACCGAGTTTCCAATCGCTAGTCCCTTTTCGTCGCAGTGGTCTTCGCCGATGGTTCCGGTCCGTACTCTCTTGTTGATTGTTCGTTGCTTAAGATTTTTTAAAGGCTGGCTTGCAGGGGCCTGACACCAAACCCCTAAATTTCTGGAGGACCATCCCTCCTTATTTCCGGTGGACCATGGTGCACAGTTTCACTTAGAGTCCCTCGCTGGTACTCGATGATCAGACGCCCCTAACATGGAGAACAGACGCTGTTGTGAGCCGATCCTGACATGAAGAACAGACGCTCAATAAGATTTGCACACCTCCGGAGAGGAGCAAACCCCCTTTTCCTGTCAGCATACGACCATAGTTCCCACCGTGGTTGGTTACCCGATCTTCCCTGAGGTTTCTCGTATCCCGGCCATCACCACGGGGAGGTAGGGATAGGAGTTGCTGGGTAAGAGGCTAAGGACCGCGAGATGGGGTCTATTTTATTCCTTCAGGTACGCGAAGTACCAATGGTACGCTTTACCCAGCATTTGCAGTGCCATTTGAGACGCTATTATGTTTTTAACCAGTCCGTCTAAATAACGTGCAATCAATCATTTGAAGAAGTTCCGACGGAAATCTTCATAACTTTTGGATGCGCGACTATCTTCGTGGTACGCATGCGGCGCGATGAAAACAAATAGTTATTGCGTCGTGCAATGTTATGACGAAGACTAAATTTTTATCGCTTTCTTCATACGACGAGAATGACTATTGTCAGCCCTGCTCATGATATACGAATGCAAAAATGATAATTGGCTTAGAAACCTCGCAGTTAATAAATGTGGAAGTGCTTAATAAATTCTAAGCTGGGGAGTGGCAATGTCCCAGAGGGGGATGTGATGCCAATAAGAAGACGTGGGAGAATGGAGGCTTGTTGCTGGAGAATAAGCAAGTTGTGTGACCCTTTTTTGATATATGTTTGTATTCCAAAAAGTTCTCGTTGTTATCGCGGGATCCAGGTAGTCTTTGAACTCCATAGAGTTGAGGTCTGTGGATCAACCTCAATAATGGAGGCATGTGGATCAACTTCAATAATGTTGTCGTGGGCTCCTGGTAGTCTACAAACTCCATCGATTCCCAATTTCAGACCCGGTCGGAAATTGAAGAATGCACAAGCTGTGTGCCCCTTGTTCTTGTTGTTGTCGTTACAGGTTACAGGTAGTCTATGAACTCCTTACAGTCAAGAACTACGGATCAACCTCCGTAGTTTTTAGTGATGAACTTAATTTTGAAATTAAAAATCACTTAAATAAAGAATTAAAAAAAACCCTCCGTAATGAAGACAGATATTGAAGAATGCGCAAGTTGTGTTACCCCTTCTTGAAATATGTTTGCATTCTAAGTAGTTCTTGTAATTGTCATTGGTTCCAGGTAGTCTACAAACTCCATAGAGTCAAGGTCTGTGGATTAAGCTCCGAAATGGAGGCAGTTATCGAAGAATAAACAAGTTATGTGACCCCTTCAAGGTATATGTTTGAGTTTTTGAGAAGTTCTTTTATTGTCGTAGGATCCGTAATAAAGGCAGTTATTAAACATTAAACACTTTATGTGACTGCTTCTTGGTACAGTAGTATCCCGATTTCATCAGCTCCTGATAAATTTTGAGGTGATAAAATAGAAAATGTGACAAAATCGAAACAATTTTTGTTTTCAATTTTTTAATTTGTTTCGCAAATATGAATCAGTTTATGTATTGAAAAGGCAAAATACGTGAACGGAACCCGTAGTTTCTTGTCGAAGAGGCTTGAAAACATTCTTGACTGGTACTCAGAAATTATTCATAATAAACCACAGGCGGTGAAAGTAATGCCATGAAAATTGGTTGTTGCTTGTGGTATTATTTAAAACTAGGCGGGCTAGACAGGCTAGGCCCGATCTAGCTCAGGTTTTATTTTGGATCTGTCAATTGATTAGTTGATTGCTGCGTCGCCCTCTAGGTCGATTTCAGTTCCAGCTTGATGGCATGCTTCAGAAATCATAAAATCGTTGTATTGAACATTTTTCAACTTTTTCCGTCAAATGCACCAACTTTTTGTAAATATAAACACAGCTGAGCCAAAGACGAATCGATTCGTGAGGAAATCTTGCAAGTCGGCCCATCCTTTCTTGAGTAATATTACCTCAAAGGAAATGCAAAATTCTTTTTATATATAGAGATAATAAAAGCGACAAATATTTTCAAAAATTTTTAGAGTGATAAAATTAGGTCGAAACCGTGACAAAATCGAGGGTAGACACAATCGGGGAGTGGTAAAATCTGGTCGATACTGTACATGTTCTCAATCCATGTTTATTTATTATCAGACTCAGGCCGGAGTGTCCTGTTACTTACTTACTTATGGATCCTGTACACCTCCGGTGGTGCAAAGGGCCGACTTGAAAGATCTCCATCCTGAGCGTTGCCCGGCTATCGCTTTAACCTGTTGCCAGGTTAGATTTCGGTCGACTTCTTTTATTTCTTTATTGAGGCTTCGCCGCCATGAGCCTCTGGGTCTGCCTCTGCTGCGATGTCCCGCTGGGTTCCAGTCTAATGCTTGTTTACAGATTTCGTTTCCGCCCCTACGTAGAATGTGGCCGACCCAGCCCCACTTCCGATCCCGAATTTCTGTTGCTATCGGCCTCTGTTGACAACGACGATGGAGCTCGTTGTTTGAGATCCAGTTGTGAGGCCACCAGGCCCGAATTATATACCGCAGGCATCTGTTAATGAACACCTGCAGCCGTTGAGTGTTCTCCACTGATACACACCATGTTTCGCTAGCGTATAACAGCACAGATTTCACGTTAGAGTTGAAAATTCGTATTTTGGTGCGTTTACTTATCTGCCTGTTTTTCCAGATATTTCTTAAACTCGCAAAGGCAGCCCTTGCTTTCTTTATCCGTGCGCCTATGTCGATCTTGGTACCGCCGTCTGACGCCATTTGGCTACCAAGATATTGGAAGCTTTCAACATTCTCCACTGGTTGCCCGGCTACTGTGAAACTGGAAGGAGTCACCGTGTTTACATCTAACGATTTGGTTTTGTTGACGTTGATGACTAAACCTCTCGAAGAGGAGCGTTTGGCAAGGTCGTTGAGCTTAGTCTGCATATCAGAGCGCCGTTGCGCGAGGAGTGCAACGTCATCATCATCAATTCAAAGTCATTTAGGTGCTCCATGGTTATAGGCTGCCATAACAGCCAGCGGTTTGGTTCACGGTCAATCGCATCTACCAGAATCTCGTCGATTACGATGAGGAACAGTAACGGTGTTAGAATACATCCTTGCCTCACACCAGCTACGACCCGGATAGGGTCGGACAAGACACCTGTTAACGCTTTTAGTAGTGCCTGGTACACAGGCTACAGGATTAAGGAATCCGAACCTGGCCAACTGGCCGGGGTATAAGGAAAACAATCCGATCCACTTGAGGATTTATTACGAACTAACATTCTACATAGTACGGTGTCCTATTTATAGTCAGCTCTACCCTATTCATTACATCACGCAGCGAAATTGTGTACGGTCGAACTAATGATAAATATTGTTGGTTTCAATAATCGCTTTATTGTTGAATCAACAATATTTGATTATTGTTTCTACAGTGATTCCGGATTGGAACAACAATATAAATTTAACTTCAACAATATTTCTTTTTATTACAAACTTGCTTAAATTTTAGACAGCGTGTGTTTTTCTACGTGTAAAAATAAATTAACAATAATAATTTCAGATTCGAAAGTGAAATATGTTAGCTTGATCCTGTTGAAGTTAAATTAATTACGTTAGCCTCAAATTTCTAATTTGAGTAATGATACGAGTTGGGGAAAATAACGAAGCGACTGATCAGTCCAGTTTGACAACGAAATACGTAAGTCTGATTAAAAAAATTGAATTCAATTAAAATCGTAACAAGCATATTTTTTATTTGCAGAGCGGTCTTATAACGAGTAAGAAGGGAAAAGATGGTTGACCTTCTTTCAGCTCCGAAATAGGAAAGTTCCCGAGTTTGAACAAATTGGAAAATTAGGTAAAAATTTTGTAATTTTCCAAATCACTTTAAAACTTCTCTTTTATTTTCAGGGCGGAGGATATGGATCTTCATATATATCGCCAAAAGCAGCAGATTAAGAAAAATGGAAATTCAATTATTAAATTTACTGTAAAAATAAAGTCTCAACTGTGTACATTTATTTGTTTTATTTATTTTCACTTTAAAACATAAAAAGTAGTCTTTATAAATAAAATCCAACAAATCCAATATAATCCAATATTATTTCGAAGCATATGCTGTGCATATGCACAGCCAAGATATTTAACAAAAAATAGTTTTCGTACGGCCGAGTTGCCGAATAATATGCAATTAATTGCCAATATTATTATTTAAAAATTTGATATTGTTGAATCAATCTGAAAATATTTTTGAAACAATAATTCAATGATCATTATTTCAACAATAATATTGTTGATTCTACAATATTGCGACTCAAACCACGACACGTTTTGATCTTCCGGCACGGAATCCGGCTTGCTGCCGCCGGAGAGTCGCATCGATCTTCTCCTGAATCCGGGCTAGGATAATTTTGCACAGAACTTTGAGAACGGTACACAGCAACATAATGCCTCGCCAGTTATCGTATACAGTCAGGTCACCCTTTTTGGGCACCTTCACTAAGATACCTTGCATCCAGTCGACCGGGAAAGTTGCGGTGTCCCAGATATTACGAAATAAACGATGCAGTAGTTGAGCGGATGTCATGGGGTCAGCTTTGAGCATCTCGGCTGATATGCGGTCGACCCTGGGGCTTTATTCGATTTCATGCTTTGGATGGCTGTTTGAATCTCTAGCAGTGATGGAGCTTCGGTATTGACGCGTGTTATACGTCGGATCCTAGGCAGATCATGCCGAGGTTGTGATGGCCTGGCTGGCACTTGAAAAAGTTGTTCGAAGTGCTCGAACCAGCGTTTCAGCTGGTCAGTTGGGTCGGTCAATAACTGATCATTCGCGTCTTTCACAGGCATCGTTGCATTCATCTTCGCCCCGCTTAAGCGTCGTGAGATATCGTAGAGGAGGCGAATGTCCCCGGTTGCGGCGGCTCTCTCTCCTTCGTCGGCCAGAGAGTTTGCCCACGCTCGCTTGTCCCGTCGACATGAGCGTTTTACTTCCTTTTCAAGAGCCTTTGGCTCCTCTGATTTTCGATCGCTCTATCGCGGCTTTGGTTTCTCTTCGCTCCTCTATCTTTCTCCAGGTCTCATCGGTGATCCACTGTTTTCTCTGGCTGCGTAGTTCGCCCAGATTGTTCTCGTTGGTGGTGATGAAGGCATTCTTGATGGCGGTCCATTGGTCTTCCACCTTCCGGAATATCTGCAGCATGCGTCTCCAGTTCTGCAACGAAGGACCGTTTCACCGTGGCATCTTCCAGTCGGCGTGTGTTGAATCGTCATCCAATTTTTTCCTTCTGCCGACAAATCCGCGCAATGCGCAGGCGTATTTGGCCGATGAGGAGGTGATGATCAGACACGATATCAGCACTTTGTTTATTCCGTACATCAAGAAGGCTCCGTTTCCACTGTCGGCTGATGCAGATGTGGTCGATTTGATTCCCTGTAAAGCCGTCACGGGAGACTCACGTGACCTTGTGAACCGGTTGATGAGGGAAGAGCGATCCCCGATCACCATGTCGTTATTACCACAAAATGGAGTGGCCTGTGCAATACATAAAAGTCTCCTCCATTCAGCTCGGTTCATGGCTGCACTTCGCCAACCACGCAGTCTGCGGAGGGTCCGCAGACCGTTCTCCACCTGGTCGATCCACCTTGCCCGCTGTGCACCTCGCCTTTTTGTTCCTGTCGGATCGTTGTCGAGAACCATTTTCACCGGATTACTGTCCGACATTGGCTACGTCCCCGGCCCACCGCAGTCTTCTGATTTTCGCAGTGTGAACGATGCATGGTTCTACCAAACAGCTGATGCAACTCGTGGTTCATTCACTTCCTCCACATACCGTCCGCCATCTGCACCCCACCATAGATGGTACGCCGCACTTTCCTTTCGAAAACTCCCAGTACGTGTTGGTCCTTCACGATCATCGTCCAGATATCGCGTCCGTAGAGAACTACAGGTCTAATAAGCATTTTGGAAATCGCCAGTTCAGTACGGCGGCGAGCTCTATTCGATCGAAGCATTTTGCGGAGTCCGAAGTAGTACGATTTTCTGCCATGATGCGTCTCAGAATTTCTATGCTGATATCGTTCACCAGTGGGTCACCAGTGAGCCCAAGAACACGAATTCTTCAACCACCTCGATTTCGTCACCACCGATAGAAACTCGTGGTGGGTGGTTTACATTGACCTCTCTTGAGCCTCTTCCTATCATGTACTTCGTCTTCGATGTGTTGATGACTAGTCCAATCGTTTAGCTTCGTTTTTAGCCACATGTAGGCTTCCTCCATCTTCTCAAAGTTACGTGCCATGATATCAATGTCGTCGGCGAAACCAAATAAATGGACGGACTTCGTGAAAATCTTACCACTAGTGTCTATCCCTGACCTTTGTATTACTCCCTCCAAAGTGATGTTGAATAGCAGACACGAAAGACCATCACCTTGCTGTAACCCTCTGCGCGTTTCGAAGAGACTCGAGAATGTCCCCGAAACTCGAACAACGCATATCATCCGATCCATCGTCGCCTTGATCAACCGTATCAGTTTATCCGGAAAACTTCTCATAGAACTTTCGTGCGTTATTAGCGCGGTACAGTTCCTCCGTCTCTTCACGGTCTCGATCTTCCTGCTGGCGCTTTTTCCTCCGGAAAATCGAGTTTTGTCTGTTCCGCGCCTGTTTATATCGTGCCTCGTTCGCCCTCGTGCGGTGTTGCAGCAATCTCGCCCATGCTGCATTCTTCTCTTCCACTAACTACTCACATTCGCCGTCATACCAGTCGTTTCTCTGATCCGGGGGCACCGTGCCAAGTGCAGCGGTTGCGGTGCTACCAATCAATGGCGCATCGAATATCTCTCCAGCCACCTAAAAGAGAAACTGCGCCTAGCTGTTGTTTCATTGGGAGTGCCACTTCCAGCTGCTGCGCGTAGTCTTGGACTAGTATATCGTCTTGTAGCCGCCCAATGTTAAGCCGGGGCGTCCGACTTCGACGCGTGTTGTACACCGTCGAGAGTTTTGAGCGCAGACATACTGCAACGAGGTAGTGGTCGGATTCAATATTCGCACTGCGGTAAGTGCGTACGTTCGTGATGTCGGAGAAGAATTTGCCGTCGATTAGAACGTGTTCGATTTGTTTTTCCGTTTCTTGGTTAGGTGATTTCCATGTGGGCTTGTGGATATTTTTGCGGGGAGAGAAGGTGCTTCGGACTACCATTCCGCCGGAGGCTGCGAAGTTTATGCATCGTTGACCGTTATCATTCGATACGATGTGCAGACTATCCGGTCCGATGACCGGTCTATACATTTCCTTCCTACGTGTGCGTTCATGTCACCGATGACGATTTTGACGTCCCGCAGTGGGCATCCATCGTATGTCTGCTCCAGCTGTGCGTAGAGCGCTTCTTTCTCGTCGTCGGGTCTCCCTTCGTGTGGGCAGTGCACGTTGATGATGCTATAGTTGAAGAAACGGCCTTCAATCCTCAGCTTGCACATCCTTGCGTTGATTGGCTGCCACCCAATCACGCGTTGGCGCATCTTACCCAGCACTATGAAGCCGGTTCCCAGCTCGTTGGTGGTGCCACAGCTTTGGTAGAAGGTAGCCGCTCGATGCCCGCTTTTCCACACTTTCTGTCCTGTCCAGCAAATCTCCTGCAGCGCCACGACGTCGAAGTTGCGGGGATGTAATTCATCGTAGATCATCCTGTCGAAACCTGCGAAACCTAGCGACTTGCAATTCCATGTTCCAAGCTTCCAATCGTGATCCTGTATTCGTCGCCTAGGTCTTTGCCGATTATATCAAGTCGCATTATCTCTTATATTGTTCGTAATGATTGGTTTTTAAAGGCGGCTTATTGCGCCTGCGCAAACCTCATGTCTCGTCGGAGGCCGTCGTGTCAGGGCTATTTAACGTCCCACCTAACACCGGGACATGTCCACAGGCACTTTGAGCGGCACACGGTCGCTTTGGTGGGGCCTACTTGCGGATACATGCAGCTTTTCATAGAGGTTTAACAGGGTTGTAATAAAATATTACGAAATTGTATATGCGAAAATTTTATACAACTTCTGTAAGGTTCTTATGCAGATGTTGGATGGTTTGATGGTTGGATGTAGACAGTCACAATTATTGTTTATAAAATTCTTTTCAAAAAATGTTTCAGCTTGGTTCGGAGACGAGCCAGCCTCGGGCTGAAAGTCTCTTTAATAAAGATACCAAAAATGTTTCAGCTTGGTTCAAACCTATCCGTAGTTGCAAGTCAGAACAGGAATGTATATTTTTCAAACAATATTGTTTTTGAACAAATCCGAACGTTAACACGCTTTGCAGACACAATCAATGGCAGTAAACGTGATTGACATTTAAAATCTGACAAATCTATATTACTCGGAATTTTCATCGACAAGTTCGATAAAGTGCCGAAAAAATGATCA
Organism: Armigeres subalbatus; assembly: GCF_024139115.2. Classification (NCBI taxonomy): domain Eukaryota; kingdom Metazoa; phylum Arthropoda; class Insecta; order Diptera; family Culicidae; genus Armigeres; species Armigeres subalbatus. The sequence goes on from NC_085141.1 coordinate 428,232,823, forward strand.
AAAAGGCATACTATGCAATGAGGATATATTTTTGTGATACATGAAAATTTTGGAATTCGATTTTCAAATTTTTGGGAGGGAGGGGGGTGTCACAAGTGGGTCTGGAGAGGGCCAGGCCCACCTGCCAACCCTTCCCTTAGTTACGCCAATGTGCATGGGGTAACTTTCGCTCCAATCAGAATGGCGTGATATGGGGCAACGATGCGATGTAGGGCCACTATGCCGATTTAGGGCCATTATCCCATTACCTAATAAGAACTCAGTCTTGACCACTACCTGGTGTTGGCAAAAGTTGGAGCTTCAGTCAGTCGACACTAGCTATCCTGACGAAACTATCACCGAGTCGACTGGGTTTCAGTTTCAAAGGTGCAAGGATGACAACATTGACTACCAGCAACATCCGGTTTCATCTGAAAACGTCGACGAACAGCTCCACGTCATCCAAGAGGCGCTTTCTCGTGAACAACAAGTACCAAAGGCGCGTCAGGTAAACAACTCCCTGGCGATAGATCCACTCGCCAAAGGTTCAATCCGTCTGCGAAATGTCACAAGATCCGCGCTCTCCAAAACAATTAAAGGTTCCCCCAAACACACGCGACCCGATTCTACCGCTTGGCGACTTCGATTCTGTTATCGTTGATTTGGAAGCGTAAATCGAATATTGTTTGCAGCGACCCAACGATGGAATCGAGACTACTAGTTGCGCCATCGCAGCGATGAAATCGCTTAGGTCTGGGGGAGCCTTAAATCTGACTATGTGGGCTGAATATGTGGAAGTGGAAAAAGTAAAAAATAGAGTAGAGGGGGTTCCGAGAAGCGTAACTATCCTTAAAATAGTGGCTCTATCCAGTATTTTGCGCTCGATAATGGCGGCTAAGTGAGTGCCTTTTGACATTCAAGAGGTAGAAAATATTTACATAGTTCAATCAACGTAGGCCTCGAATTCATGGAAAATATTGGCAATCATGAGCTCTGTCTTGAATAAACAATTATGTTTATCTAAAGTCAAAAAATAGCCTATGTGGATATTTTGTTACTTTTTTCATTAGCTACATTTATGCCCAGCTTTTAAATATACATTTTTGTTTTCCAGCTAAAGAACATGTAAAACAAAAGATCAAAACGTCGTAAATTCTGTTATGCAACACCTGTATTTACAGTACCCGGTTTCTACATAAGATGAAATTGCATAGGCAACATCAATTTTCATTCGTTACTTCCGATTTCAACTACGAATATATAATCAGGAATCACGCATAAATTGGCTGATCGCTCTCAGGACAATGGTTGCAATCAATATTTATACACCGAACTAGGCGAATACTCGACGGATTAGATGGACAAACAGTCTGAATACCTACTAAAACGCACAGACTCTGGCCATGTCTTGGGCATACAATAAATTTCACATTTTAATGCAATAAATTTGGTTTCCTTTCTACGGACTCGTATAGATTCGAAGAGCGCAGACTATTTTTCAAAGCTCATTCTTGAGCTGACAGAGGACAATTAAAAATAGTATCATCTTTAGAACACTAGATTACGATTAAGATAATATATCGACCGGATTCGATCTCAGCACGATGACAATTAATATTAGAAACACTCAACTTGGCGGATACTCAAACGGACTGGATAGACTAAGGGATGGTTCATATTCCTGATAATAGAATCTCTGTACAATATTTATATATTCGACATCTTTGGTTTGCTTTCAACGGACTTGAAGAACTCAGATACAAACGGACTTATGGACTCCGACTATCGTCCCTACTACCAGAGTTTGAGGTACAATTCTTTTAGAGCGGACAAATTTTCTTAGTCGTAATGATGAGTCCACAAAAGGAAACCAAACTCATTGTACTAAAATAAAATTTAATTTACGCCCGAGAGATGATATTCGGGGTTTTGGTATCCCGTAGTTTTGGTTCCCGTTGAAACTATTCGTCCATCTAATCCATCTGAGTATCGAAGTTCGGTTACAGGATACAGATTTTGAGTAGCAGGATTTTCAAAATTCAACTTTTTATGCTTTTGGTATGCGCATACTTCAGCTGCAAAACAAAAATACATATTTAAAATCAGGGCATAATTGTGACTAATACAAAATGAGGAAACAAATCAACAAAGGATCATTTTCGACTTTAGATAAACAAAATTGATTATTCAAGACAGCGCTTATGAGTGCCAACACTTTTCATGAATTCGAGGCCTACGTTGATTAAAATATGTAAATATTTTCTACCTCTTGACTGTCAAGTGGCACTCACTTGGCCGCCATTACCTAGCGCAAAATACTGGATATGAATACTTTGAAACGGAGGATATGGAATCTCATATTGAATTTCATATCTACTCTCAATCATTAGATATTCATAGAAACTGCAGTTTCATGGCAGAGTGATGGTTTGGAAATATGGTACGTTACCTTAATTTTATCGAACGTATGGAACATTGAAATGAGGTTATTTTCGGTCTGATATTTGACACTTTTTACATTTTTGTATGACTATGCGATGCACACAGAGCTTTATTTATTTACATTTTAAAATGCGCACTTATTTACGGTGGCGTAGAAATTTGCTCGACATATTACGCTGACAATGAGGGTCCTACTCGTTTGTTGATGACTAAATTCAGAGCACAAAAGGAAAAACGCAGTAATTGGAGTACATACATCCAATGGGAAGCAGAAAGGTGCAAGCAAAGCCGTCGTCGACCAAGAAGCAGAACACACGAAGCGCAGTGAGCTTGAAGCGCCAAGTCGTGCCAAAACAGGCGGCCGTCATCGCTGGCTTCGTTATCGTTCTGCTGCAAACAATCCGAGGGAAATCCGAGGGAAAAATATATGAAAATAAAAAAGAAGCTCCGCGGCTACGGTGGCCTCGGTTCAGGTTCTGACGGTTTCTGGTTTCTTGCACAAGCAAGTGATCACTCCGTGGCCAGCTATTCAATGACCCCACGACACAGAGCAATCAACTTTGCCAGTAAACAGTCCCCCCACAGATGTTGGTCACATGCGAATAATAATCGGAAGCTCTTTCCAAGACTCATCTTAATTGTTGCCAAGATCATAGTAGCACCATATTTGATGGTTTATAGTCTTTGAAATGTTTATCTGATTCATAACAATGGGGATGACTGTAGAATGATGTGTACACTCTTCATTTCTCCTTTGAATGCATCATGATTATCGTTACTGTATGGTGCACAAACACATCAAGTATATTGTGACACTACTTCAGCACTTGAGAAGGAAAAAGGAGAATACAAATTAGATGGCTCCATTGGAATATCCTGAAAGATGTCTCACAGCTAGTGATAATCGTTTATAGTCGATATGCATTACATAAATCCTCATTTATTATACATATTGTTAAATAGTTTTTAATTATGTCTCAAAACTAAAATTGCAAAGATTATTATTAATCTATTTTTGAACATGTCTTGAGAATAAGAGTTAAAAATAAGTCTATATCGAATTACGCCCACGATTATCGAGCACTGTGTCTGAACCACTCTAGACGCGATTCACTGATACACAATTGCTATCATTACCGGGAGGGTGAGTTGGAAACGGGCATAGAATAATGTACGACTCGTTCTGCGACGTGAATCTGCTGGAGAATGTTGCTCCCTCTATAGATGAGTTCAATTCGTAAGCGCATAGCCCACATAACAGCACGTTCCTTCCCGGTGGCAACCGCCGGAGCATATCCAGCATATCATACTCACACTCAGTCGAGCCACCGATGCGATGATGCGACATAGAGGAAGTGTGCAAAAACCGAGGGAAATCGCAAAAACCTTCACCTTTGCATCTGTATTAGTATGCCAAATGGCCAACCAATACAGAGGCCACCGGCAGATTGGTACCTTTTCCAAGGTCAATAGACTTTTCTCCCGCTCTCGTTAGTTCGAAAAGTTAGAGCAAAGCATGCTTCGGATGAATATGTGATGTTCTGCAGGCGAGGGAATTGGCAAGTTATCGTCCACCACTTGCTCTGACTGACTGACAAACGCTCTGAGGCGAGATTTTTGTTTTAATTCATCGATCTATGCTTCTAACGCTAAGCCTGCTATGCTACGGGGTGGAGGAAAGCCAGACTGCTCCTGCACTGCACCCACCCGGTAGTAGGCTCTGAGCAGTAAGGCCTACAACCTACAACTATTTTCCGCAGAAGTCGGGTAGTCAAAATACCCTCAACCTACTGGAAAGGGGTGAATTTTCATGTTTTATGCTGTGCTTCATCCGGCAGTCGTTTCTGCTGCGGATTGTATGTCGCATATGCTTTCACCATTAAATCTATGTAAGCAGTTCTGTCTGATGTATGTGCTGTGCATGACCGAAGTACACCATACAGTCCATCATCCCCCCAAGCGGTTGTCCTGATTGTCGCATTATTACATACTGGTAACGACGGCCACCACACCAAGGATAACACGGATGGCTCTTGGACAGACACATAGCAATATGACAGACGCCTTGTCTAGTTTTTGGGTTACTTCGGGAAAAGGGAGCAAAAAGTGCCTTGCACCATTTAGCATCGGAATGATGAGCCACTTGAGAGATTGACTAGAATACTTTTTTTTGGCGTTGCCGATGAACTGTTTTGGAGTTCAACAGACGGGTCGAGAGCTGGCGTCGTCTTTGTTGTTTGGTCATGAGGAACGCCTTACCACGTGATTTCGATTTTGGAAGCGTGGCGCGATAGTTCTATCGTTAGACATGTCTGGATAGTGGATAGTGCGATATCCGATAGAGCAACATTCTTTGTATCGCTGGAAATTACTTCCAAATCAGATTTGATTGTTCGAGTAACGCAATGTAAAGCAAATGTTAATGTGAATTGATCGATCAGGGTTTCAGAATATTGCAATACTTGTATTTTACTGTAAATCAAAGCGTGATGTTTGCTTGTATCATATAGGGACAAATACAAGGCTTGCTTTTCGTTGCACCGTTTGCATGAATATTCATTTATTGAGTACTATCCGCGATCTGTTGTGGATTTAAACTAGGGCACGATGGGGCATGTGAATTGAATATGTTCCACTGAAATTTAATTATATACGCCAACATTATTCTGAAAAAAATCTGGTATCACGATTATTTGAATCAATTTTGTTCGAAATTTTCGATGGAATTTCTAGAGGAGTTCCTGAATAAAAGTCTGGAGAAATGTAGGATTTTTTCATCGGAAATTCCTCTGATATTTTTTTTTCAGAGATTCCTTCAGGAATTCCTTCCTTCAATAATTTATTTATTTATTATCAGACTAAGGCCGGAGTGGCCTGTGCTGCACATAAAAGTCTTCTCCATTCAGCTCGGCCCATGGCTGCACTTCGCCAACCACGCAGTCTGCGGAGGGTCCGCAAATCGTCCTCCACCTGATCGATCCACCTTGCCTGCTGTGCACCTCGCCTTCTTGTGCCCGTCGGATCGTTGTCGAGAACCATTTTCACCGGATTACTATCCGACATTCTGGTTACATGCCCGGCCCACCGCAGTCTTCCGATTTTCGCGGTGTGAACGATGGATGGTTCTCCCAACAGCTGATGCAACTCGTGGTTCATTCGCCTCCTCCACGTACCGTCCGCCATCTGCACCCCACCACAGATGGTACGCAACACTTTCCTTTCAAAAACTCCCAGTGCGCGTTGATCCTCCACCAGCATCGTCCAGGTCTCGTGTCCGTAGAGGACTACCGGTCTAATTAGCGTTTTGTAGATTGTCAGTTTGGTACGGCGGTGAACTCTATTCTTACGGAGTCCAAAGTACGTACGATGTCCAGCCACTATGCGCCTCCGAATTTCTCTGCTGGTATCGTTATCGGCGGTCACCAGTGAGCCCAAGTACACGAATTCTTCAACCACCTCGATTTCGTCACCACCGATGGAAACTCGTGGTGGGTGGCTTACATTGACCTCTCTTGAGCCTCTTCCTATCATGTACGTGTTGATGACTAGTCCAATCCGTTTAGCTTCGCTTTTCAGTCTGATATAGGCTTCCTCCATCCTCTCAAAGTTACGTGCCATGATATCAATGTCGTCGGCGAAACCAAATAACTGGACGGACTTCGTGAAAATCGTACCACTCGTGTCAATCCCTGCCCTTCGTATTACTCCCTCCAAAGCGATGTTGAATAGCAGACACGAAAGTCCATCACCTTGCCGTAACCCTCTACGCGTTTCGAAGGGACTCGAGAATGCCCTGAAACTCGAACTTCGCACATCACCCGATCCATCGTCGCCTCGATCAACCGTATCAGTTTATTCGGAAATCCGTTTTCGTGCATTAGCTGCCATAGCTGGTCCTGATCGAATGTATCATATGCGGCTTTGAAGTCGATGAATAGATGGGACACACGACACCTTCCATCCACTCCTGCGACAGATCCTCATCCTCCCAAACCTTGGTAATTACCCAGTGCAGCGCTCTAGCCAGTGCCTCACCACCGTGTTTAAACAGCTCTCCTGGTAGTTGGTCAACTCCAGGGGCTTCGTTGTTTTTCAGCCGGCCGATCTCCTCCTGGATTTCTTGGAGATTCGGAGCCGGAAGTCACATGTCCTGCGCGCGTGCTCCTAGGTTCATTACAATCCAAGCTTCCAATCGTGATCCTTTATTCGTCGCCCAGGGTCGTTGCCGATTGTATCGAGTCGTATTATCTTCTATGTCGTTCGTGATAGTTGTTTTAAAGGCGGCTTATTGGGCCTGCGCAAACCTCCTGTCTCGTCGGAGGGCCGTCGTGTCAAGGCTGTTTAGCGTCCCAGCTAACACCAGGACTTGGGCTTGTGCGCTTTGAGCGGCACACTGTCGCTTCGGTGGAGCCTACTTGTGGATTCATGCAGCTTTTTATAGAGGTTTAACAGGGCCCACTGTCAAACCCCACCACAACCTAGGCAGGCGCCACAACTCGCAGATGGCCTGGGAGGGATCGTCAAGCCCTTGGACATAGTCCCTGCTGCCCTTCCTTCAATAAAACCATACAAAATACCTGAATTCTATCCGATTTTTGTTGGATGTTGGATGGATTTTAATACTTCCTTGAAGGTATTTCCAGCAGAATGTTTGAAGGAATTTTAAATGGAATTTTCAACGAAATAGTCAAATAGGGAATCTTTGTTTTCCCAAGAAATTCCAAATGGTATTTCCAAACTATTTTCCAAAGGAATTCCTAAAAAATCGAAAGAATTCTCCAAGGATTTTCCGCTGGTATTACTGAAAAGCATTCTAAAGAATTTCCTCAGAAATGTTTAAAGAAATTCTGAGAATTCTGATGAGAATTTCAGAGAAATTTCTGAAAGAGTTGCTGAAAAAATTTAGGAATATCCCAAGTAATTTCCGGTGTCAGGCCATTAGGCCGAAGGCCGTTAGGCCGAAGGCCATTTGGCCGAAGGTCATTAGGCCGAATGGTCATTAGGCCGAACGGTCATTAGGCCGAATGGCCATTAGGCCGAATTAGCAAAAAGAAGCAAAAAGTGAAAAATTAGAAGTTCTTTTCTTCCTTCCCCTTCTTGTATCTACCTTCTTATTTCTTCTTTCTTCATTCGTCCTTCTTCTTTCTTTCTTCTTCCTACTTTCTTCTTCCCTTCGTTATTCTTTCTTCTTCCTCCTCCCTTCTTCTTTCTTCCTTCTTCCTTCTTCTTTCTTCCTTCTTCCTTTTCCTTATCTTCTTCCTTCTTCCGTTTTCCTTCTTCTTTCTTCTTTCTTTCTTCTTCCTTCTTCATTATTCTTTCTTCGTTCTTTTTCCTTCCTTCTTCCTTCTTCCTTCTTCCTTCTTCCTTCTTCATTCTTCCTTCTTCTTTCTTCTTACTTCCTTCTTCCTTCTTCCTTCTTCCTTCTTCCTTCTTCCTTCTTCCTTCTTCCTTCTTCCTTCTTCCTTCTTCCTTCTTCCTTCTTCCTTCTTCCTTCTTCCTTCTTCCTTCTTCCTTCTTCCTTCTTCCTTCTTTCTTCTTCCTTCTTCCTTCTTCCTCCTTCTATTTCTTCCTTCTTCTTTCTTCGTTCCTCCTTTTTCCTTCTTTATTCCTTCTTCCTTCTTCCTTCTTCCTTCTTCCTTCTTCCTTCTTCCTTCTTCCTTCTTCCTTCATCCTTCTTCCTTCTTCCTTCTTCCTTCATCCTTCTTTCTTCTTCCTTCTTCCTTCTTCCTTCTTCTTTCTTCCTTCTTCCTTTTTCCTTCTTCCTTCTTCCTTCTTCCTTCTTCATCTTCCTTCTGCCTTCCTTCTTCTTCCTTCTTTCTTCTGTCTTAATCCTTCTTCCTACTTTCTTCTTCTTTTTCGTTCTTCTTTTCTTCTTCCTTTTCCTTCTACCTTTTCCTTCTTCCTTCTTCTTCCTCATTCTTTTTCCTTTTTATTCTTTCTTCTTCCTTCTTCTTTATTCCTTCTTCTTTCTTTTTTTCTTCCTTCTTCTTTCTTCCTTCTTTCTTCTTCTTTCTTCCTTATTCCTTCTTCTTCTTTCTTCCTTATTCCTTCTTCTTTATTCCTTCTTTTTCTTCCTTCTTCCATCTTCCTTCTTCTCTCTTCCTTCTTCCTTTTTCCTTCTTCCTTCTTACTTCTTACTTCTTACTTCTTCCTTCTTCCTGCTTCCTTCTTCCTTCTTACTTCTTCCTCCTTTTTCCTTTTTTATTCTTTCTTCTTCCTTCTTACTTTTCCCTTCTTTCTTCTTCCGTTCTACTTCTTCCTCACTTCGCACTAGTCACTTACCACTTCTCATTCGGCCTAATGGCCATTCAGGCTAATGACCATTCGGCCTAATGGTCTTCGGCCTAATGACCTTCGGCCCTAATGACCCAGCATCGTAGTTTCCTGCAGAAAGTTCTGAAAGATTTGCGGGAGAAAATTCTAAAGCAATTTCTGGAGGAATTTTTAGGAAATTCTGATTTTTGTTTATTTTTATTAACGTATTTTTTAAATTTAGAAATTAGTTTCAACGCTAACAGGAATTTTTGAAGAAATTTCTTAAGGTATTTGTGAAAGAATCTCCAAAGGGATTTCCGGTGAAATTCCTGAAGAGTTCTTAAATGAATCCCTAAAAAAATCAAAAAAATATTCTAATGCAACTTCCGATAAAACTCCTACGCGATTATTCAAAACCTGAATAATTTTCCGAAGGAATTTGTAAAGGAATTCCAAAACGAATCCTCAAAGGAATTTTTGAAGGAATATCCGAAAGAATTATCAAAATATTTTCCGTAGATATTTCTAAAGGAGTTTCGGAGAATGTTTATAAAGAAATCGTGAATATATTTCAAAATGAATGATTTGAAGAATTCCAGGAGGAAGTTTTGAATGAAACGCCAACTTTGAGCGTGCTTACAGAGGCACACTAGGAGTTAACTTTCTGAAATAAGTATGACGAAAGGAATCTAAGGTTCGATTCCTCAAAATTAACCACCTTCATCGAAAAAATATTTGATAGGCGTAGTAGCAGACACCTTCCTACATAACCGATACCAAATAGTTTTTCATGAAAAGTTTCTATTTTCGAGAAAACCCGCGTTAACTCATGCTGGCTATTTTGCGGATGTACTATAGCGCCTGGATGTGGCAGCGGCGAGTAGAAAATCAGCCACTGCCAATAATTCATTCCGATGGAACTCCTGAGGTAGATTCTGGAGTAATTCTTAACATTCATTCTTTCAGTTATCGAAGAAACATTGAGGAGGAATTTGAAAATTATTTTTAAACCGGAGAATTTTTCAAATAAATCCCTGCACCACTCCATTTCTTTCCTTCCTTCTTTCTGTGGCCAACATCCCGGCAGCGAGCAGTATCGCCGGCCTGGCATGGAGATCTTCCTCGTTCCTTGCTTCGTTACAACTCGACCAATAAGATGGCCGATCGACTATCGGCGGAAACAATGTCGGATTAAGCCGATTACGGAACCAGGGAATGACGGTGGTTCTTGCTGGTTTTTTTTTTACCCAAAAACAGTGGGGTTGTCCTCAACGCCTTGTCTTGTTCCTACTTCTGTACTCTTCGACTTCCAACTTTGGTATCTTTGTAACATCCGTTCGCTTCAGAATACTTTGGAATAGTGACCGCATCTTAGGGTCAGGACCTCCTTTTCCAGGTTAGTCACCTCGTCTCACAGTATCGACCCAATTACGCCACCCCTTAATGACTACTTAACGGAGGTGCTTCTGGCCCTCTGGTGTTGGGTTGGAGGACTATGGTGAGTGGTTGGATGCGGTCTCATAGGGTGGTGGAGGCTAGTCATGTCCTGCTCTACTGAAGTTGCTAAAGAAAGTACTGGGAAAACTTAAACATAGAAACGAGTTTTACCAGCCATTCACAAACAATTTAATCATTAGACTACATTTCCATGAATTCCTCGGCAACACTCATCACATAACATAACCAACACTTACAAATTCGTTTAGAAATTGCCTTGGTGTTTCTTAGAATTTTATTCTAGAATTTTCTAAAAGTATTGCTTAAGGAGTTTCCGAAGGAATTTTTGCAGGAATTTCCGGCGGTCTTAGCATTTTCTTGAAAGAAATTAAAGAAAAAATTCGCTAATGTCTAAGGGAAATATCGAAGGAATTCCTTTAAGAATTTTCGAAGGAATTACTGTATTCATTTCTGGAAGATGTTTTGAAGGAATCCTTCCGGGAATAGACGAAGAAATTCCTGGAGTAATCTTCAAAAGATTTTTGGAGGAATTTTAGAATAAATTACTGGTGCATTTTCCAGAAGAACAACTACCTGGGACTATTTTTTAAGGAAATTCAGGCGAAATTGCAGATGGAATAATTCCAGAAGGAAATCTGGAAGGAGTTCCTGAAGGAATTTCCGAAGGAATTCCTGTAGAAATCTAGGAATTTCTTTGCAAATTCTATTTGGAGTTCCTTCCTACATTCCTTTGGAAATTGCTTAAAAATGCATTCAGGAAGCTCATTCGGAAATTCCATTTTCTTCAAAAATTCCATTTGGAATTCTTTAAAATATTCCTCCAGAAAATACTTAACGAATTCGTTTCGAAAATTTCTTCAGTTTTTTAATTCCTTCATGAATTGATTCGGAAATTCTTTTTGGAACTCTTTTAGAAATCCCAATTTGGGGGGCTCCTCCAAGAATTTCCTCTTGGATTAATTTAAAAATAATCTGGTATACATTCCAAGTAGCGGAGTTATAGCACTAGTTGCGATAACTTAAACTAAATGATTGGAATATTATTATCATTCGGTCTAAGTTACTGAAACTTTAGTTATAACTCAGTTATTAGTGGAATTCAAACAACGAACCATAAGGCAAAGTTGCAGAAAAACCTTCGCACTAGAAGTCCACCATACAACACCTTTTGAAATTCAGCTTCTGGAATGAGTTATTGACAAACTACTAAATGATCGAACGCGAATTACTAAATGACCGATAACATTCTTGAAGGGAAGGGTTGCTGTCTGGAAAACGAACAATTGGGTGTCGCTTCTGACCTACACCGAGAGACGGTTAAAGGGAGTAAGAGTGTTATTGTGAAAAGTAGGAGAAGTGTTTTTTAGGAAACGAATAGCTTGTAAAGATTACATACGAGTAAAGTTTATGCATATTAACGCAAAGTGCGATCTGATGGGATGAAGGAGGCAGAAGGCAGAACAAACATGTAAGAAGAAAATAGAATAGAAAATAAAGAAGATGGAATTAAGAAGAAGGAATAGGAAAGAATGAATAAGAGGGATGTAAGAATGATGAAGAAGAAAAGAAAAGGGTGAAGGAAGTGGGACAGGATTCCTTGTCGAATACAACTTGCTCCACCTAAACAAATTAAAATTTTCCGCAAAAACTAGGAAATTGGATAGAAATTAGGGCATAAGCAAAATATAAATTTAAAATTCGCCTAAATAATGCAAAATTCCCATAAACAATTAAGGTTTTTCTACAAAACAAAATTAATTTGCACTTTGAAAAGCAAAAATTGCAATTATAAAAGAAGCATTTTCCAGAAAGAAATCAAAATTTTCCATCAAAAAGTATATAAAATTTCCATAAATAAACCAATATTAGCAATAAATAAATACAAATCTTTCAACAAAAAATTAAAGAAATATAAAAAAAGCAACGAAACGTTTATCATTCATGGATTTTTTCCAATATTTATGGCAATTTTCTTATTTTGGATTACTCTTTATCTAGGATCTCTTTATTATTAACTAGTTGACCCAGCAGACGTTGTCCTGCATAGTAGGCTAAAATGCGCGTTGTAAACTGCTCATGCAAAATATCCATACGAACCTTAACCCTTAAAGGCGCAAAGCGATTTTTAGAAATCGTCGAAAGTATTTTTAGCGTAAAGTACCATTCAAATTATTAACATTAAACGTATTTTCGGTTTGTTGTTTAAAAACAACATTGCGCATTTAAGGGTTAATTTTAGTTTTTCACGATTTAGTCAGCTACAGGGGTTAGACAAAAAGGTTGAGATAGGCAAAAAATTGTCGTAGTTCAAATCAGCATAACTTTGCGTAGAATGATCCGATTTTGATCAAACTGGGACCATCGGACGCGGAAACTCTTCTAGTATACTGGCCCTATGCGAAACCTCTGACTGACCCTTGGCCACCGGTGATGTTCCGGGTTTTCCGAGGGTATGTTAAAAATGCATTTTTTCTGCTGCTTGTCATTTCATATGACGTTTACTGCCATCATGTTTTATGTTTTCCCCAGAAACTAGAACTAATATGCTGACCAACGCTGGCTGCAGATCGAAAATCCGATGGGTATACGCAGAGATATGGCCATTTTCGTGAAAACGGTACGGGATTGGCCATACACTCTGAACAAATGTCACTTTCGCAGAACTTCCGGAACCTGTTACAAATTGGCCAAAGAGTCTCACAGTTCTCAGAATATATCTCTAATAAAGGTCCTATATTCATCGTCTTGGGAAAACATGAATTTTGACACCCATATATGCATGGTTCCAGATGGTGCCAACACCGGCCCCTCCTGGAAGGCCCTTGGAACCTGCTTTAAGGGTGGCGGTGGACACTATCATTCTGGAAATGTTTCTGTAATCATCGTCTCGCAAATCCATGAAGTCAGATACTCATATTTACATTATTCCGATCTGTTATCATTTCATCATGTTCCCGGTACCGTTTTTACGGAAATGGCCGTATCTCTGTGTAGTTTAGATGGATTCTCGATCTACAGCCACCATTGGCCGGCATATTAGTTCTAGTTTTCGAAGAGAGCATAAAACATGATGAAAGTTAACGTCACATAAAATGACAAGCAGTGGAGGAAATGCATCTTGAACATACCCTCGGAAAATCCGAAACATTCCCGGTGGCCAAGGACCAATCTCAGGTTTTGGAGAGGCACAGTATACTAGAAGAGTGTCCGCTTCTGATGGTCCTGGTTTTATCAAAATCGGATTATTATACGCATAGTTATGCTGATTTGAATTTCGACTTATTTTTACCTATCTGAACCATTTTGTCTAACCCCTGTATATTCATGATTTTCGTCGGAAACGATAACGGATATATCTGCTGAATGAATAGTGAAAATCCACCCAGCCGTTTTCGAGTTATGCGGATACGAATACAAACCATTTCATTTATTGTTGTTCTGGAAATTTTATGGAAATTTTATTTTTTTCAATTGAAAATTATGTTTTCTTTATGGAAAAGTCTTCTTTTATATTGCAGTTTTGGCTTTCAAAAAAGCTAATTTATTTTTGTTTTGATGAAAATTCGTGTTTATGGAAATTTTTTGCATTGTTAAGGAAAATTTTAAATTTATTTATTGCTTTTGCCCTGATTTCTTTGTTGGGAATTTCCTATTTTTTGTGGAAAATTTCAATTTTTCATGAAAATTTTATTTTGTTGTCGTTTTGTTTTACACACATGCACACACACACACACTCATTCTTCATTTCATTTAATTCATTTGGTATACACACAGGTCTTTTTTACACGATTTTTTGCGAGGTTTTTTACACGGATTTTCGAATTAACACGGTTTTTTTTACACGGATTTTCCGGACCGGAAACCCATGCAATATGCGTATTGTCGGAATAGAGGCATTCCACGGAGGCATGCCAGTCGATCCTGAGCGACCATTTCGAAAATATCTGAAACTTTGCACAGTTTTTCAATTTCATCTAAATCGTCATTTTTCGATATCAAATCTTCATATTGAGTCATGGCTAACTTTTCAAAAGGGTGTATGTGAAAATGGTTCAAAAATATTTAAAAAGCTATTATTCTTCCATTTACTTCCACTATTAACTTTTTATGTATCAACAAGCAGATACGTATTTCGTTTCCTACTTGAAACTTCTTCAGTGTTTGTTATCGTCGATAACAAACACTGAAGAAGTTTCCAAGTAGAAACGAAATACGTATCTGCTTGTTGATACATAAAAAGTTAATAGTGGAAGTAAATGGAAGAATAATAGTCTTTAACCTTGTAGCATTTCCCTAAGACGCTCTAAAATAATTAATCATTTAAAAAGCTGCACAGCAAAACGGAATTTTCGATTGTTATGATTTTTCAGCAAATGATAGTTCTTAAGAAAATGTGCACAGTAAAAAAAAATTTTACCTTTGAAAATATCATTTTTGTTACAAAAACTCAAATATCTCAAAATCCTATGTTTTTACGAACGTATTTTTTTTTAGAGAAAACGGTTCATTATATTATATATCTACCATTAAAATTTGGTGATGGTAAACTTATGAAATTTCAAACATTTCACAATTTTCACATTTAGTTAAAAAAAGATGTCCGTGTAAATTATTTCGCAGTTTGATGCTGATTTTATTGTTAAGGGCTTTGCGTGATTTGAACATGTTGTTTTCATGATATTTTGATTTAATTATTCATAGCATCTATAAGAAACTTAGACACGATCCAGTGTTGTGATCAAAAGTATTGATAATGTCATAATTTTCATTGTACGTGACTGGCGAAAAATTCTTTTAATAGTTTTGAAACCTGTTGATAATAAGAAACATATCAGAAATATTATTTTTAAGACAAAAGCTGCAAAATCAAAGTGTCTCTGCTTATGAAACCACCCCACCCATTTTGGCCCTTCATACAGGAGTGCGATGAAATACAAACAGTAGTATGATCATGATCAAATCGTTTGTCAGATATGGCCAGTGCTATCGGCAGGTGCCTTGCTACAATAGATGGTAGTATCATCATCATCAAAAGCTGCAAAATCAAAGATTTATATACACGTATACTGCCGCTAACCGCAAGTCAGACTTATCTGTATATGAACGCCATATCCAGATAAGTCTGACTTGCGGTTAGCGGCAGTATACGTCTATAGTTTACCTGCAAAAATATACCTATTAGAGAATAGACTTTATGATCGGGAGGAAACGGGTATCTTCAACAACAACAAATGCATGATAGGTACATACCATGACAATGCTCACGAAAAAGCAAAAAATTACTACCACTAAGGTAAAGATCTTATGGTATTTTTTTGTTCAGTCAAGCAAATGACACCAAACTAGTCAGTAAAAACTTAAAAGTGATTTTGTTTATTGGAATATAACGAACAACATGAGTAGCCGCTTTCTCAACTGTTGTAGGCCGTTTAGTGAAAAAAAGTGTTCAAAAGAGTTACGAAATCTCCCCGAAAGCACCATAGATAAACTGAAAGCGACTGGTTATGCTCCAATGTCCACATTGAATACAAATTTACGCAACGCTGCTTTCAACTGATCGATTATTTTGAAAAAATATGTATTTTTCAGGGTTGGCCAAATTAGGCCCCTATGTGTGAAAATTGTGAAATGTTTGAAATGTCATAACTTTTTTGTTTATTAGTTTACCATCACCAAATTTTTATGGTAGATAGCTAATATAATGGACCGTTTTCCCTAAAAAAAATACGTTCGTAAAAAGATAGGGTTTTGAGATATTTGAGTTTTTGTGACAAAAATGATATTTTCCAAAGCAAAAAAAAAATTTTTTTTGCTGAAACATAACAATCGAACATTCCGTTTTTGCTATGCAGCTCTTTGAATATTTTTGAACCATTTTCACATACACCCTTTTGAAAAGTTAGTCGTGACTCAATAAAAAGATTTGATATCGAAAAATGACGATTTAGATGAAATTGAAAAACTGTGCAAAGTTTCAACTCAATAGAAAATCATGAATTAAAAATTTTGTTAAATTTTGATGCAGTTGCTTGGAATCGCTCAATAGGCTCAATCAGTAGAAGCCGGAAATCGATGTTTGGCGCCATTTTGGAATTAAAAATGGCCGACTTCCGATTTGATAAAAGGGCCGGAAACCCATGCAATCTGGGTATTGCCGGAATGAGCTCGATGAGTAGAAGCCGAAAATCAATGTTTGGCGCCATTTTGGATTTGAAAATGGTCGAATTCAAGCTCGTTTAACGACTGTTTACCCCTGGAATATGGGTATCGACGGAATGGGCTCGACGAGTAGAAGCCAGAAATCTATTTGCCGCCATTTTTGAATTCAATATGGCCGTTTTCCGGTTTGATAATACGACTGGAAACCCTTTCAATACCAATGTCCGGAAATCATTATAAGAATTCCTTCGGCATTTCTTCCAGAAATTCCTCCGGGAGTTCCATCGAGTGTTCCTCTAAGAAATTTCTCCGGAAGATCCTCACAAAAAAATCTTCGGGAGATCCTCACAAAAATTCCTCTAAAAGTTCCTCAGAAGAATTCCTCAGAAAGTTCCTCAGAGGAATTCCTCCGGAAGTTCCTCAAAAGAATTCCTCCGGAAGTTCCTCCAAGGAATTCCCTCGGAAGTTCCTTAAAAGAATTATCTGGAAGTTCCTTCAGGAATTCCTTGGAAAGTTTCCCCCGGAATTCCTCCGGGTATCCCTACAGGAATTCCTCCTGAAGTCCATACAGAAATTCCTCCGGAAGTCCCTCCAGAAATTTCTCCAGAAATTCCTCCAGAAGTTCCTCCAGGAATCCCTACGGAAGTTCCTCCAGGAATTCCTCCGAAAGCTCCTCCAGGAATTCCGCCGGAAGTTCCTCCGGGAGTTCCTCCGAAAGTTTCTCCGGGAATTCCTCCGGAAGTTCTTCCGGAAGTTCCTCCGGGAATTCCTCTTGAAGTTCCTCCAGGAATTCCTTCGGAAATACCACCAGAAATTCCTCCACCAGTTCCACCAGAAATTCCTCCAAAAGTTCCAATCATCCAGAAATTCTTCTTGAAATTGCTTCATAATTTCCTCCATAAGTTCCTCCAAGAACTCAACTGGAAATTCATCTAGATATTTCTCCGGGAATTCCTCCAGAATTTCCTCCGAGAGTTGCTCCGAGTGTTCCTCAGAGAAATCTAGCTTAACTTTTGGAAGGACCTATGTAACATTTGTTTTCATGAAATAGTTTGAATACTGCAAGCCACAGACCAATATGAAAGCTTTTGATTGCAGTACTCAAATTAATTAATTTAAAAAATGTTATTTAGGTCTTTTTGAAAAGTTAAGCGAGAAATTCCTCCAGACGTTTCTCGAATAAATTTCTTTGGAAGTTCCTCAGAGAACTTCCTCCGGAAGATCCTCAAAGGAATTCTTCCGGCAGGTGGTCCCGTAGCGTAGTTGGCTATACGTTCGCCTTATAAACGAATGAACATGGGCTCGATTCCCATCCCCTCCACCAAACCCTCGTCAGTCACCGGCAGCGCAGTCCTAACGGTGGCGCGTGGGGTCACGCCTCACGGACACGTATGCCTGACAACAACTGATAAAACTGATCTCGAAGGCATCCCTCCAAAGTACTTCGATAAATGGCAACCGAACAAAGCAACGATCATTGGATTCACCATATGGACAAATGTACACAAGGACTCACGATGATATCGGCAACGACAACAATACCAAACTACGGGTATCCACAGATTCTGTACAGCAGAATACTACAGTAGATCACGGTTCAGTAGCGCTTAAGAACACGGAGGCCCTCTAAATAAATATATGCCTCCAGCAGTTCCTCAAAGGAATTTCTACGGCGTTTTTTTTCTTCTGAAATTCCTCCGAGAATTCATGCGGAAGTTCCTCAAAGATTTTGTCCGAAAGCTCCACAGGAGAATTATCCGAAGTACCTCCAGGAAATCTTCTGGAAGGTTCTCCAAACACTCTTCAAGAATTCCTTCCAGAAATTCCTCCGATGATTCCTGCTGAAATCCATCCTTACTACAAAAACCCAGATTAATCCACCTAGCGGTGATGATGCCCATCGTCCGATCGGGCCAATTTTCAATAGAAAATAATAAGACAAGATAATGCGTAAGTGCATTAAAAATGAGCTAGATTTCTTTACGTGCTTTTTTCTGAGAAAAAGTATTTTGACCATAACTACCAAGCCCATTGTCCGATCCGGCTAATTTTCAATAGGAAACAATGGGGTAGTATACTGCGTCGAATGCGAGTAAATTGGATAAGGGTAAGTGCAAAAAAAGTAGCTAAACTTTTTGCTCTTTTGGTGCGCGCACACACACACACACATACACACACACATACACGTTACGTATACTTAGTATACTAGAAAGGCAAAAACTAGAAATAAAAAAAAAAGCGCCAAGAATGCAAGCTTCTAATAAAAATAAAATTTTACTTAATTATGCTTGTCGACGGGACAAGCGTGCATAGGCGGACTCGTTTGCCGACGAAGGGGAGAGAGGGCCACAGCAACCAGGGTCATTCGCCTCCTCTACGATATCTCACAACGCTTAAGCGGGGCGAAGATGCATGCAACGATGCCTGTGAAAGACGCGAATAATCAGTTATTGGCCGACCTTTTTTCAAGTGCCAACCAGGCCACCACCACCTCAGCATGATCTGCCCAGGATTCGACGTGTAACGCGCGTCAACACCGGAGCGCCATCACTGCTAGAGATTCAAACAGCCATCCATTAGCATTAGCATTATCATTAGCATTGAGCAATATGCACAAATTCGTAGGTGGTACAAACCTGGACTATTGTATGAGAGTAGCATCACTTTCATCCGTTACCACAGATATTGATTTGGGACTAATCACTATCTCTTAGATGGAAGCAATCCACTCTTCAATTAAGAGATTCAAACAGCCATCCCATGCATGCAATAGAACAAAGCCCCATGAGTCGATCGCATATCAGCCGAGATGCTCAAAGCTGACCCCATGACATCTGCTCAACTTCTGCATCGTTTATTTCGTAATATAGGACACCTCAACTTTCCCGGTTGACTGGTTGCAAAGTATCTTAGTGAAGGTGCCCAAAAAGGTTGACTGACCTGACTGTGTACGATAACTGACGAGACATGATGTTGCTGTGTACCGTCTTCAAAGTTCTATGCAAAGTTATCCTAGCCCGGATTCAGGAAAAGATCTTTAATGCACTTACGCATTATCTTGTCTCATTATTTTCTATTGAAAATTGGCCCGATCGGACGATGGGCTCAGAAGAAATGCTCAAAATACTATTTTTTACTTGACTTATCAAGTCGAGTCAAGTAATAGACACTGAAGACGACCACACAGTTGTGGTCGAAATACGTATCTGCAAAGATATCGAAAATTAACTGGTGGAATTGAATGGAGTACTTGCTTCGTCTTAGACGGTTGAATACATTCCACTAAAAGAGCTTTATATATTTTTCTGAAATTTTCTAAGTCTTTTTCAATGAAAAGGACTTAGAAAATTTCTCGTTCGTTTTTTTACACGGATTGTCGAATAAACGCAGTTTTTTTACACGTCTCCATATACAGATGTGCTCGACTTGCGGTTAGCGGCAGTAAGGGTCTCCGGGCCTTCTATCATCAAATCTTTTTTGGAATAAATATATAGACATTAAGTTTTCTCATACAACTGCGTCCAACAGTATTCATAGACAAAAAACAGAAAGGAATTAATTTTGGCTGAACGCTTTTTTCAAATGTTGGTCTCGAACTTATGTGCTTTTAATGCTGCTATAAGACATTTGAATAACATAAATTAAATCAATCCCGAAAAAAAAACAGGTGAACAAAAGCTAATAAAAAAAAACATAAAAATAAATAAAATTTTAAAAAATGCTCCCAAATTTGTTAAGGAGTGTGTTGAAAATTATCGAAATTTTCCTGAAATTTCATTGAGTGCAACAAATTATTATGTTCGAGCAAAAAGTCCGGGAGACATGTTTTTTAAATATTGGTATCGGCCTAATTGAGATAATCACATGACAAATAAAAGATTAAAGGGAGTGAAAATCTTTTCAGAAAGTTGTTTTTAGTCTATCTGCTGACAAAAAGAATTATTTATGTTGAAGATAAGTATGACATTTTCTGATACTCAAGAAATTCCTTCACCAAAACGGTTAGTTTTGGATCAGTTAACCTGTTTCCCCCTTTTTTTATTTCCACGCTTCACTTGCGCAAAAGGTTACTCTCATTCATTCTCAACAAGTTACACCTATAATAGAGGTCACACCCATCGGTGATCCCATCGTCTGTCTGCCGATCCGTCTGGCCATATTATGTTCGCGGGCTCTCGTTTTGGGTCCGTCTCGCCACAAATGCACCGGATGTAGGATTTTAATTATGTTTTGACGAGCGAAGTGCTCGTGCTTTCCGATGACCTACTTACGTGGAATTACTTTTTTCATAGCCGATTCACTCACTCGTAGAATTCGCCGAAGCCATGCAGAACACACAGACGGGCAAGAATCATGCAATTAAGCATAGTCAATGATGGCAAACCAAAATAGGGAAGCGAATAAGAGGATGGTGAGACCATACCTGAAATAATAATGCGAACAGTAGAGTGTAAAAAAAAACAGCAAATACACAATTCAATTCCGTCAGACAAGAGAAGGTGAAGCCGGCGATAGTTACATATTTCACACTCCAGTGGGAAAGTCCTTCACTCACTGCTGCACTCCGCTGTATGCGCTCTGGAACAGTCTGCACTAGGTTTCGCGGAGTTCCATACATGCTGATCGTTTACCTGGAACGAAATCATGCTAATGTTGTTGTACTGCTCGTCAAGGTTAACGTGATGCAACCATTATGGAGGAAGCATGAAATTTAGACGCCATTAATGCGAATTGAATTGGGAAGGAGTAATGTTTCTGGTTAAGAAATTTTTTATCAGGCTACGAGAGGAAAGCATATTCGAATCATGTGATTCGAAGGTGCAAATGACAAGAAGACAAGAAGACAAGATAACAATAAGACAGAAAGACAAGAAGACGAGAAGACAAGAAGACAAGAAGACAAGAGGACAAGAAGATATGAAGACAAGAAGACAAGAAGACAAGAAGACAAGAAGACAAGAAGACAAGAAGTCAAGAAGGCAAGAAGACAAGAAGACAAGAAGACAAGAAGACAAGAAGCCAAGAAGACATGAAGACAAGAAGACAAGAAGACAGGAAGACAAGAAGACAAGAAGACAAGAAAACAAGAAGACAAGAATATATCTGTTTGTCTTATCGAGGACAGTATAAACATATTTAAACATTGAACAATATTCAATACCTGAATCGTTGAATACAGGTGGCCTGTAGAAAAGTTTGTAAATTAATTGGAGCATATTACACTAGAACCGAATGACCAAATATGTTATAATACTGTGAAGTATTCATTAAGATTAATTCTTATTAAGATATAAATCTCAAAGTTTTCATGATAAAGAATAAGTAAGTGAACACTTCGCAGGGCTATTCTATTGCTACTAAAATCAGAGGTGAAAACTAACTCATGGTAGCATATCACCATTATCCTGCCAACAGTAGGAAGCCACGCCAATACCGCGTGGTTATTGGTTGAAAAACGTGGCACCAAACGAGCCACGCCGGGTATTCCAGAAACAAACAGTTTTTTGACATCTGGAACAGTGGAACGTGCACATATCAGCATGGCAGGCCACTTCCCACCTTACCCACTATGTGCGCACCGGCACTGTGATAACGCGGTCAGAGTCCTGATGGCGGTGCGGTCCTTCCCTTGCTGAATCTGTGGAGATGTCAGTTGGAGGAAAAAAAATGTGAAATTATTTACATTTCATGATAGTTGGGCGGGCTGCTGTTGCCCAATATCCCACGCATTTGCAGCAAGGTGGACAGTTAGATTTTAGCAGCACAGCAGGCGAGTTGGCACATCGAATCGAGGCTGACACGGATTAAGGCCTTTGACAGGTTGGATGGCATTGACCACCTATGTCTTTCAGTCTGGTGTACACAGAAGTGCCTTTATGCAATGTAGATACGCCGGCTGTGGGGAGGGTGAGTCTTCATATGTACTTGACACCCTATTTATTTCGCCAAGCCGCGCCGGATCGGGCGTAGTATGGGTTGCTGCGATGCGATTTTGCGAAATGAGGATAGAGATTCCGTTCCTGCGCGCTCGTAGCCTACTCGGTTATTGGCATGTGACGCATTTTTTTGTCTGCTGTCTTTATTGCGGGCAATACAAGGAATAGGGAAACGAACTTATCTGTTTGTTCTTATCATTGGGGATGCTTTCCGATACACGAATTGAAGATAGATGGAAATAGTAATTGCATGCAACATAAGATAAAAATGTCAGCGCAAATCTGGATAGGATGGATATTGTAATATATTCCAAATTTCAAAATAATTTTGAGAAAACGAATGTTGATTTGGATGTAAGTCGATTCTCATTATGCTTTGCTCGTACAAATCGACTATCCAATATGCCCATAATCAGGAAGCAGGAAACATATCATGCAAAAACCAAAGGAAGTACAATAGGGCAGAAGGTATAATTTCTAAAAATACGGCGAGACGTCTGCCTCAGACTGGTTGGTGGTATGCTTCCCGTTCGATTCGTACGTGTGGCGAGTGGAGGGTATGAGTGTTTTCCCTGACTGGGATTGCTCAGTACGGTACAGAGCCGCCAGGACATCGCGACGAAGTCTATAGTGTAGGAAAGTACTGGAAGCGATTCAATACCGAATGACGATGACTGAAACTGCCGGGTGTGAGGCAGTATGACTAACAAATCAGGCGACGCACAATGAGACTGAGTGTTCCGAAAAAATGGACAAGTTGCAGCGTACTTAATGAATTCGAGTTTCCAATTACAAATAAGGGCAAGGCTCCCGGACTTGCGACTCAGCAAAGCTGAAATAATAAAAATAATTCAGTGGTAGTCGTTACTCGCTAGCTTTTCGAATAACCTACCCCTAATGGTCCTTTTTAGGGGCCCTCCTTAGCCGTGCGGTAAGATGTGCGGCCGATTCCCGGTGCCGATCTATGCAATTTTCAGTTTGAAAATTGTCTCGACTTCCCTGGGCATAAAAGTATCATCGTGTTAGCCTGGAATGCAGAAACGGTAACTTGTCTTAGAAACCTCGCAGTTCATAACTGTGGAAGTGCTTTATAAACAGTTACGAGGCGGCAATGTCCCAGCGGTGGAATGCCAATGAGGAAGAAGAAGGACCTCGTTATACGCTAGTTCTATTTCTTAGCGTCATTTTCAAGGTTTATACTTCCGGTTTCCAGTTGAGCGCAGCGGTGGGAAATCTCTGGTTTTGCTTTGGCTGAGCTTATCTGACAGCAAATGCTGCACTAAGGTGATTTTGGTCGTATGCGTCGAATTTAAGGAGCCCCATATACGCTCCGATCTGTTGTACAACTTTGACTCCGCCCCCAGGAAATTAGGTTTGGTCGATGTAAAGTTGGATCGTCTTTGGGCAAGTGGTACGACTGTGTTAGACAGTTCAACTTGTCCACAGATGGTCCGACTTTACTCCGACCGAACCAATATTTCCGGGGGCGGAGTCAAAGTTGTACAACACGTCGAAGCGTGCATGGGGCTTCTAATAGCGGATTGCAGTAGTCGGCAAGAACAGACAGAGAAACAGGACAGGATAGGACGGAATTCAGCGACAAAGATACAGCTATCGCAATGGCGGCTGGCTGCGGAGGAAAGATTCGCCCGCAGTAGGGATCTTCGGCGTTTAATCCTCGTGATTCTATTGACAACTAGCTGTATATACCCGGCCTTGCCAGTTTGGTTCGCAGGTTTCCTACAATCAGAAAATGATAAAACTAATTGGTCAACAGGGTAATTGTATTTTTTTAATGATACTTGATCATTTGATTGGATAAATAGACTTCGTTTTTGAAAACATTGACTGATGTTCAATGAAGGGATCAAACCAACCATCGCCTTTTTAACCTTTATGGACTTGACGTCCGTTTATAAGGGTTTTCAAAAATTAAAAAAAAAACTGCTGTTAAAAAGCACATTTCTTGACCGATTCCTTGGCAACAGTTGCATTCGATATGGATTTTTTATTTATATTGGACTTGGATCAACCCTTAATACAGTTCCTGAATTATTCCAGAATCCCCTTAGGTCAGTTGTTCCCGGAAAAAATGGCTATTTACAAATTTAAGTTAAAACAGGTCGTGTGGCACCTTAAACTTCATGGTTTCACAAAGCAATGATGGGAATGATATTTTTAGGGTCTAATTGCGTAACTCCTAAACAGGCAACATTGCTGCTCGTGGCGCAAAAGATAGCAGACACAAATTCAGGCTACTATGTTGTACTGTACGATTCAGTGATGCCCTCGCAGAAGATTAACGATCATGACTAAAGATTCGCAACCTCCATTAAAATCGATTACTAATTATTGGAACGATTAATTAAGATGCGGTTTTCGCTGAGTGAAAGCTCTTGAGTATTCCTTTTAGCTATGTAGGTTGTCTTTTATCCTGCGCCTAATGAGGAAGCACCATAATCAGTATAATGAAAAAATAAATTTCCTCATACTAATTTGCATGCAAACTTGAAACGGCTTGTGCTAAATCAGTTTTAAACCAAATGAGCTCAAATTCTCGGAGGACACTCAGAACATAAAACAGATTCAAATGAGCGTTGTGGAGCAAAATCGATTTTTTGAACCACCCTTATGGGTATTTTCTAAATTGAGTCAAAGCACAGTCAAAGTCAAGGATATTTCTAGGCTTCCTGGGCTACTTGTGTGCAATCCGGTACAAAAGCGGCACAAACCGGAAGACTTATAGAATGAACGTTTCCTAAATTGAGGACGTTTTTTCATAGAATCATAAAGTAGGGGAAGAGGCCCCAAAACACCCCCCGGGGCAAAATGACTTTCGGGTATTCACTTATATTTATCATGTTTAAGATAGCCTTCATAAAACTAGACGTGAAATTATGTAGGTTAGGCGAAAAAAGCGTCAACATAATAGATAGGAATGTAGGAAAAACTGAAATTTTCCACATTTTGATGAAACATCTAACATTTCGGCGAGGCAAAACGCCCTAGTGGAACTCTCCTACAATGTACTCGCCTCTCCATGCACTGTCCATACCAGAATGCTGAAGTGCCGACGCATGGTACTTCCCTAAGAGCTACCTGCTAAAAGGCGTTTTGCCTCATGAATTTTCCGGCAACGAAATATCACCACTTTTTTTTAATGTGAATATTATCAATATGATTGAGATTTTTTTGAGAGCTAACTATATTGTTTAACTGTTGCGTGAGGTAGAAACACTCATGAAAATCGTTATAGCTAAGGCATATTGCCCTCCTTCCCTATGAGGTGTCACACGACTAGGCCGAAAGTTGTTTGGCCGAATATACCATTTGGCCAAACAGACCATTAGGCCGAAAGTCATTTGGCAGAATGGGTAATTTGGCCGAAAGTCATTTGGCCGAATGGGTCGTTTGGCCGAAAAGGTCATTTGGCCGAATGGGTCGTTTGGCCGAAAAGGTCATTAGGCCGAATGGGTTGTTTGGCCAAATGGGTCATTTGGCCGAATCGGTCGTTTGGCCGAAAGGGTCGTTTGGCCATATTGGTCGTTTGGCCGAATGGGTCGTTTGGCTGAATGGGTCGTTTGGCCAAATGGGTCCTTTGGCCGATTGGGTCGTTTGGCCGAATGGGTCGTTTGGCCGAATAGGTCGTTTGGCCGAAAGGGCCGAAAGGGTCGTTTGGCCAAAAAGGTCATTTGGCCGAAAGGGTCATTTGGCCGAAAGGGTCATTAGGCCGAAAAGGTCGTCTGGCCGAAAGGGTCGTTTGGCCGAAAAGGTCGATTGGCCGAAAGGGTCGTTTCATATTTCTCTTCACACTGTAAAAAGTGAGAAGCGCGAAATGATTAGTGAGACGTTTCACTACCCACTTCGCAGACGTCTCACTTCTCACTCCTCATTTATCACTTCTCGCTGACAAAAGTGAGAAACACAAAGTAGTGAGACGTCTAACTACTCACGTCGCGCTTTTCACTTTTAACAGTGAGAAGAGAAAAATGAAGAAAGATAAGTAAGACGTCTCACTTCACTTTTCTCATTTCTCACTTCTCATCGCGCTTCTCACTTTTAACAGCGAGAAGTGATAAATGAGGAGTGAGAAGTGAGACGTCTCATTTCTCACTCCTCATTACTCGCTTCTCACTGTGAAAAGTGAGTAGTGCGAAGTGGGTAGTGAAGCGTCTCTCTACCCACTTCGCACTACTCACTTTTTACATCGAGAAGCGAGAAATGAGGAGTGAGAAGTGAGACGTCTCACTTCTCACTCCTCATTTATCACTTCTCGCTGTAAAAAGTGAGAAGCGCAAAGTGAGTAGTGAGACGTCTCACTAATCACTTCGCGCTTCTCACTTTTTACAGCGTGAAGTTATAAATAAGGAGTGGTACGTTTCACTTATCACTTCTCGATGTAAAAAGTGGGTAGTAAGACGTCTCACTATTCACTTCGCGCTTCTCACTTTTTACAGCGTGAAGTGATAAGTGACTTCTAACTCCCCATTTATCACTTCACGCTGTTAATTTATTACTCACTTTTACTAATTTACAGCGTGAAGTGATAAATAAGGAGTGAGAAGTGAAACGTCTAACTTCAAACTCCCCATTTATCACTTCACGCTGTTAAAGTGAGAAGCGCAAAGTGAGTAGTGAGACGTCTCACTACTCACTTCACGCTTCTCACTTTTTACAGTGAGAAAAGAAAAATTAAGAGTGAGAAGTAAGACGTCTCTCTTTTCATTGCTAATTCTCACTTTTCAAATGAACTATTCAGCTAAATGTCCTATTCGGCCGAACGACCCTTTTGGCCAAATGATCCTTTCGGCTAAGTGATCCTTTCGGCCAAACGACCCTTTCGGTCAAACGACCCTTTCGGCCAAATGACCCTTTCGGCCAAATGATCCTTTCGGCTAAGTGATCCTTTCGGCCAAACGACCCTTTCGGTCAAACGACCCTTTCGGCCAAATGACCCTTTCGGCCTAATGACCTTTTCGGCCAAACGACTCTTTCGGCCAAACGACCCTTTCGGCCAAATGACCCTTTCGGCCAAACGACCCATTCGGCCAAATGCCCCATTCGGCCAAACGACCCATTCGGCCAAACGACCCATTCGGCCAAACGACCATTTCGGCCAAACGACCCTTTCGGCCAAACGACCCTTTCGGCCAAACGTTCATTTCGGTCAAACGACCTTTTCGGTCAATTGGCCGATTCGGCCAAACGACCCTTTCGGCAAAACAACCCATTCAGCCAAACGACCCATTCGGCCAAACGACCCTTTCGGCATGATGACATTCGGCCAAATGACCCTTTCGACCAAACAACCCTTTGGGCCAAACGACTTTTCCGGCCAAATGACTTTCGGCCGAATGGGTTTCGGCCTAATGGTCTGTTCGGCCTAGTGGCATTCGGCCAAATGGCTTTCGGCCGAATGGGTTTCGGCCAAACGACCCATTCGGCCAAACGACCCTTTCGCCCGAACGACCCTTTCGGCCAAACGACCCTTTCGGCCAAACGACCCTTTCGGCCAAACGACCCATTCGGCCAAACGACCCATATGGCCAAACGACCCATTCAGCCAAACGACCCATTCGGCCAAACGACCAATATGGCCAAACGACCCATTCGGCCAAATGACTTTCGGCCTGATGAACCTTTCGGCCAAACGACCGTTTCGGCCAAATGACCCATTCTGCCAAATGACTTTCGGCCAAATGACCCATTCTGCCAAATGACTTTCGGCCTAATGGTCTGTTCGGCCAAATGGTATATTCGGCCAAACAACTTTCGGCCTAGTGGCATTCGGCCAAATGGCTTTCGGCCGAATGGGTTTCGGCCAAATGACCCTTCCCCAATTCCACCATCGCCTTATTCCGGGCAATGGTTTTATGTCAATGGCTCTCTTAAAAAGTAATTTTTTGGGGGAATGTTATTTTTGGGAAAATAATATTGTCGAGGATTTGCTATTTTTGAGAAATTCGGGCAATTAGTTTTCGGGGAATTGTACAATCTCAAAAAACCTCGGATGAACTAAAGAATGGGAAATTCAAATTATGCCTAACGACCACCACACATAAAGCCTGTCCACGTTATATTTCGGACACTTGGATAATGTCCGAATGATTTATTGCCATTTTATCAATTTAGACGACAACTAAAACATGCTGAAAATGTCACATAAAACGAAAAGATTCAGCTGCCATGTAAATTGATCGTCCCAGTAATTTGTAATTATTTTTAAAAATCGCATTGGAAGATGTCCGAGATTTGACTGTAACACTTCCACCCTGTTTAATATCATCTTCCTTAGATAAAGAATATTTCTATATTTGATTGAAATCGGTCGCGGGGTTCAGGAATAACACAGGGTTTTATTTATTTGTTGTATTGTTACCTCCATCAGATTTATAGTCTTAATAAGGTTTGATGGGAAGAAAGCCAGCTTGAGGTGGCTTTTCCCCATCAAACCAGCATGAGGTATTTTTTTTTTCAAGTAGATTTGAGTTGGTCAAAATCTAAGTAATACCCATCCCCACACAATCTCCTACTCTTCCAGTGACCATCACTATAATTATTTCCTTAGAACAGTGATTATATGTTCCAAAGTTGGTTGGAATCGGTTAAGGGATTCAGTAGATGGGTTACACTGAGTTGATCAAAAACTAAAAAATATCTCTCACCTCATACCCTCTCACTTTTCCATAGGCCCCTCTCTATTGTCGCCTTTTTAAAATGCAGAATGTATTTTCCGAATTTGGCTGAAATCGGCCAAGGGGTTAAGAAGTTACAATAAGTTGATCAATAACAAAACAATACTCCTTCTTCTTCACCCTCACCCTTTTCAACAGGTCATACTCTCCCTCCCTATCGCCGACTTCTCACGATTTTTTTTATTACCACTATTTCTCCATTCAACACGGTCCATGGCTGCACGTAGCCAACCACGCAGTCTGCGGATGGTCCGCAAATCGTCCTCCACCTTATCGATCTATCTTGCTCGCTTGTTCAACTTCTTAAAATGAAGAATGTATATTTTGACGACTAGTTTGGCATAGCCTGACGTTTCGGTTCGCGTATTGAACCTTTTTCAAGGGATTAAAAGGATGAAAAGGTTCAATACACGGGCTATGCCAAACTAGCCATCTTAACTAAAATAGACTGAAAAAGCATACGTTAAAATATCCATCCTACCAGTCACAATCTCCTACAACGATGAAGAATGTGTGTTCCAAATTTGGTTAAAATAGGTCAATCGGTTCAAGAATTATGCTGGAACAAACATACAAACATTGAGTTTTACATACATTATATATAATATAATAGAGAAAGGCAAAAATAACATATAGATAGGATAAAGTTCGTCGGGCGGAAATGCCGTTTGTTAAAAATTTTCAAACTAAAAAGACACTTGCCTCGGACTTAATTACATATTAGAACACTGTGATTTCTCAACTAATTTTGACTCAAAGACTAAGGTAGAAATAAAAAAAACAACATCATTTGTTTGGATTATTTTGTCAAAAAGTTGTGCTTTGAAGAAACAAATAAAAAATGTGTCATTCCCTCTTTTTTTTTCTTCTTCTTCGTTCTTCATTATTTCTTTTTCATTTTAACAACTTACTTCTTCGTTCTTCTCCTTTCTTCCTTGTTTATTCTTCCTCATCCCTCCTTTTTTCTTCTTTTTTCCTCCCCAATTCTTCCTAGCTTATTATTTTCCTCGTTCCTTATTTTTTTTCCTCCTTCCTTCTCCCTCCTTCCTTGTTTCATCTTCCTTTTTACATTATCATTTTCCCTTTTTTTTTCCTTATCCCTTCTTCTTTCTCCCTGCCTAATTCTTCAAGACTTATTCCTTCTTTTTTAGTTCTTTCTTCTCCTTCCTTTCTTCTTTCTTCTCGTTCTTTCTTATTCTCTTTTTTCTTTTACTTCAACCTACCTTCTTCTTTCATGTTCTCTATTCTTTATTCCTTATTCCTTCTTTTTTCTTATTTTTTTCGACATTTCTCCTTTTCCCTTCTCCTTACTTGCTTCATCATTCCGGTGTTGAACTTAATCTAGAATAAAAAAGAACACCTAAATAAAAAATAAAAATAAATTGCTTCGTCATTCTGGCTGCGTCCTGTTTTATGCTTCCTTCTTCCTTTTTCCTTCTTCATTCACCCTTCTCTCTCTCTTCCTTCTTCCATTTCCTCTTTTTCCGTTTTTTTCTCAGTTCTCCTATTCTTTTCTTTTCATTCTTTCTTTATTCTTTTTCATTCGTCCTCATTTTCCCTTTTGTCTCAATTTCTAAGTAACTCTTCTCACTTTCCAGTTAACATATCTCGCGCATATCTCTCACTACTCTCATATTAGCTCTCATCTCTCACCTCTCATTTATAACTTCTCACATCTCACACTCACTACTCGATTCCACTTTGCGCTTCTCATTTTTCGTTTCACACACTGAATAAGGATATTTTTTAAATTATTGGGCCAAGCGGCATTCGGCCGAATTATTCTCAAACCAACAAAAATAGATAGGAGAAAATATAGAAAGTGCTGGTTTTAAGGAGCAAAACCTTCGTGTATTCCATTAGAACCTGGCTTCGAACATTCGAGATCACACGATTAATGGAGGTACGATAAGCTGGGTGTGTCGGAAACAAATGTGCGTATCCATACGCATTCTGAAAAAGTACAGGGGGCCTCTTGATGGAACTTGCTGTTGAACCATCTACGATGATAACCAGAGTTATCTAATTTTACTCGAGACGAGAGCAGATTCAGAAAATACAAAGCAATTGTTTCTATTGTCCTATTTTAAATATGGTTGTTGATCTAACAAAACCGTTGACAAAACTACGGATTGTAATATTTTTCCACTAAACAAGCTTAAATAATTTTCGTTCATACTTTCGGAAATGGCTGGATTAACCGTTACCGTCAAGGAGAAGTGTTGGAAAGAAAACGGAAAGATCAATGCAAACTGGCAACTAAGGAACAGTCGAGAAAACTCCTAACATGTCAATTCCCTATTGGGGATTATTAAATACAGAAGTTAAACGTTTTGATCTGTTATTGTTACACTGTTAACGATTCAATTAATAATTCCAATGAACTTCCCCCGAGGACTTTCCTTGGAAATGTGGAAGAATGCTCTATGGACATTTCGAGATTTTCCCGATTCACATAATTTCCGATTATTCACAAAAATAACATTTGACATCTAGAGCACCTCCTGCGAAAACTCCGAAGAATATCCAGATGAAATTCTGAAGAGTTTTCCTTGATAATTTCGAAGAATTTCGATTTTTCATGTAAATTCCAAAAAGAATTTTACTTTAAAATTCCGAAAAAAAAAAATATGAGAAAATTCCGAAAATTTTGTGGAAATCTGAAAGAGTTTTCTTGGGAATTCCAAAAAATGTTTCGCATTAAATCTGACGAATTTATTGGCAAACTCTTCCTTTAGAAATTCTGGGGAATTTCTTTTGAAAAATTCGAAGAATTGAGAATCGAAAATATAAAAGAAGTGAAAAGAAGAAGATAGGTAGTTGAATTAGGAAGTAGAATAAAGCAAAGGAATAGAAAATAGAATTTAACAAAAATAAATGAAAAAAAAACGAAAGAAAAATGAAGAAAGAGGAATGAAGAAATCATTAAGAATCAAAATTGAACTGCGCCACA
Source organism: Armigeres subalbatus (assembly GCF_024139115.2). NCBI lineage: Eukaryota > Metazoa > Arthropoda > Insecta > Diptera > Culicidae > Armigeres > Armigeres subalbatus. The sequence goes on from NC_085141.1 coordinate 428,264,700, forward strand.
AATCCCAGTGTGCACCACTTGTGCTACATACAACTGTCTGACGATGTAGTCATCACTACTGTCCTCACCGTCCTCCAGTGTACAGCAGTTGCAGTTCCTTGGTAAAGCTGATTCACCTTTGTTAGCAGCATAGCACACAAAAGACTAAGGACACTCAGTGCCAGCCGTCCGGGATAGAGAGGAGGTGCGATGATGGACGAGGCACTAGTTGGTTGGTTCATTGCTTTGCTTGCTTGCTTACTTGTAAAGAAGCTCTCGCTAGCAGAAGCGCTTCAGCAAGCAAACAAGAACCCGTTCCTAGAGGCGGACTTCCAAGGGCAAGGACATATCAAACATGCGCAGTAGATGCGTCTGGGGGTATTCATCTTGCACATTTTCCTATGTACCACGACGACCATCGACCAGGAACTACGGAGGAAGCGAAGATCGGTGGTGGCGGCGGAGCTTTTTTCGATTCTTCGCCTTCCCTTCTGGGGGACTTTTGCTATTTTGTACGCTGAGGTTCAGGACGATGACGGCTAGCAGGCTGGCTGGCTGGTGCAACTTGCTCACACCAAACGGCGACCTACTCTCGGTTCGGCGAATGTGGTGGATATCTGCCGGCATGACTGCGACGATAGAGCCAAAACAATAGGGGATCCCTTTCCACTGCTGCCAGAAACCCGAGAGAAATTGATTATCATGCCAAACGAGAAAAGAAACTTTTTTTAACTTTCGATGAACTTATAGGTATTAACTGTTTATTCGACTTAAAACTTTTAAAATCATATAATTTCCATTTCCCATTTCCATTCACTCAATGACCATTCAAAAGCTTCTTCATGTAAACCGATATGCGTCTATGAAAACATTTGGTCAAACATGCACGGAATTGCCATCACATTTTATTTTCCTTGATGATTTTTAATCGCTTATCTTTTTCGTTAAAAATGTAGAAAAAATCTTGATCTCAAACTTTGGTTGGTTGGTGCTAGCTGTTAGAAGAAATTTGAAAAAGGTTGTTTTATTTTGCAATGTTTTAAGCCATTTCTATTTAAAAAAAATTTATGTTTCTTTATTGAAGAGATTTTCATATTTCAAATCTGTAGCCCGTAGAGTATGTATTCATTTCGATAGACAAATCACTGGATTTCAATTAAAGATGATCGATCTTGTTTTTACGAAAAATCTTCCCAATGTTGTTATTCATTTTCATTCGGGACAGGATGCTTCGCTCGGATCAGGAGAGACTGTATAGGAACCTATACCTAAATGCTTAACAATGTGTTTGCTTGATCGGATGGCTAGCTGGAGCTGCATGGGTGGAAGGTTTTGCCCTGCTCTGCCACCAATTTGTGTGTCGCGAATCTTTCTGGATCAGAGCTGCGGCGGTGGATGGATTGAAGCGCACAAAGCATCCTTTCCAGTGGACGGATGGTTTGGCGAGCAGGTTCAAATGTCATTGATTCTTGGTCTTATGTGGCCAAATTTCATCGAAGCAGAACACATCATTGCATTGGGATCGGCAGTGGAATATTCTCGATGTTTGGTGGATTGGCGCATTACGGAGAAGTCAATGAAGGGCGATGTTTGGACGAAAGAGGTTTCTTTTGTACAGAATTTCCGTTTTAAATTGGCTTTTCCTGTCAAAGCGGAACTAGGGTTACTGAGCTATATTGATTATTGTTTCTGGACTCTATATTTTAAGAAGCAGTAATTTTTCTCGCAGCGTTTCGGTTTAAGTACAATGATGCCCTTGTTTACATGGTGTGGAAAGATATTTAAGCTCAATATACGAAGAAGCGATCCATCAAAGTTAAGGAATTTTTGACTCTATCATGAATAATTGTACGACGACATAGGTACACATCTGTTAATATTAATCCAATAATTTTAATTAATTATGGTGGTGCCAATGGCTGACTTGAGATATCTTTATCTTGAGCGATGTCTAACTATCACCGACTTTTTTTGTACGGATGCAACGATATTATGAGCTATTGAATATTCCTCTGCTGCAATGTTCCAGTCTAATACTTGTTTATAGATTGCATTTCCCAATATGTGTGGTCGACTCAGCCACTATCGTAGCTGAATTTCAGTTGCTATCGGCCTCTGGTGACAACGAAGATGAAGTAATTTGGCTACCAAGATTTTTACTACATATATTTAGCTTACACCTAAACTGAATCAACAATTTGTAGCCGAAATACACGATTCAAGGTCACATCTCTCCATCCTCGGTGGCACCTAAGGCTCGCCAAATCGTTTTGTACCTGGTCAGCCCACCTAGCTCGCTGCACACCTCACCTTCTGCTAGATCAGAAGCAAGCATCATCTGTTCAGGGCTATTGTCTAACATTCTTGCAATCCCTATCCGTCGTATCCTTCCAGTTCCAGTTCCTATCAAGTACAGTTGAGCGAGTTCTAAGCACGTGTCTCTCGAATATCCCGAGTGCTTGCAAGCCCTCCACGAACAAGGGTCCAAGTTCTTCGTCCGTTTTTGCCTTTCTCGTATACAAAGTATACGTAAAGGCAATATGTTCGCTCCAAAAACAAACTTTTCATAGAAGGGCCGGAGACCCATAGTGTTACATACCAATCGACATTTTTTAAACAAAAAATGGACAAAACAATTGAACCGTTTGTTTGAGAAACTGCATATATAAACTTTTTGGCCGATATGAGATTTTTATATAGAAATTTTGGCTATCTCAGTCTTAAAATCATTAAACGATTAGCGTTTTACTCTGCCCGACGTTTCGGTCATTGGATGTGGCCTTTTTCAAGGGAAAAATTGGTCAATCGTTTTCGTCCCAATTTACATATCGTTCAATCGTTGTTATGTCGAGCACTGCGACTGTTGATAAAATATCAAATTGTAAAACAAAACCACCGCAAAAAAGCCAAAACTATGACCATACGACACCCAGAACGACATGTAAATTAGGACGAAAACGATTGACCAATTTTTCCTTTGAAAAAGGCCACATCCAATGGCCGAAACGTCGGGCAGGGTAAAACGCTAATCGTTTAATGGTTTTTAAGACTGAGATAGCCAAAATTTCTACATAAAAACTATTTCCAGTCGTTTCCAATAGCAGATGAGATTTTTATATATTTTAAATCCTCGTCCAAAAAAACCCATGCTGGCAAAAAAATTGAAAAAATAAATTTATTCAGGAGTGTATGATTTTTGTTTTTATTTTTTTATGATACTACATATGTGCGCGAATTTGAAAATAAATTGGAGTACTGCTTACAGTTTTCGCACTAGAAGTGTCCCAGGGTATTGAGTTTTGCCAAAAATTATTGATCTGTATCGAAGAAATCGAAAGATTCAGTGAAAATTTGATCAAATAAAGTTTTTTGTATTCTTGAAATTGTCAAACAAATTATTCAATTACAGTTTTCTGTGTAAATTTCCTCAGATCGAATTATGGTCTCAGAAGTTACGGCCAGAAGAAGTTCTGAAGTGAAAGTGAAAAGAAAGAAGTGAAAAGGAAATAGTGAGAAGTTGTATGTTAGAAGTAATATATAAGATGTGAGATGTAAGAAGTAAGAAACAAGAAGGGAGAAGTGAGAAGGTAGAAGTGAGAAATTATAAGTGAGAAGTAAGAAGCGAGAAGTGAGGAATAAGAAGTGGGAAGTGAAAAGTGAGAAGCGGGAAGTCAGAAGTGAGAGGCGAGAAGTGAAGAATGAGAAATGAGATAAATATGTAAGATTTGAAAAATGGGAAGTGAGGAACGAGAAGTGATAAGTGAGAGCCGAGAAGTGGGTTGGAAGCGACAAATGAGACATGCGAAATTCAATACGAAAAGTGAGATGTAAGATGTGAAAAATGAGAAGTGAGAAGTGAGTAGTAAGAACCCAGAATTGAATGGAGAGAACTGAGTTGTGAGAAGTGAGGAGCGAGAAATGATAAGTAGTAAGATGTGAGAGGTGAAGGCAAGAAGGGCGAAGTTAGAAGATAGAAGTGGGTAGTGTGAAGTGAGAAGCAAGAACTCGGAAGTAAGAAGTGAGAAGCGAAGAGCGAGAAGTGAGAAGTGAAAGGCGAGAAGTGAATAGTGAGAAGTGAGAAATGAGATAAAGATGTGATATGTAAAAAGTGAGAAGTGAGAAACTAGAAGTGATAAGTGAGAGCCGAGAAACGAGAAACTTTAAGTTAGAAGTGATGAATTTGATAAGAGAAGTGAGATGTAAGATGTGAAAGTGAGAAGTGAAAAACGAAAAGTGATAAATGAAAGCCGAGAAGTGAATGGAGAGAAGTGAGTTGTGAGAAGTGAGATATGAGAAGTGAGGAGTGAGAAATAAAAAGCAATATATGAGATGTGAAAAGTGAGAAGCAAATAATTGAGAAGTGAGAATCGAGAAGTGAGAAGTGAGAGGCGAGAAGTGAATAGTGAGAAGTTAGATGTGAAAAGTGAAAAAAATAGATAAAGATAAAAGATGTGAGAAGTGAGAAGTGTACCACGCGAATTTGACGTCACACGTTCCATTACTTGGATTGCAATCGTGATGTCATGCTCCTTTGGCTACACTAATTGAGAGTTCGTTTGGCTACACTCGTCTTCGCCTCAGCTCGTCTATAGAACTTAGAGAACAACTTACTTTCCGATTTGGGTACAAAATTTAGACCACTACCCGGGATGCGGCTGGTCGTCGAGCAACTCGATAACATTATCGAGTTCGCAAGCGGAAGGCAGAACATCAGTAAGAAACTGAAACACAACCTGCTGGTGCACCGCCATGCTGTTCGAGTCGTAAGACAAGAACAGGACGCTTTTATCAGCCACCCGGGAAAGCGAGAAGGCCGACAAAGGTGCCACAACTGAGGCCTTCTCCTTCGTTGGAAGATCGAATATGGCCGAAGAGGCGATTGATTTCGCCCTGACGGCCAACGAGGAAAAGACTGCGCATAACCAAAAACTGCTCAGGCAGCAAACCGGCGAAGGTACTCAGAGCAAAACCAAACAATACGCTACAGTAGGCCAAACGTTGTCTTGATGGAGCAGATCAGGGTGTAGTGGAGCCCGAAGGGCGTTGACCCGAGAAAGTGACTTCTCGGCGCAAAAAGGCGGAAGGCATCAACCAGACGCAAGTCGCCGAACCACAAGAGGATACCTGCCGGCCACTGCCATCGGCACAAGCGATCGAAAATCTCTGGCAGCTGGTCAGTAGCTCAAAGCGAGCCCATGTGGAATCTTAACCACTGTGCATCTGTCCAGCAGCTGCTGTGGCAGTCGGTCTCGGAATCGAGGACCGATGTAGCTCTCCTGTCCAACCCGTACAATGTCCCTGACTCGGGTCGTTATTTATGAGACTATGTCCACGCGCATCTCGGAATTTATTCCATGTCGAAACAGGTCGACAAACCTTTGGTTACGCGTGTAGATCTAAAAGCCTTACTCAAGGATTTTTTTGGATAGCCAAGAAGTTATTTTGTGTACACATTCTATTTTATCTGCAATAAGGAGCATGCATCACATTTTGAAATAGGGCAACAGAACTTTGGTTACGCGTGTAGATCAAAAGGCCTTACTCCAGGAATTTCTTGGATGGCCAAGAAGTTACACTTCATACACATTCTGTTCCATGTACCACAAAAAGCATGCACTATATTTGAAACAGGTCGATAGATTTTTGGTTACGCGTGAAAATAGCGAAAACCCGATTTTTTTCTATTAAAAGTCGTTTTTACAGGGTTTTTTACGCGATTTTCGGGATTTACGCGATTTTTTTCAAATGTTTTTTTTTACTCGGTTCTTCAAAAAGGTTAGGAAACACGTGAAAACCACGAAAAATCAATTTTTAGTGAAGTCGTTTTTACGCGGTTTTGATTTACGCGGAACGTATCCCCCGCGTAAAAACCGACTCCAGTGTATATCAAAAACCCCGGCTTAGCAACAGACGATGTGTCCGAAAGTTGTATTTTCGAAATTTATCGCAGAGTAAACATCTGATCCGTTGTTGATCGTCCTCTTCAAAAACCGCTTTGGTATTCGCCGACAAAGGTCATCTCAAATGGGCGTAGTCTACTTATTCTTCTTCATTGGCATAACATCCCCCACTGGGACATTGCCGTTTGGCAGTGTTCATTAAGTACTTACACAGTTATTAACTGCGAGATTTCTAAGCCAAGTCACCATTTCTGCATTCGTATATCATAAGGCTAACACGATGATACTTTTATGCTCAGTCGAGACAATTTCTAACCCAAAAATTTTCTAGCCCGGACCAAAAATCAATCCAGCGACCCTCAGCATGGTCTTGCTTTGTAGCCGCGCATCTTACCGCACGGCTCAGAAGGGCCCAGTCTGCAAAACAAAATTCGACCCTAGCAGCACAATCCAGGCCTATTTGGTTGCAGCAACTCAAATGTGACTAAATTTGGTTACATATGGGTCACTGGGAAACATATGTGCTGCTCGGGCTAGAGAGTACCTCGTAGACGATATTGAGGAGTATTATACCTCGATAGTTGGATCTCCACTTAGCGAGCAAAGGCGAGTACGATTCTCGGACCGGTCTAGGATATTTTCGGGTGGGAAACATTCTCGACTCCCTGAGCATAGTACTTGCCACACAAGATCCTTCCTGCTTTGAACGGTTCGTAAGTAAGTTTAAGAATATATTTTAATAACTTTTTACTATATATTTTTATTGACAAACGTTCGTATTGTCGAATAGAGCTGCTTATTATTTATCCAACCCACTAACAAAACAATCTTTCCTTAGACGTATATGAAGGCAATGTGGGCTCCCCTCCCTTTTTCCTTCTTCTTTTATCTATCTTCCTTTCTCATTTTTCATTTTTTTTTTGTTTTGTTTCTTCCTTTGTCCTTTTCCCTTCATATTTTTTCCTTCTTCTTTCTTTATATTTCTTTATTTTTCTTTTTCTTTTCTATTTTTTTTCGATCTTCTTGATGATTTTGTTGACCTGCCAATTTACATTATTTTTACAAACTGTCAATTTTACTTATAAAAACTCAAAGGTGCAGCCTAATCAGGTTGTACGCAAAGGTGACGTAGGACCACGTAGCTACACGAAATGCATGGTATTTGTCATCATAATTTGTGTCTCTTCACTAACATTGAGCAAACTGATCGCAGGTCAACCGAATCAAGAAGCCGAATAGTAGCTTCCAGATAGGGGCCGTACACTAATTACGTAAGCAATTTTTCTGGGATTTTCAACCCCCTCCCCTCATTAGTACATACGTTATTAGTGTACGACCCCTTGGGTGGACTTTGATTTTCCAACCGCATCGCCGCTGAAGCCACTCGTCCGGCTTTCAATGATGATGATGAAATGATGATGATGATGATGATACTATCATCTATTGTAGCAAGGCACCTGCCAGTAGCACTGGTCGTATCTGATAAACGATTTGATCATGTTTATATTATTGTTTGTATTTCGTCAAACTCCTGAATGAAGGGTCAAAAATGGGTGCGGTGGTTCCATAAGCAGAGACACTTATGCGAATCCACTTGATGGACAGAGAATCTCCCTCAGAAGAAAGCTCGTACATACAATGGTACAATCTAGCCCTCGTTCCCCAGATTGACCCAATAGACTGGGAGAAGAGTCCACCCTTTATCCACGAAATGTTAACAATAGGAAGTTAGAAATCCCACTCTTCCTATCCAAATCGCTTCAATTGGGTGCCCTGATGGATATTTTATATATAATTATATATTTTTTATGTTAATTGTGATAATTTGCAATGGAATTCTCTAACCAAATTTCAATTCGTCTGTCCTCAATGTGCAAGATCCTTTCTTCAACATCAGGTTGTTTTGATATGAATGGTTTTCTTCAGAGATGGAAAAATCAATTGCTCGTCGAGGTTCTTGTTAAGGTGACTCGTATTCAATGATGAAAATGATGACGATTTGATGCTTGTTCGTGCTTCCCGTGGCCCCTTAAAATCAGGTTATATTTGAATCCTAGTAGGATGAGATGAGAAGAAGGCAGTATCAAACATTACAACATGAGTGTTTTTGTTTTAAAATTTCACCTCTTATAAGGACCAAACAGTATAATAAATTTGTCACAAAATGTCTTAACAAAATTCTACTCAAACTATCTATCGTCATAAATGTTCGAAATAGAGAAAAAATAAACATAATTGGAAGTGGAGCGAAACCTGAGGCAAATATAATTATTTGTAACGTTCAAGGTATTGATCGTTGGGAAAAATCTTCACCCAGGCAAAAAGACTTTTTACCCGTTTAAACGACAATGACGATTCTCAAAAGATTCTTTATTTTTAATAATGCGCCATTTCAAAACTTAATCGTTTGGTTGTATTATAAACAATCATTTGGTGACGACAGTAAGTTTCCCTCCAGTAGCAAAATCACAAGCGCGCGTCAGAGGGAGATGAAGCAATAAATTTGTTTGAATGAATGAAATCACTAACAGCATCTAAGCTACCACGGCGATACCATCGAAACAGTCTATTTTTGCAATCAACCCCTGTAAAATGGTCCTGAGAAGAACCAATTTCCTTTCCCCAATGCGCTTTCCCAATAACTACCTGCAACCAAACGCTTGTCGAAACTTTGCGTTAAAATTTCACTTCGCGCTGATATTGTCCAACGGCCTCTCGATGACTATTCGGTCATACGCCACCATTTGGAATAAATTTTCAGTATCGCCACTGCATCGCACCGAATCGCAACAGATGCCATTTTTGTAATCAACCCTTTCTAAACATGAAATGCTGATTCGTTGAGGTTGATTGACGACCACCGATGTCGTCGACCATTACCAATGTGATGGTTTACCGTTTAAAATGCTACCATTGCCTTCGAACAGCAGTGTCCGCACTGCGTGAAATATTGTTTGAACTGAGGATTAGATCCAAACACGCAAGTTGCTTGATTTTGATATCTGTGCTTGTGATGCATGTACGGGATTGGTTGTTTTACTATTTCTCAACTGTTTGACAATTATCAATAGTAAATAGTTACAAATCTTAGAATAAATGTTTAGAACAGCAAAACGAAGCGTGGACTCATCCTTGATCGAATGGTTCAAAAACATTGGAAATCAAACAAGAAACGGCTGAGCTATTAACGTTCAAAGTCTGTCATATTTTCGAGACAGTCTCCGATTTTCGCAATCGCAAAGTGTACCCCAATATAGAAAAAGACGCACGTAGTCCTACGTCAAAAATGGTTCTTCCCGTCATCGTAGACGTTGTACCAGTTTGGAGAATTGAGCAAAACAACATGCGTGGGCCCAATCTAATCACCACTGGGTTGTTTAAAGGAAAACATATCTTCTGAAACTTCCGAGGATTCAGAATCAGTTGCTCAGAATGATACTAGACTCTCCTCGGAGGATGCGAAATACAATGGTACATGTCTGGAAGAGAAAAAACGCTTTGGTGAGTTGCTGCAGATTCAGTTTACGTGGTAAAACTTCGGAACCCCAGATTGTGCGCCATCTGTTTTAGTAGATAATTTTCATTTGAGTTTAAGCTAGATTAGTTGGGTGGAGCATATTCAAAATTAAAATTACACACCTCAGTAGAGCCGATAAAATGTAAAATATATAGTTAATGAAACACACAAGGCGACCAATAAACGAATTAATAACAATTTGAATAAAAACTATGCATCTAAACAAATTGAAGACGAACAAACTACCCAAAATACGTTCGACGACCAAATTTTTCAAAACTGATTAACTCTAATACGTAGATTACAATATCGGTCTTCACAATGTCAACTTTCTCCTCTCATATTCACACGTGCTTGGAAAACATTGGAATTGGAAAACATCGATTTACAAACCCTATCCGCGACGTTCTTAATAGCAAGCACCCCGTCAAAAGTGCCCCCCTTCCACAGACACCGGAAGCTATCCGTCTGCCGCGTCGCCCACAGCAGAAACCAGAATCCAGGAAAAATAAGTCTAAATTATTCAGAAACGATCGTTCTACTCCCCAATAATGCTTCAGACCTAAATAGACCAACGCGGTCCGGCGTCGCCACACGAGTATGTACGTACATGTACAGGAAAAGCAACGCGGCGCGAAGTCACCACTCCACGCAGCCGCCATCAACCCTGCTGACCGGTTCCTGATTCTGGGTGCTAACAGCCCAGCGCGCCGCGATGTTGAAAACTCCCGGAGTGGCGAGGTGGTTCACTTTTCGTAATTATGCGACCCATCATTTGGATACTGGGTGGAGGACAATGCCAGAAGTAAAAACTCACATTGTTGGGAGTTTGCCGTGAATGGGTTTCGGCTTAAAATATCGTCCTGGTTCGAAGGCTGTTTGCCGGATGGTATGAAGCAAAACCCTACAGTACATAGGAACGGAAGTGCAAGGAACTTGGCAAAAAGTAGTCGTAAGGTGCTCAGCAGTTTAGTGCTTGGGATCGTTGCCGCTCCAGAATCTGTTCATAATCGGGAGACAATGAACCAGAGAAAGAGAGAGAATGAACAAGGACCTTCAACAACGCGGAAATCGGAGAGCCAAGTGTATCCTTGACATACAGCAACCGGGAGCGGTTCGGATCCGGGAGAGAACCCAATGCTCCCGAATGGAAACCCTAAGTGCTCTGCCTTCGTGTTGGTGCTCTCCCTCCCATGGTTGACTGTTTTGCGATATGCCGGCAGGACATGCGATGGCAGCGTTGAAGGTTGCAACCGGTGGCGACGGCGGCGCGACGCCGGTAACGACCCACAGCGCATATAATCATTGCCACCAGAGAGCTGCAGCCGTGATATTGAAATTTTGCGGCGCACTCCGAATTCAAGGTAGTGTGTGGAAGGTCGGGGAATTCGGAAGGCCAGTGGAAGTTGGAATGGTTGGCGCTGATGGGAGGAATATGGTGGCAAGGCGTCGAGCGATATGGTGCAACGGGAAGAACGAGGACATTTCGTATGGAGGGGGGTCGCAGTTTTCCTCAACTACTGGCTGATTCAAAAAGTGTTCGGGGGATGAAACCACCTAGCAGTCTTGATGTATACGATTAAATTGTAGATTATGAAGGCCATAATGATGTCCTTTGCGTCAGTTCTAGATAAATTTGTGCTAACTCAGCCTAGGGCTGAAAGTCTCCTTAACAAAGACAAAAAAAATTGTGCTGGTTGAAGTTAAATATGAAGATACATGCAATACTTAATCGTTTGTCAAGCCACTGCTTTTTTGTGAGTAATGCTGTGTTGATTGCTGGGACACACACATTACAAATTATTTGAGTTTCGTTTTTGAGTAGATGGAAGACAAATTTCATTACACTCCTGCATATTGTCAGCGCATTAAAATATTTAATCGTCCGCTTATTTTTATTCGCAGTATACAGTTTAGGGACTAATTTCTCCACTTTGCTTACGTTTCAAGCAGTGCATACCCATACGCTTAAACCTTCAGCTCTATGAGGAGAAGAATTAAACGTTAGTAGTAAACTTCTTCACTTAATTCTTCAAAAGTGCTTACACATGCTAAAACTTAATTTAACACCTAAGCAAAGGAGAAGATATTGGCCTTAAGTCACACTAACGAGATAATTTGGGTTAAAGCTAAATTTTTAAGTCATTAAAATACTCAGCAAGGATAGATAAGGATCAAGCTGACGATATACAAAGAATATGTATTTGGTTATGGTTTCAACAAACTGAGGTGAACGGACGCTGATTGTTTATTGGCGTCAAAGGCCTGTTTTCCACGGAGAAGGTAGACAAATCGTTTGGCTACGATAGAACTGTTTTAGATTTTGCCCAACTATTGAAAACAATGGATCGAAATCAGTAACTCAACCAATCCAGTATGTGCATCGCAACACAGACATCAAAACCGTGCAACTTGTGCGGCCTAATTCCGCTATCCGTTGGTCGCTTGTGTGCTTTCTTAAGGGTGGTATGGACTTCTTAAGTACTGTGTAAATAGATAGGGCAAGTAGTGGTCAAGGAATGATTCCGCTGCTAAAATTCCTTTTACAGTACGGAGCTGACAAGGAAAATGAATAATTCTGCAATAGCAGGCGCGTGGCAGTCAAAAAAACACAGACTGACATCTTCTCTTGCGGAATAATGCACGGATGCATTATTCCGCAAGTAAAGTGACGTTTGTTTTCCAGTTTTTTTTCATATTGCTTTTGATTTTTTTCATTCGCTTTTTTTTGTAGGTATACTGTCTTTCCGGGTGTGCAGCAATAAATAAGACAATGCTGGAAAAAGGTGCTGCGAGTGGCCAAGCTATTGGAAGGCCGTTCTTGTTTGCCAGCAGCCGTTGGGCGCAGAAGTATCCAACAGAATATCCCAAAATAATTATAATAACGTACCTGAAGCAGCTGCCGTACTAGCATTTGATCTTTGCTTTTTATCATCAACAGTGCTTGCGAAGTGTATGTATCTCTGCATATCATCCATCGCTATAAAAGCTATTCCCAGCTAGTGCGTTTTTTCACAGCTCTGGTTGATGGTACGCACCTCCTGCAGCGCTACGATGTGGAATATTGATGCAATATATCATCTATAGGAATTGCTTCATGAAATCTTTCAGTAACTCCTTCAGATTATCAAAAAAATCCATCGTGCATTTCTCCTGAAAAAGCAATTTGCTGGAATAGTTTCTGGAGAAAACCTTGAGAAATTTCTGGAGAATTCCAAAATGAATGTTCGAAATAATTTGTGGAAAATTATCCGAGGGTATTTGCAGAGTGTTTCTTTAAGTAATTTAAGTGGAAATTCCTGAAGGTGTTGAGAGCATTCCTGGACGATTTTTTGGAGAAGTTCTGGGAAGAAGAAATGGGAGAATTTCTGCAAAAAATCCAGGGATATTTTTTTTAAAGATGCTTCGGAAAATTCCTTTAGACATTTCCCAGAATAAATCCAGAAGATTTTCTATGTGAATTTTTGAAGAAATTTTTGGAGGAAATACCTTGAGAAATTTTCAAAGGACTTCTGGCAGTATATTCTGAGAGAATTTTTGAACTTTGAGTGGGAATTCTTAAAACAAATATCCGGAGGGATTTTATGAGAGTTTTTCGAAAGAGTTCTCATAGAAATGTACTTTAAAAAATGTCTGGAGGCAAAACCGGATGAATTTCCAGAGGAATTTCTTTACGAATTTCTAGGAGAATTCATGAAGGAATTTTCAAAGAATTGACCTGTGCGCCGATTGAAATTTTATCGGCGGCGGGGTGATAGATCATTTTCAGCCGTCACGCCGTTAATGACCTTCAGTGGCGTTAACTGATTTCATGGTTCAGAAATTATCCTGAATTTCTTCGAAAGCTCTTAAAACAATTCCTTCGAGAGTTCCTCCGGAAGTTCTTCCGGAATCTCCTCCAGAAGTTCCTCCGGAAGTTCCCCCGAAAGTTCCTCCAAGAATTCCTCCAGAAGATCCTCTGGAAGTTCCTCGGGAAGTTTCTCGGGAAACTCCTCTGGAAGTTCCTCCAGAAATTCCTTTGGAATTCCTCCAGGAATTCCTCTGGAAGTCCCTCCAGGAATTCCTCTGAAGTTTCTCAAGGAATTCCTCTGGAAGATCCTTCACGAATTCCTTTAGAAGTTCCTCCAAAACTTTTTCTGGAAATTCTTCCAAGAATTCCTCTGGAAGTTTCTTCAGGAATTCCTCTGAAAGTTCCTTCAGGAATTTCTCTGGAAACTCCTCCAGGAATTTCTCTGGAAATTCGCCAGGAATTCCTCTGGAAAATCCTCCAGGAATTCCTCTGGACGTTCCTTAAAGAAATCCTCTAAAGGTTCCTTCGGGAATTCCTCTAGAAGTTTCTCCAGAAATTTCTCCAGGAATTCTTGTAATAGTTTCTTTATGAATTCCTCTGGATGTTCCTCCAGGAATTCTTTCAGAAGCTGCTCCAAGAATTCTCCCAAAAAGTTCCTCCAGAAATTCCTCCCGAGGTTCCTCCTGAAATTCCTCCAAAAATTCCTCCAGAAATTCCTCCAAGAACTCCTCCGGAAGCTCATCCAGGAATTCCTCTGGAAATTCCACCAGGAATTCCTCAGGAAGCTACTCCAGGAATTCCTCTGGAAGTCCCTTCAGGAATTTATCTGGAAGTTCCTCCAGGAATTCTTCTGGAAAATCCTCCAGGAATTCTTCTGGAAATTCCTCCAGGAGTTCCTCCGGAAATTCTTGCAGAAATTCTTCCCGAAGTTCCTCTAGAAATTCCTTCCTAAGTTCCTCCAAAAATTCCTCCAGGAATTCCTCCGGAAGTTTATCCAGGAATTGCTCCGAAAGTTTCTCCAGGAATTCTTCCAGGAATTTATCCGGAAGTTCTTCCACGAATTCCTCCTGAAGTTCCTCAAGGAGTTCCTCCAAGAGTTTCTTATGAAATGCTTCCGGAAGTTTCTCCAGGAATTGCCACGAAGGTTTCTCTAGAAATTCCTCTGCAAGTTCCTCCGGAAGTTCTTACACAAGCCTTCCAGAAGTTCCTAAGGAAGTTCCTCGAAGAATTCCTCTGATCGTTCCTCTAATAATTCCTCCGGAAATTCCTCCGAAAGTTCCTCCAGGAATTCTTCCAGAAGTTTATTCAGGAATTCCTCCAGAAGTTCCTCTGGAAGTTCCTGGGGAAGTTCGTCTGGAAGTTTCTCGGGAAACTCTTCTGGAAGTTACTCCAGAAATTTCTTTGGAAGTCCCCCCAGAAATCCGAAGTTCCTCTTGAAATTTCTCCAGAAATTCCTCCAGGAACTCCTCCGGAAGCTCATCCAGGAATTCCTCTGGAAATTCCCCCAGTAATTCCTCAGGAAATTCTTCTGGAAGTTCCATCAAGAATTCATCTGGAAGTCCCTTTAGGAATTTCTCTGGAAGGTTTAGGGTCATTTGGCCGAATGCCGTTTGGCCGAATGCCGTTTGGCCGAATGTCGTTTGGCCGAATGCCATTTGGACGAAAGGGTCATTTGGCCGAACGCCATCTGGCCGAATGCCGTTTGGCCGAATAGTTGAAATTCTCCGAATGAAGAATAAACGATAAAGAAGGAAAGAGAAAGAAGAAAGAACCATAGAATAAGAAAGAATCAAGGAAGAAGAAAGAATCAAGAAGGAAAAAAGAAAAACAAAAGAAGTAGGAAGAATAAAGATGAAAGAAGTTAGAAGGAAAAGATAGAAGAGGGAAGAAGGAAAAGGGAAGAAAGAAAAAGAAAGAAGAAGAAAGAAGGAAGAAGGAAGAAGAAAGAAGGAAGAAGGAAGAAGGAAGAAGGAAGAGAAAGAAGGAGGAAGGAGGAAGGTAGAAGGAAGAATGAAGAATGAAGAAGGAAGAAAGAAGAAGGAAGAAGGAAGAAGGAAGAAGGAAGAAGAAAGAAGGAAGAAGGAAGAAGGAAGAAAGAAGAAGGAAGAAGGAAGAAGGAAGAAGGAAGAAGGAAGAAGGAAGAAGGAAGAAGGAAGAAGGAAGAAGGAAGAAGGAAGAAGGAAGAAGGAAGAATGAATAAGGAAGAAGGAAGAAGGATGAAGGATGAAGGAAGAAGAATGAAGGAAGAAGGAAGGAAGGAAGATGGAAGAAGGAAGATGGAAGAAGAAAGAAGGAAGGAGGAGCTTCCGGAGGAATTCTTGGAGGAGCTTCCGGAGGAATTCCTGGAGGAGCTTCCGGAGGAATTCCTGGAGGAGCTTCCGGAGGAATTCCTGGAGGAGCTTCCGGAGGAATTCCTGGAGGAGCTTCCGGAGGAATTCCTGGAGGAACTTCCGGAGGAATTCCTGGAGGAACTTCCGGAGGAATTCCTGGAGGAACTTCCGGAGGAATTCCTGGAGGAACTTCCGGAGGAATTCCTGGAGGAACTTCCGGAGGAATTCCTGGAGGAACTTCCGGAGGAATTCCTGGAGGATCTGCTGGAGTAATTCCTGGCTAAACTAACGGAAGATTTCTTGGAGAAATTTCCGCAGGAATTCTTGGAGGAACATTCGGAGGTACTATGAAGGAACTTTCCGAATAATGGAACAGCCTTCAGAGCACTTCCTGGTGTTATTTACGGAGGAATTTGTGGAAGCGTTTCGGAAAATTTCTATTGGTTTAAATAAGCTCACGACGACCCACACCGCCGCACCGCCGCTGACGATTACCAACGGCGTGACGCCGCTGGCTGAAAATGATAAAATTTTCAGTCGGCACACAAGTCTACTTCCTTCTTTCTTCTTCATTCTTCCTTTTGCATTCTTGCTTCTTCATTTTTCCTTCTTCCTTCTTACTCTTTCTTCTTTCTTCCTTCTTCTTTCTTCCATCTTCTTTTTTCTTCCTTCTTCCTTTTCTCCTTCATCCTGTATCTTTCTTTTTCTTCTTTCTTCTTCTTTCTTCCTTCTTTTTTCTTTCCTTCGTCCTTATTCTTTCTTCCTTCTTCCTTCCTTATTTTTCCTTCTTTCTTCTTCATTCCTCATTTTTTTCCTTATGCCTTCTGCATTTTTTGCCATCTTCCTTCTTTTGATTTCTCCTTCTTACATTCTGCTTCTTTCTTCCTTCTTCTTTCTTCCTTCTTCCTGCTTCCTTCTTCTGTGTTCCTTTTCCATTCTTCCTTCTTTCTTCTTCCTTAACTTCATACTTCTCATTTCTTATTTGTCACTTCTCACTTCTTGCTCCCTACTACAAAGACTACTAACGACGCATTACTCGCTACAACTTCTCATTTCACACACTTTATAAAGAAACGTATTTCAACTTTTTGTGGGGCCCTCCTTAGCCGTGCGGTAAGACGCGTGGCTACAAAGCAAGACCATGCTGAGGGTGGCTGGGTTCGATTCCCGGTGCCGGTCTAGGTAATTTTCGGATTGGAAATTGTCTCGACTTCCCTGGGCATAAAAGTATCATCGTGTTAGCCTCATGATATACGAATGCAAAAATGGTAACCTGGCTTAGAAACCTCGCAGTTAATAACTGTGAAAGTGCTTGATGAAGACTAAGCTGCGAGGAGGCTCTGTCCCAGTGTGGGGATGTAATGCCAATAATAAGCAGAAGAAGATTTCAACTTTTTGGTCAAACGGCATTTGGCCGAATGGCGTTCTGCCAAAAAACCCGTTCGGCCAAAAGACATTCGACCAAACTTTATTCGGCCAAATGACCCTGAACCGAGAAGATATACAGCTACAGTTATACCCACATTCACGAGATTCAAAAGCTCCCTTCAAGAGGCTCAGAGGCGTCCAATAGTCATAAAAGTCCTGTAGGATGCTTGATGTATAAACTTGATTTGAATTGCAAAGTTTCACGAAATAATAAAAGTTTCAACCCACTTTATGGAAAGCCTTATATCACGTTAGTTTTCAGGTCCATTATTCATTATGAGTTACGCTTATACTCATTAACAGCAAAACATAGTGGGTACCTCAATTAACTCTAAACTCTTGGGTGAAGCTCTGGAGAAAATTCTGGGTAAATAGGGAAATCTTCGGATGAATTTCTGAGGGAATTGGTATACGATACTATGCTGGCATTTCCAATTTTTGTTTGTGGAGTTTCATGAGAAATTCCTGAAGCAATTTTTGGAGATATTCCTGCGGGAAATAACGGAGGAACTCTCAAGGAGGATCTGAGGGGGAAATTCAATTGCTATATAGAGTACCCGATCCCCACTACCTGGCCTGTAAAGAGGTCGATAATGAACGGTTTGCTAGTTACTGCAACCGTGGCTCATGATGGCATTTCAGGTTCATAGGCGTCAATGACAGTACATGGGATCGCGACCGGACATTCACTGCCGAACTGCCAGAAACCATCTGCGATAGTACCGGCGAATCTATCTAGAAGTAGGGCAAGTGGTGTGGTTGCGTCAGTGTCTAACAGTTAGAAAGGCTCGGCTTACGCATGAAAAATTCGAGACTCATAAAACTCACGTCTATTGAAAATTATAGGAATGGAAGAGGCAAATCAAGACGACATCGGCTGTGCAGGCGTTTCCATACTTGAGAGGCCTTCAGGTGGACGATTTTTTTTAAATGCAATACGGCATATTCTCATTGGGAACGATAAGGCGTCAATCTTTGCGATGGACATTCCAAACAACCAATAGTGGCAAATACTAGGACTTTGCCTCATTTCTCATATATCATATCCGGAGAGCAGCGCATACAATCTGCATTACTTTCGACCATAATCGACAATAGAACGGCTGGATCTCATCAGAAGAATTAATCTTATCTTTAGTCCAACATTACACTTCAAGAACCATACTATTTAAATGTGTCTAAATTTGAGTTTGGTCATCTTTGTTCTTGATGATGTTGATTCTAATTTGTATAACATCGTGATTTTGAAATATGTATTGTCCATGGAAGATTACTAGATAGAATCTGAGAAAAGCTACGTTTTAGGCTTTCCTTCTCGGCCAAGCGCCTCGTTAGTCTTGTCCTCTACAACTAATGAAGATCTGAAAATTATAAATAATCACGTTGATAATGAAATTAAAATAAAGATAGCGCTAGTGTTACGATTGCGATGGACAGTTCCTGAATCCGTCAAGACTTGTCGCCAGGTCGACAAACAAGTGTCCGTAGAGGTTAATAGATGCAAACGGATTTCGAGGAAAACTACGGATTGGCCAGTGGTTAGAGACCGACATTTCATGAAAGTGCGACTGATTTGAATTTCAGCGCCTGGAATGACGAAGAATGCAGAGCGATAATCATTGGAAAGAGTGTAGCGATACATCCATACGGCAACCAGTCAAGAGCTAGCAGAAGTTGATCCACGTCGAATATATAGTATTAACTTTTAGGTGTGGTCACGAACCCAATGAAGCAGTTCAAGATTCGTATACTTTGCGATGCAGCAGCAACTCCGAATATTCGATGGATTAGGCCACATTTAAAGCAACGTGCTCGTCATATTCAGCACAGTTTCTGAAAAATTTAAACCTAGAGAAGCATTTGATGGAGTTGTAGAAGTAACTTTACTTAAATTTATTGTTTCCAATTTTTACCTGTTTGATGATATTTTGCCAAATTGCCGAATGAGCACGGCATACCGTGCGAATGAGTGAGCACAACAAAAGTTTTATCGCCTACTTTTTTCACTTTGTTCATCAGTTGTCTAAATTACTTCGGTAATTATATCGAGTTTTCCTTGAGCACTTTCCTTTAGAACTGCATACTAAGCTTTATGGAATGTGCAACTGCATTGGTTACCCGCGAAGGAATGAGTCAAAGCCATGGCCAGCTATTCACTAATCACAAATTAACGATTTTTCGGTGACTTCCCATCTGTTTACTGTGAGCTGTGTTGAAAATTACCGAATTTCAGTAATTTCACAACGGTTCACCGAATTCTGTGAAATGGTTAATGATTTTTTTGTTAAACAGCCAATTTACCGAAGTCTGTGATTTATTTAGCTGACATTTCGGTAAATTAGAAGCTCACCCCAGCGCGGCAGTGAACGTCATCAGTCACGCCTTATTTATCGTTCAGCTCAGTGCAACTCAGGCGAATTTTTGTGTAGGCGTGAAAAAATATAAAAATGGTGAAATTACTGATCGATTATGCTGCAAAATTCATGCAAGGATTAAGTAAGTAATAATCAGATGCTAAATCGATTCAATTGTTATAATTACTTCCTTTATTTCGACTTTCATGCAGATGCCACTGATATCAAACCAACACCTTTTCAGTTAATTATCCCTCGACAATGGACTCGGAACGAAGGATAAACTATTTTCCTGTGGAATCGCAGCTTACCGCTGGGCTTGGCTGTGCACGAATTTTAAATCTATGAAAACGAGAAAACTGCATGTAAAACCTGTATTTATTTTTATCATTATTCCACATAAACATTAAAACAAAAACAATGTGCGATTTTTTTCGGCAACAAAGAACTCTCATTCGGAAAAGATTGTTTTTTTTTCAAATTACAGTGGTTACGGCAATTATTCATGGTTTCTTAATTACAGTTCTTCGGTAATTACATATGCAGAAAAAGACTTTTTTCGGTAATATTTGCTGATCGCTCAGTAAAATTGACAAATCGTTCGTCTCAGGCAATTTACAGATCACTCGGAAATTTTATCGTTTACCGAAACCATTACCGACTGTTCAGCTGTTGAGAATTCGGTAAAGGAATTACCGAAGTCGGTAATTCTGGCGGAGTGTGTATGGGCTCTAATCCTCAGTTCAATAAAGATTTCACCGAGAACGGACGCGAGGGCCGTCGCAACGATGACAGCAGGAATACTCAAGCGAAATTTTCTCCGCAATGTTCGGGCCTTCGTTTGGTTGCTGTTCGAAAGGAAGACGCAATGTGAAAAGAAAATAGAAGATACTCGTTGCAATATTTCCGTTCCTAAAATGTATTGATGATGTACTGGTTGTGGTAACTTAAACTTATACAGGCCGAATCTTTCGCCAGCTGAAACCCACCATACGTTGGTGCGTCCGTCGCTGTCGAAGTTCGTCCAAAGCAGAAAGATCATTGCTCTTTTACTTCCGCATCCCACCGAACAAAACTCGTTCGTTCAATCTTCGGAGCTTTTCGCCCGAGGGCGAATAGTGCCACCTTATCAATTACACGTAAAACAAATGTAACTCAAATTTTGACATAATCCATCTTGTACTTTTTTTTCAAATTACTTTCTCTCCAACTCATACCTACCACACTGGGTTATTGGAGCGACTGAACGATATGATCTTGCACTACTTGCACTTATTGTTGTTAACACACATGCCATTATCGTTGCACCAGATCATCATGTTGTTAATATCTCCTTGTAGAGCAATGCAGTCATCAGGGGATTCTATGACGCAAAAACTTCAAATCATCGGCGAATGAAAGCTTAGAAGACGACAGCATACCGCACAGGTCATTCACAAAATGTTGAATGTTGATCGGAAAGATACGAAGAAATCCATTCCGCAATCCAGTTCGATAAGCCTATTTGCTTCAATTTTTCGACAACTAGGATGTGAGGTACGGTATCGAATGCTTTCGCAAAGTCAATGTACACCGAATCGATTTGCTTTCTCCTTTACATTTCTCTTGAAAGCGTGGACACATAACACATCAGGTTAGTTGTGGTCGAGCGCTTCCTCATGAATCCATGTTGACTATTCGAAATAATTACTATGTCTGAAACTTGATTATGCATATGTACAACATGTGATAGATTTAGTTCGGAAAAGGTATTGGAGGCTAACCGCCCTTCGGTGGGGTTTGATCCCACGACCCCAGTTCGCATGACAGGTGCTTTCCCTACTAAGCTACGAAGGACCTCCGTCGTCCACCACAGCTTAGCGGGTACTGATGAAACCAAATTCCCAGCACCAGGTACCAGCCGATCTCTCGCAATACATTTTCAGAACTAACTCTCTCAAATGTATTTTTGTACACATGTCAACCAAGTAGGATGAGTATTTAGTATTGTCCGGCTCCTACACACTTGCTTCATCAGCAACGGCGCTCAATGAAGTAGGCCGTTGCTGATGAAGCAAGTGTGTAGGAGCCGGACAATACTAAATACTCATCCTACTTGGTTGAGTTGGTGTACGAGACACTGAAGACGGCCTTACTGTTGAGGTCGAAATACGTATCTGTCAAGATACAATTAAGTGGTGGAATTAAATGGGATTGTATAAACTCGTCTTATGACAGGGGAAAAATGGATTGCTGGAAATGAACTGAGGCCGAAATCAGCAATCAAACCCCAGTAGCCAATTTTATACCTAACCCATAACCCTATTACCAGGACCCGTTGACTGATGGTAAACCATCGAGAGGCTGACGTTGGCGTCAGTAGCTGTGAAGGGTAGTTTTGAGTAGAGTCCTATAAGAAGAGTAACGTCATGTGCCACGTTTGACAGGTCTCCTGCTCGTTTGGAACGCGCATTTGTATGGAACTGACAGACGATTCTGTTCCAATTCTGACACTTGACGACACTGTTATTATAGTCACTGTAGTTTTGAGTAGAGCTACGCCGTCGTTTTCGGTCACTTGGTACCCTCCGAGACGTGCTTGACCAGCTCGCTTGGCTGCAGGAGGCAAACGGTGGTCTGAATCTCGTGGTTGGTGATCGTTGAGTGTTTGTTGAAGTACGTCAGACGGTAGCCACAGCCACGGCCACAGCCGCGAAACGCCCGTTGGATCCGCCTTATGTTCAATCGACGCTAGTGCTGCCGTGGCAAACCAGGGGTGGCATTGCGCATCTCGAATCGAATCATTCGTTTCGAAAAAAATGCGGCATTATGTATTTCGTTCGACTTCATTCAGTCGTAGTACAAGATTTCGAATGGTGCTGTACTAGCTCAATCGAGTATGTTCTGTCAAACGCAATGTAAACAGAGATAATAAGAGATAGCTCTCTCCGTGTTTAGTATGCCGCCCGGTGGAGAGTCAAACTTCAGCGCATGGCGAATGTGAGTAAACTGAGAGAATAAGAGTCATTTCATCTGCGTGTGACATGCTGCCTGTTGGAAACGTCGGAAAGGCATCCTTCAGAGCCTGAATTTGCAGTTAATTTATAAACAAATAAATTGTGCTCAACGACTATAAAAAGCAATATTATTTATTGAGCAGTTGCAACCGATTACCATATTATGCCGATACGATATGTTTTGTAAATTGAGATATTGTTACGACACAATTTATAAGTTGACTTTTCTTTGTGTTTTAGTTAAATGCACTTGAGTCATCTCTTGCGCGTTTGTTTTATTTAACTCAACTATTTTTGCGTAGATTTTGGAATATAGGTACACGTTTTTATACAGATTTTCAGATTTTTTACGCGGTTTTTTTTCGGTTTTACGCGGATTTCGGGATAATTAGAGATTGCATTTTGTCAGGAAACTATAAAAGTAGGTATACTAACGAATAACATTCGTTTTTCATTCGACTGGAGTCGCATACTGGAACGAGAAGTTGTTTTCGAAATCGATGCTGAACATGTTCGACACGATAGAATTGCATGTTATGTAACGTGTAAATCAAAATCTGGACATGTGAAATCTGTGATCACGGAAAACGAAAATAAAGCCCTCAAAATGTAAGAAGGCGAGTGAGGAATATGAGACAGCAGGAGTTGTTCTTCGCAATAGACATCTGACCAATAGAGAGAAAAGAGAGGGAGAGAGAGAGAGAGAGAGAGAGAGAGAGAGAGAGAGAGAGAGAGAGAGAGAAAGAGAGTGAGAGAGGAAGAGAGAAAGAAAGAAAGAAAGAAAGAAAGAGAGAGAGAGAGAGAGAGAGAGAGAGAGAGAGAGAGAGAGAGAGAGAGAGAGAGAGAGAGAGAGAGAGTGAGAGAGAGAGAGAGAGAGAGAGAGAGAGAGAGAGAGAGAGAGAGAGAGAGAGAGAGAGAGAGAGAGAGAGAGAGAGAGAGAGAGAGAGAGAGAGAGAGAGAGAGAGAGAGAGAGAGAGAGATAGAGAGAGAGAGAGAGAGAGAGAGAGAGAGAGAGAGAGAGAGAGAGAGAGAGAGAGAGAGAGAGAGAGAGAGAGAGAGAGAGAGAGAGAGAGAGAGAGAGAGAGAGAGAGAGAGAGAGAGAGAGAGAGAGAGAGAGAGAGAGAGAGAGAGAGAGAGAGAGAGAGAGAGAGAGAGAGAGAGAGAGAGAGAGAGAGAGAGAGAGAGAGAGAGAGAGAGAGAGAGAGAGAGAGAGAGAGAGAGAGAGAGAGAGAGAGAGAGAGAGAGAGAGAGAGAGAGAGAGAGAGAGAGAGAGAGAGAGAGAGAGAGAGAGAGAGAGAGAGAGAGAGAGAGAGAGAGAGAGAGAGAGAGAGAGAGAGAGAGAGAGAGAGAGAGAGAGAGAGAGAGAGAGAGAGAGAGAGAGAGAGAGAGAGAGAGAGAGAGAGAGAGAGAGAGACTCCGCAAGACGATCGAATAGAGTTCGCCGCCGTACCAAACTGACTATCTACAAAACGCTGAAAAGACCGGTAGTTCTCTACGGACACGAGGCCTGGGCGACTCTCGTGGAGGACCAGCTCGCACTGGGAGTTTTCGAAAGGAAAATGTTGCGTACCATCTATGGTGGGGTGCAGGTGGCGGACGGTACGTGGAGGAGGCGAATGAACCACGAGTTGCATCAGCTGTTGGGAGAACGATCCATCGTTCACACCGCGAAAACCTAGAGACTGCGGTGGGGCGGGTGCGTAGTCACAATGTCGGGCAATAACCCGGTGAAAATGGTCCTCGACAATGATCCGACGGGAACAAGAAGGCAAGGTGCACAGCGGGCAAGGTGGATCGATCAGGTTGAGGACGATTTGCGGACCCTCCGCAGACTGCGTGGTTGGCGAAGTGCAGCCAGGTACCGATCTGAACGGAGAAGTCTTTAATGTGCAGCACAGGCCACTCCGGCCTTAGTCTGATAATAATAAATAAAGGTAACCACTTTCCTTCGATGGTACTCGAACAAACGAACCTGCAGTAGGGTCGTAGGTTCGATTTCCATCGAAGGGAAAGGGGTTACTTCGAATACGTCTTTCAAATCAATATCTTCCACATATTGTACATATTCACATATGAGTTTTCATAACATTGTAAATTTATTATCGTGTGTTTTTAATTCTAGATTAAGTTCAACACTATTCACAATCACGAATCACAGGAAAAAACCTTTATTTCCCGAGCAGGAGAGATTGGCTCAATAATACCTAATTCTTTTATTGATACCATACTCTGTTATGAATTAGCCCTGCATAAGAGGTAAAATACAAAAGAAATAATACCAAAATTAATATGCACAATACTTAAGCCATAACATACTCAGTTATTAAATTGAATTCCAATCCCAAATGCATAACCAATTATTATTCGTTTGGTTTTGAAAACCCTAAGCATGTTGTCCCTCAGGTATTCCTCTTATAAGTTTTTGGTATTATTTTTGGTATATTACCTCGTATGCAAGACTAGTTTAAACCAATTTCTGTTATAGAGGTCTCCGCTCCTGCTCGGGTTAATATTTTTAAATATATTATCATAGTTTTTCCCCGAAGAAATAATATTCGGGCTACTTTTCTAAAAATAAACATACGCTTTTGACAGAATATGAAGTCGACGTAATACTCGCCACACTTGAATTGAAATTACAGTCAAACCTCCACGAGTCGATGTTCTATAACTCGATATCGACTCATGGAGGCAAATTATTTCATATAAAAAAATATTTTCTTGGTTATTATGATGGTCCCTTCAAACAGCTTTCCAAGGCTTTTATATTCCACATCTCGCTATTTTCAGGATTTCATAATCGACTCATGGAGGTTTGACTGTAAATAATGATCTTCATTACTAAGATTAACAATACATATAATGACTGGCTAATTATTCGCTAACATTGTCGACAGTATGTACATAGGTTCTCTTTAAACGAAGTAGTAACCGGGTAGTACCTGACGTAACGTGCCTGCATTGTTTTGGCAATAAATTCAATCTAATTTAGAAGCTGCTAAGCTTCCAAAGCTGAAGGTTACCTAATTGAAAGAACTGCGCAATACATACCACGTATCCGCAAATATTCGTCAGCATTGCTCCGTAGACCGAATACCAGAACAATCGAAAGTGAAAACCATCCTAATGTTCAAATATTTGTAAACATCTCCCATCTACTTAAGTTCGCATAGTAATACTGACCAACTGTAAGAAGGTAAACATCTAATCTGACTAACTAATATCAAAACACAACTACTGTAGGTCAGTAATAGTAGGCTAGTCGCTATGCAGCAGTCAGCGAGTGCAATCAAAACAAAGCAAGCGTGTCCCTCCCTTTCGCTTTCTCGCTGGAAGAAAAGTAAAAACCCACTCCCGGTGAGTTCCCACTCTACGGCCAGACTATGCCTTGTACCGGTCGGTTGCCGTCGCCACCGCCGTCGCTGCCGGCCGGCCGATCGATGTGTTCTGGAGGTTATAGTTTGGATGGTAGACATAGTTGTACGAGCACTCTGGAGCGGTGTTGGTGTTCCCGCAGATCCCCCTTTTTGCCACCCATTCGCTCTGGAGCAGTCGGGCAGCAGGAGGTGGCGTTCTTATGTACATGCAGACAGGACCGCGACCAACAACGACGACGACGACGACGAAGAGAATGAGAGCGAGAGAACTCTGGACTCGCGGCGGGTCGAGATTGGGTTCTCTCTGCATGTTTTGCCGTCGTCGCAGTCTCTGCAAGTGCCGGGAAACCGGAATGTTTGTTAGGTCGGTCAGACTGTGTGGTGGTACATCACCTATTCATTCCCAATGAAAGCGACAGTAAAGGGAAATCTTTTGGGTGAATTGGTTGATACTTTGGTTAGCCTCGCGAGCTCCGGTCGCGTTCTTCCCTGTTAAGAATCCACTTGTAACGCAGAAAACAACAGTTCGGTTCGTGTACTTTCGGTGCACCTTGTCTGTTACAATCGGTTTCGGTTTGCTGCGATTGATTTGTTATGAACGAACAATTTTCCCATAGGAGCATCCAAGGTTTCCCTTCAACGCAAGCATGGATTACTAGGTTTCATACGAGTTCAAGGACTACTTGGATATATCTAAGGACCGCTATGAATCGATTCCAAATATGAGCAACGAGGCATATAGTTGTGCAATGAATCGCTTCCTGGATATTCAGCGATGGGATAGAAGACTGTGACAGGTTGTGTGTCCTTGGACTTTTACGGACTGTGTGTTATCAAGAGCTGTGTGTTGGGCGTTGTGGACTGAATCGATCTGAACAAAAGACCAAGACTTCCTCTGGAATATTGAATGGACGGCGGGAGCGGGATGGTGAAAAGCAAAACAGCTTGAAATGCTAATGGGACAAGTGTGACTCAACGAAGTCTAATCCACGCGTACGCCTACGTCAATTAGTGTAAACAACGAGCCTTGTTGAGGATAAGCCGCGCTGCCAGTGGGTGACCGGAATATTGCAACTGAGCTTTGATTGTTTCTCTTCGGCGCACGCCAAACTTGTTGAGGTGAGGTGAATTCTAGATTTAATTTATATTGTTATTTTGCATAAAACATCGAGTTGTGTGACGATACCGGGAAACAGATGAGTGTGGACTGGTTGCTAAAAGAGCGAAGAGTAAATCAAGTGACAAGAACGGTGGCTTTTGTTTTAAATGGGACGGAGAACTCACAGTCAGGGCTGTAGTTGTTGATTAGATTGGTACTCTTTGCTGATATTAGAAATGATCTTAAATTTGGTATGTTTTCAACAAATGCAAAAGTTTGTTCGTAAGCTACTGAACAGCAAAACCTACGAACCAGAATATGTTCAAAACAGTTTGCGCAAATATACACACATACATACATGCGTACCATTCTCATATCATGAAACACATTTCAAATTGTTCCAGAAACAATTATGAACCGATAGTATTTTCTGCGAACAAAAATGTATTTGTTCTGATTATGGGGCAGATAGACTGCAAAGTTAATTATTCCGCGAATGGTAACTTGAGACGGTTACGGCAATCCATTGGCAACATTATTAATTTTTATTGATTTTGTTTAACAACATATTTACAATCAAATAATCTTAAAGTAGAACCGATCTACTTTATGAAACCAGTAGTTAGCAATATTTCGAAATTGAAATTTAAGCAAACTGTGCTGAGCCTTGTTTAACAAGACAAAACCTTTGCATTTAAAACGGTCAAATAAACTGCAATTGAGAGCGATTGTAACTACGTTACAAAAAAAGTATTATCCAATTAAATATTTAATTAAATTTCATGTCCCGCGTTTGTATGAAAAGCAGCTTTGAAAGATGTGACGACCGATACGAAATTTTAAGAATTCAAATAAAGGGATGTAGGGAAAATGATGTATTTTGAACATCTGAAAATATTTTGGACTTTTGGATACCCAGACAACCAGAATGCATGCATGATAGAATTGATTTTTTGTTATGCGATGCCTATGCACACAATTTACATCGCATACCAGTCGCGAAAACATTCTTTACGTACAAAAGTGGAGGCGATATATGTGAATTTCTTATCCGACGTTGCACGGTATTGTATGCGATGTGCACGATTTTTATGCGAGTTTCTTTGTTATACATTGCGATGTAGTTTGTGATAACAAACTCTGTTTGACAGATAATCTGATTTCATTTGAGTTTGTTTGCAGGAATATGCGATGTCAACACATAAAACTGGACTAAACTCGTAAAATAGCATACTGTGCGGGAAACTTTATAAATAAACTGATGAGCCTCGCACCATAATGCGATTTTGAAAAAATTTTGATCGGTAAACGATTTTATTCGTGCATTCTTATGCGGTGTGTGGTTGTCTCGGTATATTTTGCGTGTTTTTC
The DNA here is from genome assembly GCF_024139115.2 of Armigeres subalbatus. Classification (NCBI taxonomy): domain Eukaryota; kingdom Metazoa; phylum Arthropoda; class Insecta; order Diptera; family Culicidae; genus Armigeres; species Armigeres subalbatus. Next base: position 428,292,841 of record NC_085141.1, read on the forward strand.
TGCTAAGCTTTCTTTAAGTAAATAGGAATCATGTGTCTTTTTAACCTCTTTCATACTCATATTTATGACCATATTTACGAAACAAATTATAGAAAATACAGTCAAAAGTCTAAAATACCAACGTTACCGTAGTTAAGCGATGTTGCATATAATAATAATAATTTCATTCTTTCTTTTTGTGAGTTTTGAAATGCCTTAAGTTCTTCACCTGTCATTATATCGCCAGTGCTAAGGGAGCAACTGGCAGGGGAGGTGGCTGAAAGCAGCAACCCTCAGATCCATCTTGGGGACCATCCACAAGTAAAACATACACACTCAGTTTATATTTCTGCAGCTCGGCAGAAATCCGCACAGCAGCCGTTTGCCCAGCAAAATAAAAACTGATATCCCGACAAAAATGATGTCTGTTAACTGATTTTCGGCAAATTATTTGCTGATTTTCACAAACTTAAGTTAAAATTCAAGTTGAAAAATAAGTTCGCAGCGAAAAAGGCGGGAAACCAATGTCGTGAAACGCTTCCCTTGATGATTGACTCCAGTAAGAGTGTCTACAGTGGCCCGGGAAGGTTGTCGACTGTTGTTCGCAAGCGAGAATGGCCTGGATGTCTGGATGTTCCGGTGACCGTTTTGTACCACAGCGATGGCACTGGCGGAATCCGTCAGGACTAGTACCGGTTTGTCGGAGAAGTGGTTGCGGAAATAAACATAGCTGCGGTTTCCACCGAGAAGCTGTTACATTGTTCAGGAAGCCTGTCCGACACCGTCAAGTTGTTCCCAGTAACGCCATAGCCGACCACTTCTCTTGAAAGGAAACCATAAGTATAGCGGTGCTCGTGATTTCTAAAGTCGGGCTTCCTTGTTGTCCCATCTTTTAAAGCGCTTCGCAATGGAGCGGTTTATTTATGTTAGCTGTTGGGGATTGCCAGCTCCTTGGTTCATGCCAGTGGACCCTTGCCAATGTGAGGAGATTGGCCCCGGTCATCGTTTGCAGGATCCGATTCCCTTTAACAAGGAGAGGTATCTTGTGGTTTCCGGATATGGCGGAAGCGTATGCGGTGGCTTTTCGGCAAATAGCCTTCTGCGCACGATAGCGGAATGGGAAGACACCAGATTCGGTCCTATGCAGTCTTGATAAAGATTTATTAGGGTTAATCCTCGTTTTGCAGCCGGCTTTGACCACTTGGAAATGAGGGGCGAAGGGCAATCCTCGGGTCATATCGTTATTAATTACTTGAAGCTAGTATGCAAAAGTTAGCTTTTCAAAAGATTGATTTCTTTTTCATTTTTTTTTACGTAGTTACAACCACTCTTAATTGAAGCTTTTTCTATAATTTTGTATGCAAAACCATATTCTGGGGCCAAATCAATCACTCTGGAGCCAAGTTATATCCATTTGCGGTAACGCTTTTCTTAAGTGGTCAAACATGACCGATAACTGATAGCTGGTTCTAAGATATTATTTTGACTCATATTCCGAATAATCGCTTTGAATTAACCATTTCAACTTTTATCACGTATTTCAATCCATAGGGCACTGATTAGGCTAGCAATCTTGATCCTACGAGAGGACAATCAATGAAAATTCAAGTTTTAGGATGCCTCAGCGTCAATATTTTAATTGTGTCATGGTTTGTCAGAGCGTTAATGAATAAAGCTTCCAGTGAATGATTAAAATTGTTATGATTAAATCATTCAACTTTATGATTAAATATTATGAATAATGATTTATTCGTTTTTGACAATGAATAATGATTATGATTAAAGATTAAATTAATTTTTGACAATGATTAACGATTATGATTAATGAATAAAACGTTTGGAGTGTGATTAACGATTACCAATCATGAATAAATGTTGACACAATATGTGTATGATTAATGATTAATGATTATGAATAATCAAATTGAATAATTTGCATAGTGATCAAAAAGCAAGTAACCTTTATTCCAAATAGGGTTATTAAAAGCTATAAAAATTATATGATTATGATTAAATATTAATGAATAAAAGCGATGTATGCAATGATTAAAATTGATGATTAATGAATAAACTCAAAATATGTACACTAATTTTTGCTTTTAGAGATACAGACCCCATTCGATTTTGGCAACACGTTCAAAACATTTATGCTGCCAAAATCGAATGGTTTTTGTTTTCTCATGATACATCCACATTGCTTCACTTTTTGTGACGCTAGAAACACTGTGACACACTTTCAGCCTACCTGTGTTGGCTTTTGACCCGTTCGTGAAAAGGATTTAAGAGTCCGGGTATTTTGTTTGAGATTTGGCCGTTGATAGGGTCTGAGCTTGGGCCCGGATACGATTTATCTTCTAGGAAGAAATCCGTTTTAGGACCGCTCCTCCGCCAGCTTCTCGGTTCTAAGTGACGGAGGCCGGCAATCCTGGGAAGGCGTTTTTGGCACAGATCACCGAGTGCATTGTTCACTCGGTCGCGTAAGCTGCAGTCTCTATCGCTGCCCGTAGTTCTCTACATATAAATATTTGATTTGCTGCAGAGGACAGTGGTGGCTTCGTGCCGGAATGGTCTGTTGTGAGGACGTCCGGAAGGTTCTTGCTTGTTAGTGCTAACCTGCAGAGTAGGCGGCTGTTGATGATGGCATTGATGACTCGCTGCCTTGTGCGGTAGTCGATTCTGGTCCTTTGTCGGTAGATGGGTTTGAGCATGTCGAACAATCGCTCCGGATCCGATTAAGCTGGTCACGGAAAATCAGCCGCCTGTCGATTGTAATACCCAGGATTTCTTGTGGGTATCACGGTACAATTGATGGTAGTGGACTAACGGCTAACGGAGTCGTCGATGGTTTGATTCATTTTTCTGCCGACATTCGGTAGTCGGTTGACTTGGCCCATCTGGCCACATCGTGAATTTGGGAATGTTTCCCAGTCGCGATTAGGAGGATGTCATCCGCGTAAACCCGGATCTTTGGGAAGCGTAACATCTGGCGTTGAACATAATTTAAAGATAAAAAAACATCTAAATAAAGATTTGAAAACAGGGTAGCGTAACGAAAACATTCTCCATCGGAGTAACAACAATTGACCTTGGAAAATCTCGGTTTCCTTCTTCACTGTTTTGAGTTTTCAGTTCTCAAGCAGAAACTCAAAACAGCGATTATAAAGGAAGTTCTTGATAAACTGAAGTAGGCTTCCAGTGATTTATTTGTTCCAAAACTCCAGGTATCTAGATGCGGTTGTGAGTCTAGGTTTAAGGATTCTAAATCGATATGCTGACCAGCATATCCATATAATATAGTGCTAATGGTTAGGGGAAGGAGGGGCAATTTGCCCTAGTCAAGCATTGACTGCTGGTGCTGAATACCGTGGGGCATCAAAATCCGTACACTTAAGCACCTTAGTATATGAAAAAGTCACTAGAAAATAGAAATCGAATGCAAATGAAGCGTTTATCATGGCCACAGGAGCATGAAGGCTTCTACTTTTGAAGTGTTGCACATTTACACAAAGGATCAAAATCCGTACAGCTATTTTTCAACTAAATATTTAATTTGAATCAGACTGATTGGCTTAACTACCATTGTAAACAGACCGTCTAAGACGAATTAAGTACTGTCCATTTAATTCCACCAGTTAATTATCGTTATCTTTGCAGATACGTATTTCGACCACAACTGTGTGGTCGTCTTCAGTGTCTTGTACTTGACTCGACTTAAGTCGAGACACTGAAGACGACCACACAGTTGTGGTCGAAATACGTATCTGCAAAGATAACGAAAATTAACTGGTGGAATTAAATGGACAGTACTTAATTCGTCTTAGACGGTTTAATACATTCCACTAAAAAAGCTTAATATATTTTTCTGATTGTAAATAGTTCAATACGCACCTTAAGAAGCGATCCCTTCGATTTGTATTACGCTTATCGTATGTAATGATTCGTAATTAGCAATTAAAACATAGTTGCCTTTGGTGCTATTATGCTCTTCCAACAAACAAAATGGCGGCAGAAAGTCCACGTTTGGTAGGTGGCGATATGTTTTTGATGTTTGTTGTTTTAATTCCAAAGCCTACTTTCAATTTCTCTGCCCTAAAAGCTAACTGTCAAGTATCTGAACAGGATAAGATAAATTATTTCTAAATTATTTACCTTCAATCCCCTTTTATTTATTGATAACCCATAAGGTGGACGGATTTCGGTTCTGTACGGATTTCGGTCCCACACGGTAGTAGATCGCTGCTAAACCTTAACTGTAACGATTTTCATGGGCGTTTCTACCTCGTGGGCGTTTTGGGGCCTCTCCCACCTTCTCCCTTCCGCAGGTGAACTCCAGCTCTTCCAGCGAGAATGGTTGGTTGTAATCCTCGTTACTGTCAGAAGAAATCTGGAACACTGATAGCTGTGTTGTCGGGTCCGACTGCTTTTTCCTGAAGTGTTCCGGATATAGCCGGTAGGACGACTGTAGTTGGAAGTGGTCAGCTAGGGCGTCTGCAACCAGCGCAGCGCTGGATCGGTCGGGTCGGTCCCAAACCATCCTTAGATCAGAAGAGCCAACCCACTAACTAGACTAGCGAGACTAACGTGACACCGATCGCTGATTCCCCTGTGGAATGTGATTGAGTCATCGTTCAGGATCGGTGGCTACGCTGAACATTATGATTCCTTTGAGATTGCTCGATGCGGCTTTTTTTTATTTAAAGCTTTATTTTTAAAAAAATCCCCAGGCCTGGTGATAGCCGTTGATGTCACCGAGAATCAACGCCGGCATCGGCAGAACTTTGAGTAGTCTCTGGAGTTTATTCCGAAGATTAGATTACCGGAAAATCAGCAAAAACGACGATCAGGGTGAAAGGTGTACCGTCAGAAATGCTGTCAGATATTCAGCGCGTAACGAACGATCTGTGACAGCTTGAGTGGCGCATTGGATCTCCTGCAGCGCGATAACTACAACATTCGTCCTATTTAACAGAAACTCCAAGTCACTGTAGTTGTTGTAGAACTCGCTTGGCTTCCACTGGAGGACAATACTTCCGGTGGTTCATTCAACGGAGTTGAGGTTGAGAATCAAAGGAGGAAGATCGGCTGCAAGGGTTTGGTGGTCTAGAGCCCACAACAGGCATAGAAGGGAGAAACAATGGGCCAAAAAAAGAAGTTCGGTGAAGAATCTGAGTTTGTGGATCATATTGAAGAGTGCTGATGAAGCAAACTCCGGTCCTAATAGTGGGGAGGCTTCTTTAACAGGGAATACATTAGCATATGTAAATAAAGAAAGATAAACTGAGCTTGTTAGTTACTAACTTTTTTCCTTTACAATCAACACCACGCTTTGATTTCGGCCGGGAGGTGGTGACATCGTCGCCGTTGCTGAAGTCCATGACTACTTTTGAATGGTGCCTGCATTAGGGTAATCGTTTTCATATTCTTTAGCGGGTTACACTCACTGAATATTACGTAGATGTTGTTCTCGCTTGTGTGTCGCGGATCGTTATTTTTGTTTGCTGGTCGACTTGGTTCGTGTTTGTTTGTTTTTTTTTCTGTGGGTCTGTGGGCTTCAACACGTTTCGCAATTTACTGATGATCTGGTCTTTGATGCCCAAGTTCACTTGATGTTCACTGTGGTCGACTGTTTCCTTATCGATTGTGCCATTTTTTGACAGTTTACAGTCGGTTTCCGATGCTTCTTTGCCGAGATTCTTCATTTCTTTTTCTTTCCGCTTGATTTCATTCTGCAGTCCTTCGATGGCTTTCTTCAAGGTCGCAAACTTGGCTTGGGCAGGTATGAGGTTCTAGTTCTTTTTGAGCTAAGGCGTAGAGAATGCCCTGCTCGACCCGGATGTGATGGATTTCGACCACTTTCGTGTGAACCTGGCATTTCCTGCCCGACGTGGGATGTTTGTCGTTCTTGCAAATCATGCACTAAGCACGTTCAGATGAATTTTGCACTAAGCAAGTTATTTCGGATTTTGGGCGTTAAAAGAGGGAGCGTTATTTGCAATTGTTAGCGTAAGAAAAGTTTGCTATCTTTTAGGTACCGTCGTCGGGGCTGACAATGGGTGAAATGGGGGTGAGAATGGGTCACTGTTCCAACTACTTAGAATGCTTGTAGAATGTATTGAATGTATCTGAAGGCAAAAAGACTAAAATATAAGAGACGTTTTGAACGATTTTGCTCTACGACCTCCAGGCTGCCGCTGAGAGCGATGACCCATTCTCACTCCCAGACCCATTGTGACCCCGTTGGCGGTAAGCAAAGTTTGATACCTATTTATCTTAATTCTAGTCTTAAGATGTGTCTTTACCAAATTTGGTATTAGGGTCGTCCAAATTTTTTCGTTATCATGGTCGTCCAATTGTTTGAGTGCTGAGGTCTTAAGATGTTTTGGTGCGCCAAGAAGTCATAAGTGGTGCATATCCATGATGACATACAGTAAGACGTTCATCATCATTTTCAAGTATTTAAGGTTTTTGAAGACATCCTAGGCCTTGGACCAGTGTTTTGTGATACATAGGATAGAATGCAACTATTGCACATGATCATGGTCATCCAAGAAAACCCTGGAAAAGGCCTTAAGATCTACACACGTAACCAAAGATCTTCTGGCCTGTTTGAAAAGTTATTTATTTACACCGATTCTTTTTTTACACGGGGATGCGTTCCGTGTAAAAAAGTTTTCAGTTTAAAATTTGAAAATCCGTGTAAAAAAGTTTTATGATTTCTCGACAAATCATGCAAAATGGAGCAACTTCGCAAAATTTTGTATATAATTTTTTACACGGCCGTGTAAAAAAATCCGTGTAAAACAGAATCGAGTGTATTTATTTATTTATTGAGACATTTTCATCTGGCTTGAGTCTTAATGATTCTTTTTATCTTTTGATAAGGGAAAAAGTCAGTTTAAGTTGACATTGCTGGCCATGCTCAAATTGACGTAAAAACATATCTTTTCTTATAAGAACTTGACATATAGCATTCTACTAACCAGAGCCTAAAATATTCATCTTCATGAAGCAACTTCAGTCCGAATTTTGACAAACATCGCATGATTATTCAAAACATAGAATGAAATAGTCAGACGACTACTCCACGAACTCATTCATTCAACTGTCACTGAGTGTGCTTACTATGTGCAGAAAAAACATAATTAGCATTGTTTATATTGATGTTTACCATTGAAAGTGCCTCACGGATGCAAATCGGATTCAGTTCTATGTGATAAATAACTTCACTCATTTAAATCGTGTTTAGATTTTAGATAATTTATCAATTTGTAGAATGTGCATAAATATCCAATGACTAATATTCAATCGAATATTGACAGTCCAGAGCCGACTATGAATGCGTCTGAAGTGAGCTGACAAGTGAAGGGAGGTGAACTTCACCAAAAATTTTCGAATATTTTACGCTCTGCTACTAACAATGAAAACTTATTATGGACGATGATTATTACGGAATCAGATCAATAATTCTCTTCAAATTCTGCTCCGGAACATGGTGGACAAGATGCCGTTGGAATCGAACAGTGCGTAGAACTCGTATAGGGTCGTGCATTCCGTAATTGTACGATCAACCTTCTAGCTGGAATTTGTTTCTTAACCGGAGTGTCCACTTCGGGCGTAGTCAGGTCGTTCAGGTCGTTCTATGGAAGATTACGTAAGGCGAATCTTCTTTGAACGGCCTCTAACCTATTGATCCAGACAGAGTGGTACGGACACCAGATTACCGAGCCGAATTCTAATATTGACCTAATAAGCGAGAAGTATAGATCCCTGAGGCAAAGAGGATCGCGAAACTCGTCGGAAATTTTAAAAATGAAACCAAGTTGTCTGTTGGCTTTAGCTTTGATATCTACATAATGCTGTTTAAAGGACAAACTGGAATCCAGAGTTATACCAAGGTCACGTACACTGTGGGTGCGTTGCAGACTTATATTATGCCCTTTATGGTACGTAGAATGTAATGCGCCCATTTCAAATGTTTAATGTTTATTAACTGCCTCCATTACGGAGACCACGACAACAAAAAGAACTATTTAAAATACAAACATAAACCAAGAAGGGGTCAAACAACTGCCTCCATTAAGAAGGATGATGCACCGACCTTGACTCTATGGAGTTCGTAGACTACCTGGAACCCACGATAACAACAAGAACTGCTTTGAATGTAAACGAATAGCAAGTAGAGGTCACACAACTTGTTTAACTGCCTAATAACTGCCTCCACAGCGGAGGTTGATCCACAGACCATGACTCTATGGCGTTCGTAGACCTCTATAGCCAATGACAACAGGTAATACCACTTTGCGTGCAAGCATAAATGTTGTTCCTTGAACATCCGAAATCCACGAGTTGCAACAGCTGTTGGGAGAACCATCCACCGCGAAAATCAGAAAACTGTGGTGAGCCGGACACTTAGCCAGAATGTCGGACAATAATCCGGTGAAAATGGTTCTCGACAACGTTCCGACGGGAACAAGAAGGCGAGGTGCACAGCGGGCAAGGTGGATCGACCAGGGGGAGGACGATTTGCGGACCCTCCGCAGACTGCGTGGCTGGCGAAGTGCAGCTATGGACCGAGCTGAATGGAGAAGACTTTTATGTGCAGCACAGGCCACTCCGGGCTTAGTCTGATAAATAATAAATTAATGAACATCCGAAATACTTAGCTCATGTAAAAATTTTGAATTCGGAGCGTAAAATGAGGAAGCTTAAAAAGAGGTTTTACAGTAGACAAGTTCCAGTCATTTATCATGGTCGTTCAGAAACTAGGCTCGAAATGGCGTAGCTCAGTAATCGAAGTACGATGATCGAAGATCGTCATAAAAAAAAAAATCACTTTTATTGTGGCGTCATCTAGTGGAGCTGATCAATGGTATATTCTGATGTAGCCGGTTTACCGATTCAATACGTTTTTTCGTCGCATTTCAACATAAATTTTGGACATACTGCTTCAAAAACGGATGCAAACCATGAAAAAGTAGAAATATGGGGGGAAATAATTGTTTTGAGATCTTCTAGAGCTTCCAAACCATCCGTAAGTTCAGATCTTGATTATATAAATAAACAACAAAGCGTTTTACGGGGCCTCAATTCTAATATGAAGTTGGCGATGATACTTGAGCCATAATTAAACTATTTTTATAAGAATGCAGGGTTACCAGAACATCAATGGTACTCCAAACTATTCTTGAGTTCAGATCTTAGAGGTCTTCAAGACCAACAGAGTGATTGATAGGCTCCTGAGCTTGTGTGTTAGTTGTAGGAACCCCATGGTACAACATTACACCGGTATTTAAAAAAATCTACATCCCCAGAATAGCTATGGTACTCCAAACCATTATTGAGTTCAGATATTGAAGGTCTACAACACCAACAGAGTGATTCATAGGGTCCTGAGCTTGTGTGTTAGTTGTAGCAAACCCATGGGACATCATTACACCAGTATATACATAATTCAACATACCCAGAATATCTACGATACTCCTAACAATTCTTGAGTTCAGATATTGGAAGTGTACAAGCCCAACAGAGTGATTCATAGATTTCCAAGCTTTTGTGTTAGTTGGGACATCATTACACCAGTATATACAAAATGCAATTTCCCCAGAATATTTACGATACTTCAAACCATTCTTGAATTCAGATCTTGCGGGTCTATGAGACCAACAGATTAATTCAACGGCTACTTAGCTTATGTATCAGTTGCAAAAACCCTATGGGACATCATTACACCAGTATATGCAAATTATAACATTCCCAGAATATCTACGGTACTTCTAAGCATTCTTGAATTCAGATATTGAAGGTCTACTAGATCAACAGAGTAATCCATAGTTTTCTGAGCTTGTACGTTAGTTCAAGAAGCCCCATGAGACATCATTACACCAGTATATACAAATCATAACATTCCCAGAATATCTACGATACCATACATGAGCTATTCTAACTAGTAGGGACATCGAAGATCTTCATGTTGGTCGATTTGAATATTAATATCTGTACTAAAGGATAATTTGGAGTGTCGTAGATGTCGAGCGAAGTATGTAGTGTGTCTGTAATGGTGTTACGAGGTACAGTGGAGCTATTCCAACTCATGGCAATAGTGGGGACATCAAAGATCTTCTTGTTGATTGATTTGAATATTAGGATTTGAGCTCAAAGACAGTTTGAATTGTCGTAGAAAATCAACGAATTCTGTAATGTGTCTATAATAGTGTGACGAGGTACCTTGGAGCTATTAAAACTCATAAAAATAGTTGAGACATCGAAAATCTTCATGTTGATCGATTTGAATATTAAGATTTGTACTCAATGATAGTTTGGAGTGTCGTACATTTAGAATGAATTCTGTAATGTGTCTAAAATTGTGTAATGAAGTCCCGTGGAGCTATTCCAACTCATAAAAATAGATCTGTACTCAAGGACCGTTTGGAGTGTCGGAGATATAGAATAGAATAGAGATTAGAATATAGAGATAAGAATATTCTGTGGTGTGTCTGTAATGGTACGAGGTACCTTGAAGCTATTCCAACTCATAAAACTAGTAAGGACATTGAGCATCTTCAAATATTAAGAACTAATAAAAATAGTGAGGACTGTTTGGGGTATTATAGATATTGAAAGAGATCTGTTATACCGCTGGGCAGGCGCATTATTTTATCATTAGGCATTTCAATTTCAATTATTCAACAAGAATTTGGTAAAGTATGATGTTGATTCCTAAGAACCCAAAAATTACTTAAAAAACTCAAGAATAGTTTGGATGCTCTAGATCATCTTAGTTCCCGTAACTTGACCTGTGCAATATTTCTCCTGGATGGAACAGTTAATTTTTAACATTTTTGCTGGAGAAAGCAAGATTTGATTTTTGACAGCTGATTTCCGTCTTGGATTGTATATCCGTATTGAATCGGTTAACCGGTTAAGGCCAGAAAGTTCGATTCTCGATCCGGCCTGGGATGTTTTCGGGTGGAAAAAAGTGTTTCCATCTTGGTTTCCATTGTACTTGCCATAAAAGATACATATATTCATGGAATTGGCGAAAATAGAAAAGCTTTCAATTAAACACGGTGGAAATGCTAATAGAACAAGTTGAAAAGCAGGCTCCAGTTGGAATGAAGAGCCATTGATGAATTAGAAGGGGATGATGGGGATCACTGTAGCAGAATTAGTAGACTGAGACTTCGATCTTCATATGGTGATTTAGGGAATCTATGACAAAAGGTCGATTGATAAAAGGTCGAAGGGACAAAAGGACGAAAGGAACAAAATATTGTAAGGACCAAAAGTTGAAACAAATGACTGAAAGGGTCAGAAATGTATTTAACTTCAAGCAAAATTTTACAATTATTTCATCAATCAAAGTTGAAGAATGGGCAACTTCCAAAGATGGACTAATTACTATGAAACAATATCAATTTGAGCAATTCTCTCCTTTTTAGCTTCTGGTCCATTTCGACAATTAGTCCTGTCGTCCTTTCGTCCCTTTCGATTCTTTGTACCGTTCGACGGTTTGTCCTTTCGACCTTTTGCCCTATTCGACGTTTTGTCCTTTCAACCTTTTGTCCCTTTCGACCTTATGTCCTTTTCGACCATTTGTTCCATCTTTCAACCTTTTGTCTTTCGACCTTTTGAGTGAGTGATTGAGAAAGTAGTGATCATAACAATAACATTTAAATAACGCAATGTGAAATGGAGCTTTCTGACCGGGAAAAATGCATGGAGACACATGGTCGTTTATCATCGCTTCTTAAAAATCATTTGGAAATGCATTTGTTTTTTTTTTCACAGTAAGGGGTCCTTCCAACTTACGTATAGTTGCCTTCATTATGTTCGGTTCATAAGTGCACGAAGCTAATCAAGCAGTCTACAAAGGGTCCTCAACCTGATCGATTCACCTTGTTCACTGGGCATTTCGTCTTCTGTCAATTTTTTTGAAAGAAAGGCAAATTTTAATCCTTTCAGCGCATCAAAGGTAGTACGGATAAAATTATTCTGCTTACTAACTCCCAAAGTTGAATCTTGCCAACTCAAATAGATTTTGTGAACGGATTTTTCCCTTCAGCTGCAAATTGGATGAGAAAACCACATGATTAAAGCTTATGAATCGTTTTCAAATTGTTAGTTATTTCAGCTGACTAGGTGAAATCAAAAGGCTTGTTCTTGAAAATTCCTAAAAAAAAACTCACAAAGTTGTTTTGCAACTTAACAACAGTAACACTGGAAAAATCTGTCTTCAACAAAAATTAATACAATTGATTTGCGTTAAAATAATAAATAATGTAAATGTTGCTACCGAATGTTTCTTCGGGAAGAAGAATGTTTGTATTTTTTTTAAAGAAAATAAATGGGACTTTCATACCAATACACATCATAAACTTTATTGCTTTATTTCTACATTGCCTACTTTTGTCGATTGTTACGAGTGTGTAATCATAGGCAGCACATGCAATATAAACAGTACAGTCAAACCTCCATGAGTCGATGTTGTATGACTCGATATCGAGTCATGGACGTAAACAAATCTAAGACGAATTAAGTACTGTCCATTTAATTCCACCAGTTAATTTTCGTTATCTTTGCAGATACGTATTTCGACCACAACTGTGTGGTCGTCTTCAGTGTCTTGTACTTGTGTCTTGTACTACACACAGTTGTGGTCGAAATACGTATCTGCAAAGATAACGAAAATTAACTGGTGGAATTAAATGGACAGTACTTAATTCGTCTTAGACGGTTTAATACATTCCACTAAACGAGCTTAACATGGACGTAAATTATTTCATATTGAAACAAATATTTTCTGGTTTTTTGCTTGGAGGTTTGATTGTAGATGGTTCGAGAGAAATGATAAATAGAATGATTAATTTATGAGTAAGGTTATATACTAAATACGCAAAGACTTAGAGGCTGGGAGGATGACATTTCCTTATGCTCCTGCATATAAAAAGATGCAGTTTGTTTTTCGAAACATGCTTCTGATTTTGGACCATGGCGAGCAGATCTATTTTAAACTGCCTATAGAACAAATCTGTGCAATTCCGTTCTTCGATTATCAAATACGCAAAACAAAATCCGTAAATTAATAAGCGACCTTGAAAGTAAATACCGTGTGTCATACCCAAAAAATCAAACTGCACGCAAACCACTTCAGTTTATCACACCTGTTTGCGATCACCCGAAATTATCATCGCTGAGCAGCTTCAGCCCTGACTGTCGCCGTCGTCATCATCGCCCGTCTGTTTAGTATAACACTCATCTGCTCGCCGCACTTCAGAGACAGCAAACGGAGCAGGCTCTGGGAGACGTTCCCGTAGTAGCACGGAACTGCTGATGGTATCAACAGCAGCAGGCCATGCAACGTACGACCGTTCTGCCAGTGTTCGCTTGTGTAAGCTCGCCCGTATCGCAGATACCGCTTTATACATGTGCAAAAGCCTCTCACGGCTCGCGAATTCAATCATAAAAGTAATAAACTTATTCAAGGTGAAATGTTGACCATGAAAATTATTTCCCGTGTCTTTTTTTAGAATTTCGTACTGAGTGGCAGCGAGTGGCAGCAAACTAGCAGCAGCAGCAACAGCGGAGCAGAGGAACGCGAATTCGCGATTTTTGGCTCGTACTCGAAACGGCAGCAGCAGAACAAAACAGAATCGGCGCGGATTCCCCGCTGAATCGGAAAATAATAACACAAATAGTAGTGCTGGCACATGTACGGATATTGACGCGACTGTGTTAAACTCGTAAACGTCAAATGGTCACATCGAAGATTGGTCGTTTCGACAGTTTTTTGGGGATTAATATTAATAACATACAACTGTATGGACAAAACTGTGCGGCATGAGTGTAGAAGAACGACCGAAATAACATTGGTGGTCTGTAAAATAGCTATTAGTCAGAAAGAAAATTCTTGAAATTGACATTGAACGTGAAATAGTTTACGGCGCGGCAGACGAAAGTTGGGAAAGGGTATGATCAAGGCGAAGGACGCAGTTGGAATGTGTTGGCAGTGAGCGCGCAGAAGGCCTTGAATCGAACTACGAAGGATATGTCCAAGGACCAACGTCATAGCAACCAGCACGCGAACTCGATAGCGTGAGAACCCTTCGCAGCAAGGTTCATGGCATGCTGTGAGTGCGTTCGACCGCGACAACGGCAGTAACCGAGTGGTCCGAGTGCGTTGTAATGTGAAGGGATAAGAAGTACCCAGTGCCACAGTTATTACCTTTGGCTGTAAAACGTCCGTTCGGTGATACCACCCCACTCTTGAGGGTGTGTAAGTGAGTGCTGGGCGACGCAAAGGAGCGAAGGGCGTTGTTGTTGTTTTCGATTCGTGAGTGTTTCCCTCTCTCGCTCAGTGTCAGTGACATATATACGGTTGCTTTGGGTTCCGTTCTGCATGTACGTGCTCCCCCCAACCCAGTAGGCTCGCTGGTTCACTGTGTTTATATGCTGGTTTTATTTTTGTGTTTAATGCGTGATTACCGAGTCAACAGCGCGTCGATGTGTATGTTTCGCTGAACACACTGGCAACGGCGACAGATCTTATTTTGAGTTTCCGAAAATATTGACCTTGAACTCGCGCGCTCCGTTCGCACATTAGAGCCAGTGTGTAGGAAGGGGAGCGAAAAAATAACAAAAGCACACAAAGTTTGGGGGAAATATTCGATTTATCCGTGCCTGCTGTGATGTGGTGGTGAGTGAGGTGAGAGAAAGAAGAAAAAAAAAACTGTTACATGTATTTGAATGTTGAATTATTTTTGTCGAACCGAAACGAAGGCCAAGTTCAGCTCCTTATGTTTATGAAATGATTCTAATTTATCAATAATGCCGTCAAGTTCATGGCAGTGAAAGAAGAGAAAAGAGAATGTAGATTAGTATGTCGCTCGGTCAGAGCTAGTGTAAGTGTGCTATATACTAATTAAAATTATCCAGAAAAATGCAGTGCTTGAACAAACTGGCTCAGGACGAGAAGGACTCGTTGGAAATAAGGACATTCGTAATCGGTGACAACCAGCGAATTATGTATTCACCACGCAGTGGCGAAAGTAAAGAAAATGTTAAGCTTGAAATTGCGGCTCTCCAGTCGGTTTCTACGTCATCTTCCATGGTGATTTCTAATGGCCACCATCAACCTGCTGGACAGGATAGAGCTAGGATTCAAATAATTGCAAAGTCTTCGAATAAGCCATGTGACAGTGTGGCGCCCATCCAGGCGCAGGAAGTGCACGTTATTCGGGATGGACGTTTTTATGACCTTCATCACAACCATGCGTCTCCATCTCAGCATCTCCACCAACCGTCCCATCGTCCCGTACTATCTCCTACCCACAATTCGAATGGCCTAATCATAACCAACGCCGTTAGTGGCGGAGGCGAGGCCGGCAATCCCCCAAGTCGGCATCCGCCACCTCTCCACCATCCTGCCACTACCAACACCATCATAATTGATGCTCCTCCGCATTCCGCGGTTTCTAGCAGTAAACAGCATCTTCCTCCACCTCCGGCAACGCTGATGGTCGTTCAGCAGCAACAACACCATCACCATCCGCATCAACAACATCAGCAGCAGCAACAGCACCACGTGACCTCAATGCAGCCACCACCGCCGCCACCCCCACCGGGTGTTGGAAGCGGAAGTATGGGTGGCAACGGTAGTGGCGGCATGATGGCCAAGATGAAGAGCGTACACGAGGAGCCTTCCAGTTCGATGCCTGACTTAGGTGAGTGTTCTATGGAATATTTGGATATTTTTATGCTAATGCGTCAGATGGAGGGTAGCAAAACAAGAATACTGATTTGGGCATATCCGATGGAGGTGGATGGTTGTTTATATGTTTATAAGGATACGAAACAACATTCAGTTTAGGGACGATATTTTGATTACACATGGAAAATTTTCTTGGTTTTCTGGTAATGCACGTCTTCTTAGGCAATGTCTTTTCTGCCGTTATCAGAAAATGAGACGTATACGCCATTTTCCAAAGATGGCGCTAACGAGTACTACTCATAGAACTCTTTAACAGAAAAAACATGCATTTTGTTATTTGGCGTTACATCACAGTTTCTTTAAATCAATTCGTTCCATCATTTAATTCCATTTTGCGTTATTGTGTCTCGGAATCGAAATTTTTTTTAGTTCCTTATAAAATATCTAAATTTGTCTAGTCATTATCTCTAAAACCAATTCTGTAAGTACGGGAAAAAGTAATGGAACTATCATTTTTCAGCACTAAGAAAATTACAATGATCAGTATAAAGAGTATTTAGGATAACAGAAGTAAAATCATGTTTGAACTCGAAATAAGGGCAGCATGTCAAGAAAGCCCCCTAAAATATGGAGATAACAGTCAATCCATTACTTTATCAGATATTCTCTGGAAACTAGTCAACGGTATACAATTTTAGAGAGTACCTTATAGGCAGCGTTCAGCAATGTGATTGCGCGGTAGTTGCTGCAATCCAGCTTATCGTTCTTTTTGCAGATGGATCACATGAAACCATTCCATTCACTCCGGCGGAACAATCTTATCCTCACAAACCTTGGTAATTATCAAGTACACCGCTCTAGCCAGTGCCTCATCACCGTGTTTGAACAGCTCTTCTGGTACTTGGTCAACCCCAGGAGCTTTGTTATTTTTCAGCCGACCGATCTCCTCCTGGATTTGGTGGAGATCCTGAGCAGAAAAACATATGTCGTGCGCGCGTGCTCCTAGGCTCATCACCATACCGCCATCGATGTCTGCCATATCGCCGTTCAGGTTTAGTTTAGCTTATCATAGAACTTGCGTGCGTTATTAGCGCGGTAAAGTTTCTCCGTCTCTTTACGGTATCGATCCTTATGTGAAAGATTTAGATCTAAAAATGTATTGGAGAGTAACCACTTCTTTCGGTACGGTTTGAACCCATGACCCCAGTATGTTAGGCAGGTGCTTTCCCTACAAAGCTACGAAGGACCTCCATCGTCCTCCACAGCTAAGCGGGTACTGATTAAGGGTATGCGACAACACACTGAAATGAAACGAAACGAAAGAAAATTTAAAATGCCTGTTGATTCGAAACAGAACGAAATGAAATAAAAATTTTCTTTCAAGACTTTAAAACGATACGGAATCAAGGTGCATTCAATTCTAAATTTTACGAAACGAAATTTTATTTATTTTTTGAGCGGAATTTTTTATTTTATTGAATTGGTTTTACTACATTACGTTTTCAATTCTGATTTTACTTTTTCGAAGCCAAATAACTGTCTTACGAATCAAATAACCGTCTTAGAGTTATAACAACAGAAGAAGCAGACTAAGATAAATCGTCGTATTCCCGTATATAAACTATTGGCAATAAGACAATACCCCAGAATTTGTGCCGCTTTCAAACGAATTAATCGTGGAGTGTGTGCTTCCGAATCTGATGAATTATTTATCAGTTCGGTTTTATAGCAATAAGTATATAAAAAAATATGAATTATGGGATTTTTCGTGTACGGACTTAAATTCTGTTAAAAGTCTTACTTCACTTAAGAATTATTAAGATTATGTGATTCATTTTGTCGTCATCAGCGGTTTTATGGTATTGAGCCAACTCTAACTAACTAAAACATTTATCCACATCTGTCAGGCGTATACACAGATAAAGAATGGAGAATAGCATGAATTCCTGTACTCAATGCTGTGTACTTTTCTAAAATGCACAAAGATATGTATTTCAGATTGTATTTCGCAAATGTGATCGAAAAGTTTCTACGGCACGAAGGTATGAAGAAATCTCATACAAAAAGTTGTACCAAAAAGCTATCATTTGCTTTCATATTCAAACTTTTGATAGGAGGCTCGGAGGCCCATAGTTTTATAAACAATCAGCTCGACGAACTGATCTTTTGTATTTGTGCATATCAGACATGCAAAAATTGATGTCAAATTTTCATCATCAACCGACTTTAATTAAGTGTAAGATAACAGTTGTTATGGTCAGTATGAGTTAAAAAAAACGTGAGTAAAGAACCTTCAGCAATTTTAATGATCCTTCAACCCGTTCTGGATTTTTTTTTTGCAATTTCCATGCGAAGATCTAGAAATGCCCACGACTCTACGTCTGCAATGTTCCTTACATATTGTTTAAATAGTCAAAGAATAGCTTAGCTTGATTAACTGTGCACATCGGAGTTGCTCATCATGATTGGCAAAGAAAAAGCAAATGTGCACAGTTCACAAATTGAATAATCTTCTTGGGATAAATAAAAAAAAAATCTCATTGTTGCTTCGGAGTTTCCAATTCATGACCAATAACGATGTCGGTCACGTCCTTACAGTCAATTTAGAATTAGGAGAAAAAAAAAATTAGCTTGACACTCATTGTTATATGAATGTTCTGCATCTCCATGAGTGTCACAGGAAAGGAATCGCTGGTTAGTTGAAAAGGTAATTTATGTGAAGCCACCTAAGCGACTAATTATTAATTGTGAAACAAGTTCACATTCTCCGGACTATCTGCAATCCCATGACCAGCAGCAACATGATCGATTTTGCACTCACATTGTGCAAATAGTCAAATAATAGTCAAATAATGTAAATTAAAATTTTGGGGACTGTATGTAGGATATTTCGATGATTCACCGAATATTGACTGTTGTGTGAAGTATCTTCAATCCTCTGAACTTTTTGTTTTCACTTTTAGGTAAGATTCTAACTGTTGTTTGAACGTGCTTTTCCATGCAGTAAAAACTTGGTTTGAGGCGTAAGCGAAGGTGAAGAAATCGGCCTTTAATAAGAAAGAGGCGCTCAAAAACGACTTCACAAGGACGACTACGAATCCACGCCACGGTTTTGCCTCTTTGACCAAGTTATACTGATCGGATTCACGTCTGATTACATTTACACTCTATTTACATATTGAGTCGGGTCACTTATGTAAAAAAATAGGATAGGATAGTTGAAGATGCTTTTTGTTTTCTATTAGATATTTCTAACAATACACTGAAGGCTTTGAAAACAACCTTATGATTATGTCCTGCTGTGCAACTAAAATTTTGATAATATAAAGTATGGCTTAAGTTTAAATTTGTTTCGAAATTCAGCGGAATTCTGCTAAATTTCGTTAGAAGCCAGTTTTTTCTAGCGAAATTTTTGTAATTTTACGAAACGAAACGAAATGATGAAATCAGATTTCGCCACGCTCAAATTACACGAAATTCCGCGTAATTTCGTTTCGAATGCCCTGTAACGAAATTTTTCGAAATACCGCATAGAGTAGAGTGGGGCAAGAGTGCGCGTGGGGTAAGAGTACGTTTTCGATTTTTTGAAGTAATAAAAAGAGATAAACTAGAAACACTGCATCAGTTTGGCAGGTATTCTGGCTATTATCATGTGTAATTGTAAACGATTTGAATAAACAACAAGGGAGATATGGAGTTAGATAGCTTTTTGGTCATTGGGTTTCCGCAACTAGTATTTCATTACCATATATACGTTCAATCAGGTGAACATTATACCATTTCGATAACCTATTGTATAGAGTACTTTATGGTAAAGAACACCAATCCGGTTGGTTTTCCAAGAAGTCAAAACCATTACTTGAATAATTTTTGGGACTGTGGGGTAAAAGTACGCAGGAACCGGTGGGGCAAGAGTACGCATATGAATCTTCAAGTTATGATGTCAAACCCGTATTTCCGGCCGAAATAAGACTTCTTCCAAAGCGTAAAAATCCACAACTAAGAAAAAAGGGACATAATTGGAAATTATCACAAGTTTTTAGGATAAGTTGAAGCAATTCGGTGTTAGAAAGGACTTAGCGAACAAAGCACTGAAGCGAAATAATGAAATTGTATTAGGACTTGTTGTACACCTAAACATAGTACAAAAACACAGATTGATCTAAATGATAATTTCATTTAATCAAAAGAAACATTCATAAATTACGCAACGTTAAGCTGGGAGGGGTTGCGAGATGTGTGACGATCCATATAATTTTTAGAGGATTCATACAAATAGTGTAAGATAGGGGGAGGGGTGATGAAAGAGCCAAATTTTACGTTACGTGATTGGTGGACTTTCTTTAAGGAAAATGCCTTTGTATATGCCACGCGAAACCTGATCTATATTTTTACCTCTACTCTATGTTTAGTACTGATGAGCCAAAATTCCCTACACCAGGCACATAGCCGCGCTCTTTTAGTTCAATCTCCGAACTAACTCTTCCCCACACATTGTTTGTACAATGCAAACCGAGGGAATGAGTATTTAGTTTTGTCTAACATCCACACACATGTTTCATTGGAAAATAATCTCGATCAAGTAAATTTTGCGTGAAGTTGTGCTATTTGGTCATTAGATCCGGATTAAGTGATGTGCTTGAGCTTGAGCTTTATTGACTGCTCGTAGTTGTTACTCCATTATGACCAGATCTGCTGTTCTTGCACAGGGAACCAACAGATGTTTGCTTGGGACTAGCACACATCTTCAATGTACAAGTACTGGTGATCTCATTTGTTATGTCATACTGGCGCCTGCCACGTCAGAATGCAAGTCAATAATGTAGGGAAGGGGGAGAAAATGATGATGCAATCACTCGCCCACTGCAAGCCGAATATACCTCTGCACTTGCCACGAGTTCATGCGGAATTTGTTGGAATTTTTGGGTTAGGTTAGAGAGGCAGAGGTCCGCCTTGGTTAACGATAACGCTGCTAATGTGATAGATAGGAGAATGTAACTGATGGAATTTCTAATTGGATGTAGGAAACGAGCTCTTTAGTATTTCCAATTCTATCATTACTGATAGAATACTCAAGTTGAAGGTATAGGAATAGTAATGGAAACGGTATGGAAGTCCATTTCCAGTTCTAGCGATTGCTAGAACATGAGAAATAAAGAGAAAGATACAGAGTAGGAGAATGGAACGGACCTGGGATTGAACCCACGACCTCCTGCGTATGAGGCAGAAGCAGTAGCCATATGACTACCAAGCCCGCTCGATCCGGATTAAGTGATGTGCAATGAAAAACTCGATTGAATTTATTTTTGGATACCGGGTGGCTTTTTCTTAAAGAAAGCGGGCTTGGTAGTCATATGGCTACTGCTTCTGCCTCATACGCAGGAGGTCGTGGGTTCAATCCCAGGTCCGTTCCATCCTCCTACTTTGTATCTTCCTCTATATTTCTCATGTTCTAGCAATTGCTAGAACTGGGAATGGATTCCATCGTTCCGCACGCGATGGCTTATGAGCAAGTCAAACCACCTTCCTTTTGCCAGTGGAGATATATCAGATTCCACACTGATATTCTTCCCTCCCACTTCATACGGGAGCTTGGCAGAAGGAAGGTCGTGTGATATGTGCCATCACAAATATTGCCCTCCGCTCGCTTTCAAATCGACTTCTATAAAAACATTCTTCATGCCTGCCGTATCCTAACGGAACTATCAATTCTATACTTTCGCCTCTAATTCTATCATGAACATGTACGTCCAAGTTTGGAAGATGATATTAGCATTTCCGTTAAGATAAGTATTATTTATCCATTCTTCATTTTCGTGAGTTTTGAATCTGGGGTCAGCTCTTCATTGACAAACCAAGGAACCTTTTAAATACATGGACATAAATAGTATCAATAAAGTTCTAAAAAAATTGAAGAAGAACCTCCAAGGCACATGGATTCTTTTTCGCAAATTTCATATTAATCAGTCCATTTCGAAACATGTGCTGTGCATATGCACAGCCAAGATATTTAATACAAAAATGATTTTGGTACGGCCGAGTTGCCGAATAATATGCAATTAATCTTCCGGGACTCGCATGGTCCTGGATCACTCACGTAGTCCCACCGCTCTTGTGAATAACAAGCGTGCTTTTTTCGAAGGTGTTGTATTTTTTACAACGGTGCGAGTCCCGGAAGGTTAATTGTAATCAAGTGTAGGTCTTCCACCTTCATTAGTCGTTTGAATACACGCGACCGCAAGCGTAGAACAGTTACAAATGCTTTAGCCAAAACATAAAAACTTAAAAACTTTCCACGATAAAATCAGTAAAGAACAATAAAAAATATGAACATTTCAATAAAGAAATCTAAAAAAGCAATAAAACTGAGCATTTTCCCATAGATGACTCAGCTCTTTAAAAGCGTTTGAAGTTCAAGGAATGTTTTATCAATATTATTGCTTTTTAAGGTACACTGGGAGAAGTGGAAAAGAAAAAATCAATAGTTCATGTTCAGCTTATTGGTAAAGCAGTTTAAATGATCTAAATGCATTCAATCATTTTTCTCAAAAACAGTCCATTTTGCATCAACTGTGCGGTAATTCATACCATTTTAGTCGTTTGAAATTTATATAAATAGATTTGAAATTTAGGAGCTATTTTTCCACTTAACCCAGTGAAATGGAATAAGTGGAAAATTAAAGTTATCTTGACCTTCAATTGTGATCAGTAGAGATATATGATTAAAATCAAGGCGGTAATTGCTCTGAGTATCTTTTGTTGAATAATTTCGTTAGATTAAAGGGAAAGGTCCCCAAGGAATTCTTGTAATAGCTAGGGGAGGAGGAGTGGTTGTGCCTTCTCGAACACTAAGTGTACGTAAAATCTGTATGTTTGCCCCAAAGATGAACTTTTTTGAGGAAGAATGAGACTTACAGTGTTATAAACTTATCGACTCAGTTTAAATAATTGAGATGTATGTATGTGTGTGCACATTACACGTACAAAATAATCACCTAATTTCATGCTTTTGCCCTTAACCGATTTGTTCGCCAAAAATTGCATTCAACGGCGAAACTTGTTATGAATATAAAGGAATATGTATTATGGAATATATTTACCTATCAGTGCTATTTTTATCTTTCTCATACATTTTTTCATATGTAAAACATGTGAAAGGCGTCAACACCGATAGGTGCATTAATCATGTGTTTTCTTATGTATATTAGTCCAATCACCACTGAAATCACAATGATAACAAAAACGGAACATATTAAGATTCATCGTTATCGAAATAAACCATGGAGGGAATGAAAAATTTGCGTGACCAGAACATTATCCACTTCCCCCGCAGTGTTCGATATCAGGGGTAAGCGTAAAATCTTTAAATTATTTGCTTTCATCGTACAAACCACTACAAACTGAATGTGATTAGTTTAAATGTATTAAAATAGTCACCTGTGGTGCAAAATGACAAGAAAAAGGAACAATTTATGCAAGTAAGAATTAATTTTATGAATTATCTTATAATAAAATTAACTTCTCGCGAAACCTAAAATGACAGCTCCAGCGTTAACTGTGTTAGTGTATGCATAACACAGATTTTAACATGGTATTAGTGTGAACATTAAAGTATATTTTTGCACAATGTTATGGTGTGGTAAAAACTGTATAGTCGGTAAAATTGAAATTTTTCGAGTCGATTTTTACACTTACCCCCTTTTTCCACTTCCCCCAGTGTAGCTTATATTTTTTTTTATAGAAATTTTCTTATTTTTTCTATTGCTCTTTATTGATTATTTTGCGGTTTATTTAAAAAAATAAATGGAAAAAATATTTTATTTTTTGTTTACTTCTTTTCTTGATTTATTTATTAACATTTCTACGTACAAATTGTTGTTATAATTTTTGCTTTTAAAAGTGCTAATTTATTTTTGTTTTTTGGATAATTCTCAATTGTTCATGAGAATTTTGAATTATTTGTGGAAATTTTATATTTATTTATTGCCAATACCCTGATTTGTTCAATGACAATTTCTGATGACAACTTTCTGTATCAAATTTATTTTTTTTTTATTAAAACACATTTCCCCTTGAAAAAGACAGGATTCCCGTCGGGTAGATAATAACCTCGTTGTTAAATTTTAAGACTGAGCAGCCGTTCAATAAATTTAATCCAATCGTAGATTCGAACCACTATCAATATTTTTTCGTTTAGTTTTTTTTAGTAAGTTCTAAATCCAAAGTAGCCCCGGAGTCAAAAGAAGCCGCGCACGACGGTATATGAAAAACGGAAAACTAACGGAATATATGTGGAGAGCCATTCATGGTTTCTATCCAAAAAGTTGTTTCTAATTTTTGTTATTACGTGAAAAAATACTTGAAATATTAAGTTTGAAAAGGAAGCTTCAAGCCTCTTGAAAGAATGAGATGAGGCTTCCGAGCTTCCTAAAAGGAGATTTCTGATCCGTTTGGAAGGAGGTCTCTGAGCTTCTTGAAAGGTGGCTTCCGAACCGCTTGTAAAGAGGCTTCCGAACCACTTGGAGGTCTCAGACCCTCCTAAGAGGAGGTTTCAAGTCTTTTGAAAGGTAGCTTCCGAGCCTCTTTAAAGAAGACTTCCGATGCTCTCAAAGAAGGCTATCGAAGCTCTAGAGCGGAGTCTTTGCAGGCTTTTGAAAGGAAGCTTCCAGGTTCTTCCGAGTTTCTTGAAAGGATGAGGATCGTATCATGAAGAGAAGCTTCCAAGCCTCTTAAAAGTAGACTTCGAGACTCTCGAGTAAGCTTTCGAGGCTCTCGAAAAGAGGCTTTCGAGGCTCTCGAAATAAAAATTTCAATCCTTTTGAAAGGAGCTTTCTTGCCTGTTTGAAAGAAGTTTTGAATAGAAGTTTGAATAAAATTAACTTCTCGCGAAACCTAAAATGACAGCTCCAGCGTTAACTGTGTTAGTGTATGCATAACACAGATTTTAACATGGTATTAGTGTGAACATTAAAGTATATTTTTGCACAATGTTATGGTGTGGTAAAAACTGTATAGTCGGTAAAATTGAAATTTTTCGAGTCGATTTTTACACTTACCCCCTTTTTCCACTTCCCCCAGTGTAGCTTATATTTTTTTTTATAGAAATTTTCTTATTTTTTCTATTGCTCTTTATTGATTATTTTGCGGTTTATTTAAAAAAATAAATGGAAAAAATATTTTATTTTTTGTTTACTTCTTTTCTTGATTTATTTATTAACATTTCTACGTACAAATTGTTGTTATAATTTTTGCTTTTAAAAGTGCTAATTTATTTTTGTTTTTGGATAATTCTCAATTGTTCATGAGAATTTTCAAGTACACAGGATTCTGTTTTTACGCGATTTTTTTTCGCTCGTATTTTTGATCGTGTGACTTCAATTTACCACCAAACTCTTCGCAACATGTTTCAAAAAATCCAGAATAAATCGAAGAAAAATCACATAATAATTAATATGCATTAAACATTTAGGATGAGTGGAAAATTAAGAAAATGTAAATCGCGTAAAAACAAAATCCAGTGTATATGTGGAAATTTTATATTTATTTATTGCCAATACCCTGATTTGTTCAATGACAATTTCTGATGACAACTTTCTGTATCAAATTTATTTTTTTTTTATTAAAACACATTTCCCCTTGAAAAAGACAGGATTCCCGTCGGGTAGATAATAACCTCGTTGTTAAATTTTAAGACTGAGCAGCCGTTCAATAAATTTAATCCAATCGTAGATTCGAACCACTATCAATATTTTTTCGTTTAGTTTTTTTTAGTAAGTTCTAAATCCAAAGTAGCCCCGGAGTCAAAAGAAGCCGCGCACGACGGTATATGAAAAACGGAAAACTAACGGAATATATGTGGAGAGCCATTCATGGCCATATTCATGGTTTCTATCCAAAAAGTTGTTTCTAATTTTTGTTATTACGTGAAAAAATACTTGAAATATTAAGTTTGAAAAGGAAGCTTCAAGCCTCTTGAAAGAATGAGATGAGGCTTCCGAGCTTCCTAAAAGGAGATTTCTGATCCGTTTGGAAGGAGGTCTCTGAGCTTCTTGAAAGGTGGCTTCCGAACCGCTTGTAAAGAGGCTTCCGAACCACTTGGAGGTCTCAGACCCTCCTAAGAGGAGGTTTCCAAGTCTTTTGAAAGGTAGCTTCCGAGCCTCTTTAAAGAAGACTTCCGATGCTCTCAAAAGAAGGCTATCGAAGCTCTAGAGCGGAGTCTTTGCAGGCTTTTGAAAGGAAGCTTCCGGGTTCTTCCGAGTTTCTTGAAAGGATGAGGATCGTATCATGAAGAGAGGCTTCCGAGCCTCTTAAAAGTAGACTTCCGAGACTCTCGAAAGTAAGCTTTCGAGGCTCTCGAAAAGAGGCTTTCGAGGCTCTCGAAATAAAAATTTCAATCCTTTTGAAAGGAGCTTTCTTGCCTGTTTGAAAGAAGGCTTATGAGCCGCTTTAATGAGAGCTTCCAAGTCTATTACAAAGGAGCTACTCTTTTACGTCTCGCAAATGGGAGCTTCCGAACCTTTAGATTCTAGAATCTTGTGCAGAAGCATATTCTTAACATATCATTCAACTTTGTCTCAGATAGATTACAAATAAAAAGAATTCAAAATTTAGATTCTTCGTCAATTTGTTCTTTTGACGTTTTGTCATACAGTATGCTGGTTAGCCTACCATTTGATTTACTGTTCGCCATGATTATTATGTACAAAAAAGTTTTGGAATCAACAATGAAACAATTATCAAAACTTTATCAATGAGATTTTATTGTTATACATCCGCCATTATGCATTTTGGTCCGAAGTACCCCCTGGGACCAGCGAAGGTGCCCCCAGGGGAACATGTACCCCAGGTTGAGAACCGATGTTCTAGAGCTATGTCGCACAGCAGATTAGAGAACGCTTCTCACTGCATCAATCCATATAACGTCACGAAGGAATCGGATGTCCCACCAAATATGTATTCTGATGGTAGATTTAGACCCATCCAGCCCTGATCGAATCAGCCTAATCAGCCTTGCCGGAAAGCCATATTCTAGCATTATCTGCCACAGTTCGTTCCGTTTCACTAAGTTGGGCCCCGTTATCAACTACACAAATAGATGATCAGTTCGCAACTTGTATTCCTGGAATTTATTAAGATTTTATCGCAGAGTTTACAACTGGTTCATTGTTCATCGTCCTTCTCGTAGCGCGCTTTTGTATTCGCCGACAAAGGTCTCCGCAAATGACCCTACCAGCACCAGATTTAATTACAATTGCTGCAACCATTTTTGTCTGACTTGTGGTAGGTACTCGAGGAGTGGAGTCTTCTAGACATAGTTTGAGAGAGTACCTTTTTTTATACCTCGATAGCTAGCACAATCGAATCTGTGCCCTTTCTTGTACCCATTACTTGAACCCTGAACCTTGTAACCCAGTATCCAGAGCGCAACGCAACTGCCGAAAGCCCAGTCTTCCATCTACTTTCAGCTTCTCGAAAAACTGGCAGCTGACCAACTTCGCAACAATCATAGATGGGCGAGGTCAGCAAGATTTGCCTATATTTGGAACCGACCCTGATAGGACGATTGTCTTTAGGAATCAAAATCTCAAAATCACAACTTTGCCACCACTTACCGTAAGTAGGACTCGAAAATTGTCAAGTGTTACTAATACAGCGGAGGTGGATCTCTGAAATTCCACTGGAGAACGGAATATCAAAGAAGTTCCCGTAACAATTACATAGTACTTTCCGAGGAAATTACAAAGAATTTATTGTGAAAAATTTGAAGACTTCCCCTACGAATCTTCGAAAATTTCCCGAGAAAATTCTGAAATGTTTCCTGGACTTTAAGAAATACTTTTCGTAGAAATTTCAAAAATTCTCCCGGGAAAATTCCGAACAAATTCCTAAGCACTTTACTTATGGATCCTCCGGTGGTGCAAAGGGCTGACTTGAAAGATCTCCATCCTGAGCGTTGCCCAGCTATCGCTTTAATCTGTTGCCAGGTTAGATTTCGGCCGACTTTTTTTATTTCTTTATTGAGGCGATACTGTACCGCCATCAGCCTTTGGGTCTGTCTCTGCTGCAATGTCCCTCTGGGTTCCAGTCTAATGCTTGTTTACAGATTTCGTTTCCGCCCCTACGTAGAGTGTGGCCGACCCAGCCCCACTTCCGATCCCGAATTTCTGTTGCTATCGGCCTCTGGTGACAACGACGATGGAGCTCGTTGTTTGAGATCCAGTTGTGAGGCCACCAGGCCCGAATTATATACCACAGGCATCTGTTGATGAACATCTGCAGCCGTTGAGTGTTCTCCACTGATACACACCATGTTTCGCTAGCGTATAACAGCACAGATTTCACGTTAGAGTTGAAAATTCGTATTTTGGTGCGTTCACTTATCTAAGCAGTTTCTGGAAATTTCGAGTAATTTTCCAAACAAATTGCAAAGTATTCTAGTAAAAATTCCCACGAATCTCTCGTAGAAACTCCGACGAATAGGGACATAACTGTATTGATCGATTTCTGTTCATCGATTTTATGTTTCGTTAATAACTCAGCTGTTTCAATAGCTATATCCATGATTGTTGCGTCTGATGCAAGAGACAATCATCCTTTATCACACTAAACTTTTTTTTGGAAACTACCGCAATTCGCTACATTGATAAAAAGAAAATTGCGACGAAGAGAAATCGATCAATTCAGTTACTGATTCTAAGCGCGAGAATTCATGTGAAAATATAATCTTCCGTGGACAGCCAAACAGAAGAATTTTCCGGGAAAAAAATCCTAGGAACACAAACGCATTAAATAAGTTGATACATCTATTTACGCCGCCGCCCGGCAAAATAACGACAAACACAGCCACCGACGGTTTTAGGACCGGTACACACTTCTATGATGCATTCATAGCGGCTCTAACTATTTATTTTATAAACCAGATTCATGTACCATGAGTAAACTTGTAAAACTCACCTCCGAAGAACGTGCAGCACACCGTCTGACCTTACGTCCTACAGCTACATCGCAGTCGCACATATGCAACACAGCCGAACCGCAAAGCGCAAACCGAAACCCAATTTGGGTAGCAGCCCGTGACAAGTGACCAAAACAGGGTTCCCGTTTGCGACCTTCAACGCGGTCAATTGACAAAAAAGAACACGCTTCTCAGTCTATACGTAGGTACATGTTGTGTGTGCCGGCATATGAGTCGAGGATCTTTTTTTTCAGCGTCAGGCAGACGTCGTCGTCGCCGCAGCCACTGACTGGTGATGGTGCTGCTGCTGGTTTCTGATGTCAGCCAACAGCAGCGGTTTATTAACAAAACTGGCGGTTGTTTGTCTGTTTATTTGTCACCTCTCTTCGTTACCATTCTCTCGACTACTGGCCGGTGGAAGTTCTAGCCACAGGCTGTAATTAAGCATAGCATGTAGTTCTGATTGTCTGAATTTCTAAAATCATGGATCATATTACTGATATCTTTACATATAAAAATGAATTGGCATTTCTTTTGAGGCAATATAACTCACAAACGGATGGACCGATTCGGAAGATTTTCTCACTAATCGATTCGTCTTAAGATCAGCTGTGTTTATATACCTACGAAAAATTGCAAATTTGATTGGAAAGTTTTAATAATTGTCAAAATACAATATTAGGGCGAGTTGGGAGAAAACCTAATGCGATCGCACAAAAAATTATCTAGGTAGAATGCGGCGCTGAAATGAACTCAACAATTGACAGTTAGAATGCAAAATAATACAACCACGAGCAAGGTCGGGGTCGTTCAACTGGTTATGGATAATGATAACATTAAAAACTGCGCAAATTGAAATTTTGTGGACCAAAATATATAAATTTGTGGATTTTTTCTCATACATTCATGGAAAAATAGCAGGAATGTTATTACTTTTTTTAGTCATGTCTATTGGAACAAATTTTCCTAAATCTTAGCGTAGTTATGAATCTTAAATTTATTCTTTATGGGGATACCCGAACTATTCTATGAATTTATTGTAGCGTTTACTAAATAATCAGGTGTTGTTTACGGATCGTTTTATAATTCTAATATAATAACTGGGGTCGTGGGATCAAACCCCACCGAAGGGGCGGTTACCCTCCAATACCTTTTCCGAACTAAATCTATCACATGTTGTACATATGCATAATCAAGTTTTAGACATAGTAATTCTTATTTTTGTTATGGATCATTCATTATCGTTTACATGCAAAAGTATGTTTTGCCATTTTCTTTCTTCTTCATCTAGTTACTGATTAATAAGCAATGATAGAGATTGTGGTTTTCTTAACTTCGTTTCTTAAGATTTCAGCAGAGCCACAAATCGGCCATATTTGAAGCCACCTGTTTTTTTTTTTAGAGCACGAGCTGAGAGAACCATAACGCGTGTAAAGGTGAAATAATGGTTAAACATTTGCTTACTTAGGCTGAACAATCGACTACAATTTCAGCACTGTTCACAAAATATTACGTTAGACTAGGGCTTTTGGAAAAGGAAGTAGACAAATATTTTGAAATTTGGAATTCACCACTGGATTGCTTGTATAATCACCTGAAGTAATGGGTAACGGTTAGTCTACAATTAACAATCTTTTTCGAGATGCCGTTTTCTTTTTTGAAAGATTTAAAGTTTTCTCACAATATATTTCTCTGTTTTCTTTCCTTGAAGTAAAAAGAAAAGAAAATTGGGTATATACTGCGTTTATCCTCACGGAACTCAAACAAGCGCTCTAAACCCACTACTTTTCACCGTAATTAAGAGAAGAATCTGTAGATGTCGTACTTACTTGAGAAAGGGCTTCAACCTTATAAATACGACGAATTGTGGTAGGAAGTGTGGTAGCGAATGATTCGCTTAGAGTTATCAATGTGACTATGATTAAACCCAGGTTAAGCTACTCCGTAACACACTACGTAGAGATGTCTAACCAGAGTTGAGGATAAAGAACTATTTTTTTTGCGTGGGACTACGTCTGTATTTTTTATCGGGAGCCCTTACTTTGCACCATTAAATGTGCAATAATGATCCAGAAAAAATGAATAATGATCCGTAAATAACATTCCATAAAACGCTACTAAAATCCACACCCAAAACAATTCTGTGTGACATCCTTTGTATTAAGGATTTTGTATCAAATCTCACATGAAAACCGATCAGAGAATGTCATAATTGTTTACTAGCTCATTGCATTAAGTCGGTTTATTTTGTTTCGATCAATACATCCAAACGGCTCTCGATGGATCCTCCTGGAACAAGTATATGAATCGTGTACAGCAATATAACTTTGCCCCACACAATCTTCCCGATTCCATTTAGCTTCATGACGGAAAAGGAAACAAATATACATGGTGCTTATTCCACTCATATCACTCATTGCTATCCCTGTTACCCTTACTTGTTACTTGTCACATCTGCATAGTATGAAACGTGGATTATGATTGCCTTTGGTCGCGTCGTTCCTCATCTGGTAAATAGTCCAGATGGTTAGCGCGGCAGTCTAGATGTGCTAAGTGCGGAGGGTCCGGGTTCAATACCCGTCTTTGACCGATGTTTGTGTAAGGTTGCTGAGTTTAGCTGCATTTCACTCCACGATGGGGGAGTGTAAAATTAGATTCAATGTAGACACTAACACATAACCAGTTCTTATTTTCTCGTGACCGGAAACCTAATGCAAGGGCCTGCCGTTTACTTAATACAATCTGTGCTTATGTCGCAAATTATGGCAAACTGTACACGAAACTAATGAGAGATTGCAATAAAATGTTGCAATTTCTGGTTGGGTGCATAAAATAGTTCGGGACTATCCATAAAGAATAATTTTAAGATCCATAACTACGCTTAAATTTAGCAATTAAAAATAAAATATGTTACTTTACACATGGTCAAGAAAAACAATAAAATTATTGCTATTTTCCCATGAACGTATGATAAATGATCCATAAATCTTTAAAAAATGATAGTTTTTAATCTATATTTTGATCCATAGAACCTCGAATTTGTGCAATTTTTGTGATAATGATCCATAGTTTGGGTGACATGATCCATAACGCTCAGAAAGAAGGCTAATTAAACTGTATTAATTGATCCATAATTTTTTTTTAAATCTATGGATAATATGTCCAAATTTTTGGATAATTTGAACAAAATTTTGGATCTAATTGACAAAATTATTGATCTTATGACCAAAGTTATGGATCATCATCACGTTAAAAATTGCGCAAATTTGAACTTTTATGGATCAAAATATAGTTTTAAGCGATAATTTTCCAAAGATTTATGGATCACTTGTCATGGGACACGTCACGTTCATGGGACAATAACAAAATTTTTTTTTGTTTTTCTTGACCATGTCTAAAGTAACATATTTTATTTTTAACTGCTAAATTTTAGCTTAGTTTTGGATCATAAAATTATTTATTATGGAACTGAAAACTTACGATTATTATTCTTTTTGAATTTGCTAATTTTTACTTCATTTTTTCGTTTGAGTCATCTACGTCTAAGACAGTCCAAGCTTGTCTCGATGTCTCAGGGATGACCATTAAACCACATTACCCTTCAACTACATTATTGGTAAAACATTGGAAAATCGAAAATTTCGAATCTTTTTCGAAAAATCAAAAGAAATTTCATTTGGTTTACAATTTCGATCAGATAAAGCACATTGTAGCCGAGTGATGAGTAGGGCCACATGCGAATAACAAGCTGAGAGCAATATTGCTTCAGTTCTAGAAATCAAATTTTCAAAAAATCGAGGATGATCAAACTCACCCGCGATCTTACTTTTAAATTATCAGATGATAAAAACTCGCCAGCGATTAAGAATCGTTTGAAAATCGTATCTTGATTTGAAGCACTTACCGTTACATTTTGAACACTTTTTCCTTACTACCATGAAACCATAACGCCAAATGGAAGATATAACGGGACTGTTGACAATTAGCTGATCATAGTAAAGATTAATGTTTGAATGAAAATTCTGTGCTTATTATCGTTTGAGTACACTATTTGAGAAGTTGTCGCCGGCGACAACTCGCCTACTGTTTTCACGTGAAAAGTTTTCACATGAAAATTGCAAATTGAACTTCTAACTCCATCGAAAAAATCACTATAATAAAGAAATTAAAAAAAAAAAAAAAAAAATTTACAACACTGATTGCAATCATTATCGTCTGATTATGATTCAGCACAACACTGGTTCTAGATACAGTGACTAGAGGTGAAGGAGAGCTTGGAAGACAACTGGGCTCCGGTAAAAGGCTATGGTCTAAAAGATGATTTAAGGACAATCACGAAACAGTTAAAAAATGACTACCACAATGGCCGTCCAGCCCTCACCTCGCGTTTTTCCTTGCGCAAATGTCAATTTATAGGCGAGTAGCAGATCTGAAACCTATTTTTGTGTATAGTGCAAGTGAGCAAACATGAAAAACTGCTTTTTGCTGTTGTCTGTCGTTTGCTTTTAGAGTTATGTGCCCGTGAAAGCGCTATGTAGTTTTGAAATTGGATTACAACGCGATTCACCTTAAAATGAACCTCGACTGGTCCAAAACTCTAACTAACGGTACCCTTCTTGATCAAATTGATTTCAACTCAAATAAGAGGGCGATCAATGGCAACATTAACGCCCTATCATCGTTATTACGGCGTCGGGTTCGTTTTTACTTCATACTATTTTTTTTTTTTTTCGAAAATCACCATTTTTTGCGTGACGTACTTCATGGATCTTCCCTTATGAGAAATGGACATAATTTAAATAGTATGGAAAAGCAGTTTTCGGGAAAATTCCTTATACGAATTTCAGAAACCCATTCAATCAATCGCCGAATTAGAACCGACAGCGAAGAAAAAATATCATTCGAAAGAGTTTTCCACCGGTGGTGGTATTACGTTTTGTTGCTTAAATATTATGCACTAGTGAGTCCGGAAAGCGTGGAAAGCTGAATACCAGGAAACACTTTGCGATTGCAAAATATGGAATACCGTCACAAAAAATATGATAGACTTTGATCGTTGATATCTTGGCCGTTTCTCTATGGATTTCCTGTTTTCTTGGACTATTCGACCAAGGATGAGTCAACACTCCATATACAATGTATTTAAATATTAATTTACAATAACTTACTATCGAAAATTTGTTAAGAAAATTATTTTGAGCTTTTTAGTGGAATGTCTTCACTTGTCATAAGACGAGTTTGTACAATCCCCTTGAATTCCACCACTTAATTGTATCTTGACAGTTACGTATTTCAACCTCAACAGTAAGGCCGTCTTCAGTGTCTCTCGTGTCGAGTCAAGTACGAGACACTGAAGACGGCCTTACTGTTGAGGTCGAAATACGTATCTGTCAAGATACAATTAAGTGGTGGAATTCAAGGGGATTGTACAAACTCGTCTTATGATCTCGGCGTGTCAATCGGTGAGCAGCAAGCCATGACTCGGCCTCTTCTTGTCAGATCTCCGTGGCGTACACACGGACCCACGAAGAGCTGCTAACATCGCATTTCACTACGGCCATTTGGAGGGCACACATTTCGGCCATCCTGTCAGGTTATTTTTTTGGATCCTGGTGGTTAATGTGCGAAGAACAAAATATTTGATGGTTTAAAACAAAAAATCATAAGGCAAGGTATTGCTAAAAGTGCGTCTAAAAGACCGCTCTAAAATGGATTGTGGTTTGCAAAATCAAAGCGTGTCTGGAAGATTTCGATTTTGGATAAAATAAATGTAGTTTGAAATTTATACACTTGGCGGCTTTAGTGTACATGAGACTACCAGTTTATTCTGAGATTCACTGTCTTAGTTTAGTATCCATAGTGAAATCCCTCGTTGGATCAGAATCCGAAGTTAAAAGAAAATAATTAGCTAAAAGTACTAGTCTAAAATTTTAGTATGATATCTCATTTAAGTATGATATATCGACAAAATTTTAGATAAATGTCATTTTCTAAGCAATTGTTTGAATGTTCAACATTGATATGTTGAAGGTCAGCTTGATGGTGTTACTATACACGAGCCCAATAGTTGGATTAAATGGACGAAATAAGATATTTAGACTATTGCTGCAATCTATAATGTTTCATAACACTAGGTACCAATTTAGTTTAACATTTAAACGATACCATCTATTGACTTCCATATCGTTGTTCTGCAATTGAAAACCACGATGCTTAAACCATTTTCTTTTGGAGTTAAGTTTTCAAAGCGAAACCACACCAAGCGCCTTTTTGGCTGACTTTTGATATTTTCTTCGTAGAATAAAAACTGAAAGTAATTCATATCAATTTATTCGTACATTTGTTGTTGAGCATCCTCAATATAATCAATAGAAGTATATCCGATACGATTTGTGATCAATTGAATTTGCTACACGAAAAATTGTGCATTAAAAAAGATAATTTTCCATTGGCGCTTGGTGGGATTTGACTGAACCCCGACCAAATAAAATCGCGCATATAGTCGCGAAAAAAATCTTTGCCTCTTATGTTAGAGGATTTTTTTTTTGCCTTTTTTAGTAAGATGAGAAGGGACATGTGGGGTTTGAGTAAATTACCATCAGGGTGTGATTATATATTAACACCTCATCGTGTCAATCTGTAAGCAGCAAAAAAAAAGTATTGTAGGGTGCTGTCAATACGATACAACGCGTGGCTGTTGTAATGTTTCCAAAAGCGTATTTGCACAAAATTCCACGCGGCGTTCCAGAGTCGAAAGGAACAACCGCATCTTAGGAAACGCCGCAATGTTATCTCCCCATAAGAATCGAGTACACTGGCAGCAAAAAGTGCGGTGCGTCGTTTCCTAAAGGGAGCGCCGCGTGTAATTATGTGCAAATACGTTAATATAAATATTCTAAATACACACAAAGTAAAATTACAAATAATATACATTTTTTTAAACTAATTTTATTTGCTAATTATCTAATACATGCATTCATCTCTTAGACTAGGTGTTCCGTGTTTTCTCAACACTATCCTCCTTGTTTGCTATGTCATATTTTTAGTTATTATTAATACATTTCAATTGCCTCTGGCAGTTAGAATTTTTCCTCTGGTTGAATTGTACCATGAAGGAATCACAATGTTTTCAACTTAAACTAAACTTAACCTATTTTATACTATGGGTACAAGGAGCTAATCGTTGCAATAGAAGATTTTTGTCTAAAATTGGAAATTATTTTGTTGGACATTTGTTGCAATGTCTCAATATTAGAAATTCTATGAAGTTCATTGGTACTATACCACGGAGGCAACTTCAGAATCATTTTCAGAATTTTATTTTGAATCCTCTGAAGAGCCTTCTTTCTGGTATTGCAGCAACTAATCCATATTGGCACAGCATACAACATGGCTGATCGTAAAATTTGTTTGTAAATCAAAAATTTGTTCTTAAGACAAAGTTTTGATTTTCTGTTTATAAGTGGATATAGACACTTAATATATTTGTTACATTTGGCTTGAAGGCCATCAAAGTGATTTTAAAGTTAATTTTTGATCTAGCAGAAGTCCTAAATATTTAGCTTCGCTAGACCAATTAATTGAACCCCATTCATAGTGACAATATGTCTGCTAGAAGGTTTCAAATAAGAAGCTCTCGGCTTATGTGGGAAAATTATAAGCTGAGTTTTGGAAGCATTCAGGAAATTTTCCATTTTGCAAGTAAGTGGAGAAAATATCCAAACTTTTTGTAATTTACTACAAATGACACGAAGGCTACGCCCTTTGGCTGAGAGACCTGTGTCATCTGCAAACAAAGAATTTTGACCCCCCGGTTGGAAATCAGGTAAGTCCGAATTAAAAAAGTTATACAACATGGGGCCCAGTATGCCGCGCTGGGGGGCACCACCCCTTACATGTAATCTATCAGATTTAGAATTCTGATAGTTTACCTGCAGTGAGCGATCTGATAAATAATTTTGGATCAGTTTAATAATGTACAGAGGAAAATTAAAATTCATCAATTTTACAATCAAACCTTCATGCCAAACACTGTCAAATGCTTTCTCTATATCAAGAAGAGCAACTCCAGTCGAATGTCCTTCAGATCTGTTGAGCCGAATTAAGTTCGTAACTCCTAATAACTGATGAGTGGTTGAATGCCCATGGCGAAAACCAAATTGCTCATCAGCAAAAATAGAATTGTACAAATAATATACATTATGTACAGCTACGTAGGCCTAAGTGTCCTTTGTGTACAACCCGATTGGGCTGCACTCTTGAGTTTTTATTTTTTGCAAAGAAAAGTAAAAGTTTATAGTTAATCAATGTGCTTTAGGGAACTAAATTTTGGTTTCAATTTAGTTTAGATTTCGTGCAGAACAATTTCAGAGTTAAAGGAAACCCATTCATTTGCTAATGTGGTGTTGACGTGTAATAAGAAAAAACAATTTTGTATATTTTACGAAAATTTTGAAAATACCTTAATTTTTTTTAAATCAACCGGTTATTTTCTCGAAGCAGAATAATTCATATCAAATTGTCTTTGAATATCCGCCCGACGTTTCTCTTCAGATTCAGAACAACTATGGTCGCAACGCAGTCATTGCTGCAGCACAGCGTAGCGCTCTGGCGAGTTCAGTTGGTTGAGCCATGCGGAAATGATTCTGTGCGGCAGCTAACCAACGTCAAATGGCGGCGCACAGTATTCGTCATACCGACGAATGCGACGTTGTTTGATTTACCTACCTTACTCTTGGTTGACTGACAACAACAATCCGAACTGGTTATTTATGTACCACACCAACCAACAGCGAACGAACGGTAGTTGTTGGTGCTGATCGCGTTTTGTTGCATTGTTTTGTGCTTCAAATATCGTGTCTGACCTTGTGACACAGACACCAACCAGCGACGGCAGCGGGACAGGGCGATTGAATCATTAGTTGAGAGCCGGGGGAACTCTCGCTTTGCAGGAAACTAATGAGTGATTTGATATATGGGAAATTGATTTAGCATATCTGGAGCAAAATGCTTGAAAACGTTGATTTTGGTGTGATAGAACCAACACATTTTTTTTACTGCTGTCAAGTATTGTTGAAGCTTCTACTGAACTTAGTTTTCTTCCATTTTTGTAAAGCAAAGTACAAAGTATAAGCTAAAGTATTGCAGTTACGTAAAGCATTATTTTTATTATTATCGAGATTTTCGGCCCTAGACCGGTTCATCTCGTAACGAAATGCAAACAATCGTTGGTCCTAGCCGATGTTTCACCGGTTTCCGCAAACGATTAGGATCCTCTGGTCTGATGCAACTGTGTGTTGCCAACGTGTTAGTGAACTTCCACGAAATCGTCGACCTGAATCTCTTTTTTCGACATTCGTATTAAATTACTAATCCACTATAGTTTACTGTATTTTATAACATTGAACACCCCTAGCAGCACAATTCACGTTGATTTGGTTGCAATAACTCATATATGACCAAATTTGTTCATATATGAGTATCATCAACTGATTTACAACATGTGTGTTGCTCGGGACATTTTCTCCTCTGTACACTTGACACAGCTCGCGATTCATGCGTCTGCGACACACATTTTATAGTTTCCAATCCAGTATTGTAAGCTCAAAAAATCCGAAATTTTTTCGGACCACCTCTTTGAACGTCTACGCTTTATGTCCGTTAACGGCTACTGATGGAATGGTGGAAAATACAGAGCAATTTTTTCCGTCTGCATGTTGCGGGACCTAAGCTATCGGCATCGGTAAACCGTAGAAGCCCAATTCGCCGCAGCACTTCACTTCACAGGAAAAGTCTGTCACATGCTAAAAATATTGATGAATTTACGACCGTCGTTTGCGATTTTTGGGTTTCATGGTGTTATATCGGTCCACGGGCTACTAATAAAACAACCGTTTTAGTCAAAGCCGACGTTTCGGATGTTTATACATTCATCTTCAGGGCAAAACTGAACAGTTATCTTTACCTAACCATAAGATAACTTACTTTGACCTAAAGATAACTGTTCAGTTTTTCCCTGAGGATGAATGAAAAAAAATTCGAAACGTCGGCTTTGACTAAAACGGTTGTTTTATTAGTAACCCGTGGACCGATATAACGCCATAAAACCCCAACATGCTAGAAATGTTCAATTCACATAATCTGCCACAGCCAGAAAATTTCAATTTTAAATAATTTCTGTAGAAATGTTGATAAATTCTATGTGATTCCAAAAAATCTAACGCGGAAATTTTGAAAAATGTCCCGCCGAAATTTCAATCAATATATGTTGGAAGTTCTGAAGAATTTGGCGTGGAAATTAAAAGAAATAACCCGTGAAAATTTTCATGGAAAATCAAAAGAAGTTCCGCGAAATATGCTAACTAAATGACGTGGAACTTCGAAAACTTTCCCGAGAAAATTCCAAAGAGTCTCCCGAAGAATATCCTGAGAAAACTCTGAAGAATTAACTTAGAAAATATTGATGAATTTCTCGAGAAAGTTTTGAAGAATTTAGTGAATTCTGTAGCTCCAATGAATTTTCCGAAGAATTTTTCTTTTGAAGAATCCCTGAGACTAATATTTTAATTGATTTAAACAGAGATCAGCGTTGCCACACAGTGTTTTCTTTTTCGGTAGATTCGGTTCTTCACTACCCTTGCTACACTATACGGTTCTCTATTGCACCAGCCAATAGCATCCGATGTTTCAGCATGTTTCTTGTCGGTCACTCGCTGGTAATCCTCATCAAGCCATCCATTTCGATGACGCTGCTGTGTTTTGCTTTATACTTCCTGCGCTGTTGTAGCCACAGTTTCATGTGCATTCTCCCACAATCTGTTGACACCTCCTGATCCGTTGGCATTTGCTATTATCTGTTCCAGCATCTGGCGGTTTCGTTGAGCAACCCCATCAGCTGACAAGCGTTGTATATTGAAACGCATCGTTCTGATATTTCATGAATTTGTAACACAGGATAGCCACGTCCGATTTTTTTTTGCTACTACAAGGTAATGATCGAAGTTAGATTTTGGTCCTCTAAAAGACCTTACATCTATGACGTCCGAGAAATGCCGTCCATCGATCAGCACAAGTCGCAAAGCATTATCGTTGGTGGTGGAATGGATTTAATCTGCCTCTTTTAATTAAATGAGCCAGATCTTTGAACATCTTTGGAACGGTTCAATAAAGAATATCAAAACCCCGAATCATTTTTACGGATCCCGATTTGATCATCATTTCCTAATCTGTATTGCTTCTTCGTGGACTAATGAAATTGAACAGAGAACTAGCAAGTGGAATTTGGCATGCCACAGGCACAGACTCTGTAACATGGTTCAGACCCTTAAAGTTAACAGAAAAGAGAAACACCATTGAAAGGAGAAGCCCTTTGAGCATTTTTGGGATACAAACTTCTTTCAAAATTGAGACACCATCCTCCAGAATACATTTTAGTTCAGGTTTATATTTATTTATTTATTTGAGGGTGAAGTCAAAGACGTTCTAGAAGAACGCTGGATTGATGGGTTGTGTTTTCGTCCATTTTGAACTAGTGCTTGATCGCCGGATTTATTGCGTTGTTTTTGTGACGTAATGATAGGCCGAGTGAAAGTATGTTTGATGAATTGCTTTGAATTTGAGTTGCTGTATTATCTGAAAGTTTATTGAATTACAATGATTTTTCAACTTCGATGTCTTAGGCGCTCAGGAATGATTGGTTTTGGCCAATACAGAACACGTCTGAGAATCCTCGAATTTGCAACAGTATCGGATTGTAGAGTTGAACAATCGCTGGATTGAATTGGTCTTGTTTTGGTTTTGCTATCATTTGTGTTAGCTATCAATAACAGAACTAGATATTATTGAGCAGTTTACGGTGCGCCAAGAACCTGAACGCAGCTCGGTTTAAAGACCAACATCCGGAAGCGGTGGCGCCGATATGCAAAGGAACGTACGAGGACGATATAAAGGTTCTTTACTCCACGAGCAGAGCACACCACAAAAGTATCTGAGCATGGTTTAACGACTGGAAAAGTTCTTGGCATGTGGTAAGAAGATCTATGGATTAGATCAGAGGTTCCCAAACTGTGGGTCGCGACCCCCAGGGGGGTCGTGGGTTGTTCAGTGGTGGGTCGCGAAAGACAAATCTTAATTCATAATTTTGTTACTATCTTGTCCCACAAATCTAATCCATATTTTAAATTAGGATCTAAGGTATGATTGGATGATTAAAGAACAACAAACCTGACGAGGTCAACGGCCTTTTTTTGTTATACGATATTCGGGCAAGTAGAAAGAAGTCCTATGCAATCCAAATCTAAGCCCCTAACTCAATCCAAAATCAATCCTAATCCAATTCGATTCCAATCTAAATCAAATCCAAATCAATTTAAATTCCAATCCAAATCTAATTCAAATCCAATCCAAATCTAATTCAAATCAAATCCTAATCAATTCGAAATTCAATTCAAATCCAATATGAATAAATTTCAAATCCAATCCAAATCCAACCCAAATTCAATTCAAATCCAATCCACATCCAATTAAAAAAAAATTGACGAAATTTGGACAAATACAATGATGGGGTAAAAAGCAATTTATTATGATTTGTCAAATCTAACGCGAACTCATTTTTATCTAATTTCACAAAATCAATACATTTGGTACCTGGTGGGTCGCAAGCAATATGTGATTCTGCTAGGTGGGTCGCATATCCAAAAGTTTGGGAACCTCTGGATTAGATGGTAGCCTACGACCCATGCGACTTACTGGCGCATGTACTGATGTTCTTAAAGGTTCTGCTCTAAGAAATTTGACGTTCAATAATTGGTTTGAACGAACCGATAGGCGATCAGCTACTGAAGAAATGGAAAATTTGGCTTGTACCCGCATGAAGTTGAGACAGTTTTTATTCCTCGATGCTACCGTCAGATACCTCGATGTCGATCGTGACTAACGAAGCTCAGTAGCACGATGCAAGGTTACGTAGCAGTCGCATATCTTCGATTTGAAGAGAACCACTCTGTAAAGTATGTGTTCATTACCCCTAAAACCCTAGTCGCGCCGCTAAAATACTTCTCAATTCCACGACTAGAAGTAACCCGTCGTGTACCTGTGCAAAAAACATGCTCCTCGATCGATTCAAGGGACGTTCTCTGCTGTTTATGTGCGAAAAACAGGCGATACAACAATTCATGTGGCAGCAGAAGAGTGGCTGTCCAGTTCAACCGGCTGATCATGCCAACGTCCATACTGCTCGTGAACCCATTCTCAATTTCCTCAAATATGACAATTGGCGTAAGCTTCTCCGGATAACTGCTTATGTATTCCGATTCACGAGAAACCTGCGAGCAATATTGCTGCAGAGATCACCATTTGCTGAAATCCTCCAACAAGCGGAGCTGATTGAAGCAGAACGATACATCAACCGGCAACCCTA
Organism: Armigeres subalbatus; assembly: GCF_024139115.2. Taxonomy (NCBI): domain Eukaryota; kingdom Metazoa; phylum Arthropoda; class Insecta; order Diptera; family Culicidae; genus Armigeres; species Armigeres subalbatus. Next base: position 428,334,898 of record NC_085141.1, read on the forward strand.
GCAGCACACATGTTCCACGTAGGTTACTGCAACTCATATGTGACCAGATTTGGTCACAATCAAGCTGTTGCAACCATTTTTAATTGACTTGTGCTGCTTGGGAAGTTAGGCTGGATGCGTATGGATTCTGGATGCAAGAATTCCCAGAAGTAGCTCTTCATACAAATTCTCACCCTTTCTCGATGACCTTGTAATGTTTGACATGCAAGGGCGAGCGGCTTGTTGTCAGTTTATTGATCCACACGCTGTCCTCACCATTATTCTGCTAAGGAAGTATCCGATAACCACGCTCATCATACGGTTCATCCACGAACGCTATCACCACCTCAACCATGAAACGATTGTCAACGAACTACGTCAGGTGTAACGGATCCCGAAGTTACGAGGTGTATGCAACAAAGGATGAAGTAGTGCCAATATTGTGAAAACCTACGAGCCACCCGTAATTGATGATCTTCTGCTAGCTCATCTTGCAACTTATTCTTGTCCGTTATCTTAGGCTGGAATCGACTATTTTGGTCCAATCCAAGTCTTTGTGGATAGGAGAATCGAGAGATGGGGCGTATTAATGGCATGCCTGGTGGCCACGTGGAATTGTGCACTCTCTTACCTTAAGCTCGTGTATCATGGCTCTGCGAAAATTTATGTGCTCTCGAGGAACCTTCATGAAATGAACTGCAATTCGTGACCTGATTCAAGCGCACATTCTCTTGATCGAAATCAAGTATTGTACGGGTTCATCATTACGCATTCGAAGTGGACATTCCATCCACTGAGTAGTCCGCACATGTGTGGTAGTTGGGAGAGATTGGTGCTCCCGAGAACAACAACTGACAAAGTTCTTCGAAACAGCCTTCTGGAGGTGGAGAATATTATAGAATCGCGCCAACGGTGCTCCCCTGACCGTTATTAGCAAAACATCCATCAAAATTAATACCTGGAGCTGCATGCGGGTCTATACTGCATCTCTGGATGAAATTTGACAAAAAACGTAGGGCCCGTTTTGGAGTTACGTCTATTTGACGTAACTGCATGGTATTGAAGAAAATCAAACGCATATTTCTCAACTTCCAATAAGTCGTCAGCAAAAAAAATAGTATGCTGATATAACAGTTGTACATTACAATGATGCATCAGCTTTTATTCAATGTACCGTTTTCACTAAAATCCCGAACGTGACTCATATTCCGAACACTGGAGTTTTAGCGCTCTTAAACTATAATCAATACCAAATTTTCAAAATGACTATACGATTTGACGAATCGGATAGCACTCCCACGCAAACCAACACCATCAACACGTAGGTGAAGGCTTCAGCTACCTGTTGATGGAATCGATTAGCGTGGGAGTGCTTTTGAATCTTTTGTTTGAATCTAAGTCGGATAAGTCGTTTTGAAAATTTGGTATTGAAATTAGGGTGGTCGGTATTGGCCATTTTTGTCAATACCGGTAATACCGGTATAATACCGGTTTTTTGTGAAAATTTCAGGTAGTAAAAGAAAAACGTTTGATTTGGACTTCTGGATGAAAAACATTATTTGTTGACAAACTTCAAAAGTTAAAATCATTGCTTGTTGGGCTGGGCAAAGCGAAACTTAAGTAGACATTACATACTGAGCGACTCATCTCCCAATCTGTATTGGATTTTGTTAGCAATGTTGCTAACTACTGAAAATGCCATCTCTGGTTCAACCGGAGTAGGACGAATGGTTCCAAGACCTTCGAAAATCAGTGTTAAATACTTGCCCGTAATCCCTTCCGATTCATAATAGGAGAATTCCTTACGGATTGTATGCAAGGATCCCGCGTCAACGTATGAGCCACCAGCAACGCAAGTGTTTTGTTTTGCTACAGTCTCTTCACAAGTTGTTCTAAAACCAGAAAAATATTCATAGAGACATCTTCTTCGTATCGATCGTCAGGTATGATCGTTGTCTCAGTTTCGACGATCGCATCAGGAATGATTAGACGCTTCAAGATCCCATACGCATGGTTAATCAAAGTCAGTGATGGAAATGTCAAAAATGTCATGGCATTGCTATTACTAATTTCGTAATAACTTTTTCCAAAAGTCATTTACAGTTCGGATTTTTTATTAACAAGTAGTACTTAAAGGGTCCTAAAACTTTGTCGAACCGATCATTGTTCTAAATACAAAGTGTGAGCCATGAGAGCGAGATTTAAAAATGTCACGGAATATCATGACATTAATGTCATTTGACACTAATTCGGCTCCCACGCCGTCAATATCGCATTTAGAGAAATTACCTGATAGAAAAAGTTTTCGGGTCCTTTAAGGGCTACATGTTTATATGGAAAACATAATTGTAAATGACTTGTGAGAAAAGTTATTAGCAATTTAGTCCAATGACATCGATATGACATTTCCCGTCACTGATCAAAGTAGCTCTCGATGCCTTGAAGAAAATGCCAAAATCGTTTCTGATTAATTGCTTCACGGCAGAATTATTCAAAAAAGCAAAAAGATCGGCGTATTTGGATCGTCTCTCTTGGATTCATTCTATTAAAGCATCGAAATAGTGGCGGAAATATCTGTGGCTTGATTTGATAATAGTTCCAACGTAAATTGGAACGCCACGTCGGCTTCATATAGAGTGCAAAACTTACAGAGCAGTAGTTCCACAACAGCTTGAATATGTTCGAGTCATGAATTATTTCAGCGTGCCTTGGCATCAGCCACTAATTCAAATTCTTTTCCGAATTCAGGACGGACATATTTTTGCAGAAAATCGTTTTTCATAGGTGATCTACGGAAGAGAAAAACTACTTCTCGTACCGTTTTCAAAATTTCATACATTAATGCGAGAAAATTCTGGACGATATCAACAATGTTCATTGAAGAAAAAGTCAGATTTTTTATACTGACAGCAAAACTATCAATACCGAAAATACCGGTATTTTCCGTCTCTAATACCGTTTTTTTCGGTACCCAAAATTGGCCGGTAATACCGGTATTACCGGTTTCGGTACTACCGGTTAGACCACCCTAATTGAAATGTTCATCGGTTTTCCGCACTGAGAATCAAGATTATCAACGCATTCAAGATCGTATGGAGAAAATTATACGAATAAAACCAAAATGGTCATTTGAACGTAATTATTCGGAATATGCCCCAAGTAACCGTAAGCATTATAATGCTGCTTTAATTCAGCTATATAACTGCACGTAATGCTACCCGTTTAATGTTTATCAGCTTTGAGTGCAGATACAATGCTGATATAATGTCGGAAAAGACGTTTAGCATTCGGAGGTGAACTAGCCTTGGGCTAAAAACCTCTTTAATAAAGATTTTAATAATTTAATAATAACGTTTAGCATGCTACTATAATACTCAGACGAAAGCTCAATTGCTGCATTAGTGATGTTAATATAGGGTTAAGAGAGAAACGTCAGATTGTTTCGCTCATTATTTCGAGCGAATTTTTCGCGCACTTTTGAAAAGCTTTTGCGGGCAGCTGATCAGCTGCAATGAATGACTTCCGAATCACCACGAATAAGAGGAATTGAAGTAAAACAAAAAAATATTTTGCCACCATTATTTGTTGGTGATTTAAGTTATTTATAAATAGGTATTACTTAGCAAGTTAGACCGATGATATTGTGTTTTGCTAATTTTTCGTCGTAGAATGTCCTCATATGGGTCTCGAACCTGGAAGCATGACACGGCTCTCTCAAAGTTGTCCTTCCTTGCTCTTTCGGCCACGGATGCGATGTCATATTTTTCTGCTGAAAGGCATATTTAAACCTTTTTTATCGATAGAAATTGTAGTAGTGGTTGTGACACATTCACCCGAGGAAGTTCTCACTACTACATACAGAAATTCCAACCGGTTTTCTACCAAAATATTTGATTGCATTAAACACTGCTTTTATTACGCATATAATGCTAATGTAATGCTAATTTAATGTCAATAAACGTTTGATCTTGCAACATTAGCCATGCAGATATAATGCTAGATGAGAACTTCATTGCATTTTCAGGGCTGTTATAAAGCTTTGAAGCACCTTTAATGCTGATTTAAAGCCTTAAATTAATGCTTACGGTTACTTGAGGAGTCATGTTCGGAATCTGAGTCAAAACGGTATTAAAAACAACGACGAAAATTACCTGTTGATGGTGTTAGTTTGCGTTGGAGTGCCATCAGATTGCACAAATCCACGTTTGAATCTTTGTCTACAATACGTCCTTTTGAATAAGTACCCGAGAAATTGGGTTACTACTCTTTGAATTCATTACCCATATCAATATCAATAAAAATCAAAGAATTGAAATGCAAATTGCGTTGTTTCTCATTTTTTTTTTCATCAGTAAGCATGCACGAGAGCATTAAAAACTGACACATTTCATATCAATTCATACACCCAAAAAACAAATCTCACAATTATTGTATAAAATCTGGGCATATACAATTCTGTAAGCTTTTTATATAGATATTGTATTAAAATAATACTAATATTCCGAAATTGTATATGCCCAATTGTTATACAGTTTCTGTAAGGTTCTTAAGCAGAACTGTATTAAAATCTGCCATCCGCTGGTTGGGTGATACATACATTTGTTGTAGGATATCCTCAGCTATGGAGCTGAGGGATTCACGATCAACTAAATCTGTTAAACGAAAACAGAAAATGGGTAGCTTTTTGTTGGCGCTGGGTGCGACTTGACGTGATGAACATACAAAAATTATTTAAACAAATCACGAAAATAAAGATTAAAAAAATCGTTGTGACTTGGCCGAACCCCGGCAATTTTTAATTGTGTTTTTATTTAAACATGTAGCCCTTAAAGGAATTTAAAACTTTTTCTAATAGCTCATTTTGCTAAATCTGAAATTGGCGGCGTTTTTGGAGCATGTTATTAATAATGGAACAAATACTCTATGTGAGTATCATCTGTATTTATATAATGTTTGCAATTCTTGCTTTTCATACAAAACTTTCACCTCGATTCTATGTCGCAATTGATAAGTTTGTTGCCTCCTGGGAAAGTTTGGATCTTCTAAAGACCTCCCAAATATCATATCACAAAGTTTCATATAAAAGGATTTTTTTAATACTTCCAGCCATGGGCAGGAATACAACAATGAGCATATATAGGTTTTCGTCCACTGCAATTTTTACTCCGCATGTAGAACGATAATATAGAACATCAAATACGTCGAAGTTATTTAAAACCCAACTCTTGCAAGCTGAAAAGAGGACATGTGTGCAGCCTGTGGTTGGCCAGGTTGGCCCCCGCTAAGGGCGTCAGGCATCAGGGGGCGCCGAAATCAATAATGTCGCTATGGGAAATGATGAAGAATTAATTCTCAAATTCAAATTCATTCGGAAATGAATTATTCTCATATTCAATGGTTCAAAATTATTCAGATTCAAGTGATCAGCGATCAAGCGATTTCCTCCATAATCAACGATTCCGTAATCAACTGTTTGACTAGTATCCGGAGAGCCCTTTCCGGTTAATAACTGATACACGTATCTGAACGTCGGCTCAGGGGCACGTTTCCCTTAATTTGGGAGATTTATGCCATCGTTTTCACTGTCTTTTACTTAATTATTTTCAAGGATGAAGCAAAAAAAAAAGATAGAACAGGAAATACTATGTATCTTTAAATTGATATGAATTACTTTCGGTTATCATCCTACGAACAGGATATCACAAGTCAGTCAAAAAGCCGCTTGGTGCGGTTTCGCTGAACCCCGACGAAATATTAGAATTTAGATTTTGATCATGTATATCAGTATGAAAAACGGTGTACGTAAAATATTCTTCAACTTTGGATATAATGGTGATATACAGCGTGTATAGTAGCGTGTATACGATGGAAACATCATGCTATTATCATTCAGCGTCAACACCCCGTTTTGCCGAATTAGGGCAATACTCGAAACCGTGTTTCAAAGTTCGTGTCACAAGTATCAATATTTACCAGTTTTCACATGTCATGCTCTTTGAAAAGTGAGAATGGCGACTCGTGTGCATTGTTGCTACTTACGTTCACCGCAAAATGTAAATAAAGCAATGAAAACACATGGGCTTCACTTTTCTTTCATAGGAAAGTGTTCGAATTAAAACAGTAACGCGCCAGCAACCCAATGGCCGACAGTCGAACTTTCTTCAAAATTCGTATACACATATAAATAAATGTAAAAATGCATCGATAATAAATGAAAATGAAGGTGTAAAATCGAAACAACGATACACAGAAGCCGCGTGCACTTAAAGACTGCTTTCGTTTTTTTCTTTTTTCTACTCCAATTTCTTTGCGCGTTTCGTTCGCCTTTCATCCAAATTGCTTTATTTATCGGTTACGAAGCACATAGTTTTATATTACGGCCAGGCAGGAGGAATTTCCATTGGAGGCAAACTCACTCTCAGCCGTGGGCATGGAAAAGCGCTGCTCTCGCTGTGTGCGTGGAAAGCTCATCGAAGGAACAGAGGTTGCGTTTCGTTGAAGGTTCATTCCTATCGTGGCACAAATAGTGGTTCTCTCCCTTGGAGTGCAGAACCACAAAGGTTGAATGGACTCGGTGGTCCGATTGGCAACACTGTCGCCATCTTGCGCAGGTCCATTTCAACCGGTGGGTCGGGTTTTATGTTGTTATGCTACTTTCTTTCAGATGGCTCCACCGGCTCCATCCGGGAATGTCCCAACTATGCTAACGAGTTATAACATCGTTGCTGGTAAGCTTCCCATTTGTTGGATTCCCACAGGCTCTGTAGTTTGTCCCTCGTTTGCTATTGGGGTACGATGAATGCATACAAAACATCAAGAACCAAACAGTGGGACCGACTACGAAACGACACCGCGAACTAATGGCACTGCCTTTTCTTCACATAGGGTTACCATGCATACATAATAATATGGATTATGTTTCATCAATCTTCGCATCGCATATATTTGTATGAATATCTTTTTTTTTTTGTGTTGAAGGTAAGTTCCAATCACATCTAGCGTATACACTTTGCGCGGAATTAGAAATTTCCGTTAATCGGGATCAATACGTTATCTTGTATACCAAAAGACGGTAGCCCTAACTGCGCGGCATTCGTTTCCCCACGGCACGGCGTCACCGATCCATCCATCCATCGCGATGACCCTGAACTAGCTCGTTTGACTCAGCGGAGTTCGTTTACATTTCTGCGCGCGCTCTCACGGGCAGAGCCCTCTCCTTCCATCCGGCATCCAGCAATCCACGATTGCTTCGATGTTGTTATGGCACAGTGGGTGAAAGTTACCGAGCGGTTTCACTTTTTTCTGCGATGGAGCGTCAAAATACTTTTCGCTTCGATTTTGATGAACCCGATTGAGATAATGCGAAAGCTGATCCGAAAGTTGTGGAAATATAACAATGGGAGAGGAAAAACTGAAAAATAGCTAGGTACAATATGTACGCTACTGCAATTTTTCCCCAGAATTGTGGCATCATCATATCGAGCACGATCTTCCATTCAATTGAGGCATTCCATTTTTTCGAAGCTGCCTTGTTTACTTGACTCTCTGGACGGATGGATGATGGTGTTTTGGAGGTTATTACTCCATTCCCGATTTATGTGCCCACGGCACAGAAAAGCAGCTGCCTACTTGATTTTCCGCCATGTCGTTCGTCGACTACGCCGTAAAGTCGTGATCTTCATCCTTCATCACTCGAGCAAGAAACAAGAACAAAATTATATCAATTTTGTTGGTTTGCATTTTGTTCTTTTACATAAAAAAATGATTGTTTTCTTCATCGCAAAAGTGCATAACAATAAGGATTTCAAATCCTATTGCATATACTGGAATAATAGAAATTTTTAGAGCTAGTAATACTAATATTTTTGCATTTTAATTTGAAGCTTTGGTAATAAAAGAAGCTATTCAAATCCTTGAAAATTCCATACAACATCCCGTTGAAGTTTTGGAAAACTTTCCGTAAAAAAATAGAGAATTTTCCGTAGAAATTCTTAAGAATTATCAGTTGAAATCCATATAATTTCCTCCGAGTAAACTTATGTAAACTTTAAAAATAATTTCCCGAGTTGAATAATTTAAGAATTTTAGCAAACATTCTGAAATATATTCCGTGGAATATAATAACATTTCCTCACAGAAAATTTAAAAAAATTCTCATGCTAATTTCCACTAATTTTAAGTTTCAATTCTTAAGAATTTCCTGTGGATATTTTGATAAATATCTCGTAAAAATTTCAGATAATTTTCTATGAAGACTACAAAGGAAGTTTCGGATCGCAGTAGTCAACGATCGCAAGTTGACGTTTTTTTTTGCGGCTGATGTTTTTTTTTTCCTATGAAAAAAATTCTACAGATTTTTTTCAAACGCGTTTTCGAGTGAGCTTCCAAATGTTATTCCTGCATCAAACTGTTCTCAGTCAAAGCATGGAAAGTAGGACGGCATAATAGTTTCGGAAGATTGTCAAGAAAAAGAGGAACGCTGAAAAACATTGGACCACCATAGATATGGCTCAGGGAAGTACTGCCGAAGTTTGCAGCAATCGTGACATTCATCTACCAGACACCAGGAAGAAATCCCGAACATCACATGTGTTTCATCGTCCCGGTGCTGAACTGGAGTATCTGTCGATTTTTTACTTTACCGGGATCACACTGAAGTCGAGCACTGCTGCCTCAAACCGATGCGATGGTAGAGGAAGGGAAGATGGCAGGGAAATAAGAGACGCAAACAGAGGAAATCAATTGGTGAGCATGTTCCAGTTATTCTCTATTTCATGTCAATTATGCAAAATTAAAAACTAAATACGCACAGGGCATCGTTTGCTGCTATTGCCGCGGATATTGTGGGAGTCCCAGGTATCCGGTTCACGCTTTAGAAAGCAGCGGTGGCTCTTCTCGGCCTTCTACTCCCTGAGTAGTTAGTGTGAATAAGGGCGTCCTTGCAATGTTTTGCTGCACCTGTTGTGAACATCTGGTACATCCCCATTCCCTGCACATTCTGAAGACACCTCCTTGCTTCAGAAGTGTTTCCTTTTTCTAGTACTAGTCTTCATAACAAAAGGGCACCATCACAGAGCATGAGATTTGATCAAATTATTCGCAGTTCTACTTATTCAACACTCCCAGCTGGGTGAGGGATAGAGGATGACATACACACATACACACAAGACTACAAAGGAGTTTCTAAGAAAGTTTTTGAAATTGAAAAATCCATTGAAAATTGAAATTCCGGTAGAGATTAAAAAAAATCTTGTTCAATTTCCAATGATTGTTCCGTGGGAACTTTATTGAATTTTCGTACTAAATATAAAAAAAAAAAATTGGGGCATCCAGGATAATTTTACGATGAAATTCAGACTTTTAAGAAGTTGATTAAATTTTTACTTTACTCAGGTTACTTTAGCCGAAGTTTAGTAGAGTTTTCTGGAACAATTATCCGGGTAATGATTGTTTTTGAAAAATAAAAAGTCTACATAGACGCTTAGTATAACCCTCCTCCCCCTTCATAGGGAAACGTAGCCTTTTTTGAACCCCTCCTCCTTGATAGTCTACGTGGTTTATGGACAGCCCCTCAGCGGAAAGCCATTTGCTCGAATACCACTTGGCCTAATGGTGCGTCAAGTCAAAAGTCATTCGACCGAATTCCATTTGGCCAAATTGGTTCTTATGTCCGACACGGTTATTAGATCGAAAATGCCATTTGGCCGAAAGCGACATATAGCCAAAAAGGACATTTAACCGAACTGATAATTTGGCCAAAAAAGTGGCATTTTCTGCCAAATGACCTGAACGGCGAAGTGACTTTTTCTGGCTAAATAACCATTTTAACCGAACGACACTCTCGATCGAATGTTCATTTCGGCCGAATGGTCTTTTCTGCTAAATGACAATTTCGGTCAAACGGCATTTTCGGCCAATTGAGCCATTCTGCCAAACGACCGTTTGGATAAATTGAGCTTTCGGCTAACCGATTTTTTCACAGACATTTTGGAACCGTCTAAGACAGCGGTTCTCAACCTTTTTCCTGAGAGGTACCCCTTCGAACTTCTGCATTAAGCAACCTGTAAATAAAAATAAGCGTAGAAATATAAAAAAAGAACCTGAAAACAGACGGGATGTATAGCTCTCCTTTAAGTTGGCTGAATGAGTTAAGTTGGTATGATGCAAATTATACCGTGAAAAAACAATTGAATTAAAATTTATACATCAAGCTTACCCGAGCAGTAGCGACGACCTCGATAACAGAAATTGGAATGATTTTGCCTTGCATAAGAGGTAAAATACCAAAAAATAATACCAAAAATTTATATGCAGAATACATGAGGCATACCATGCTTAGGTATTTCAATACCAAACGAATAATAATTAGTTATGCATTTGGTATTGAAATTCAATTTAATAACTGAGTTTGTTATGGCTTAAGTATTGTACATATTAGTTTTTGGTATTATTCCTTTTATTTAACCTCTTATGCAGGGCTAGTTCATAACAGAGTATGGTATCAATAATAGAATTAAGTATTATTGAGCCAATTTCTTCTGCTCGGGTATCTACAGGCCTTTTTTAACTATTGGTGGTTTCCGAGTCTCTTGAAGGAAGGCTTCCAAGCCTATAATAGAGAGGCTTTCGAGCATCTTGAAGGGAAGCTTCAGAGCCTCTTGAAAGGAGGCTTTTGAGCTTTTTGAAAGTATGCTTCCAAGCCCCTTGAAAGAAGAATTCTCAGCCTCTTCAAGGGAAGCTTCCCAACTTCTTGAATGGAGGCTTCCGAGCGGCTTGAAAGGTGGCTTTCGGGCCCTGGAAAGAAGGCTCCAGAGCCTCTTGAGAGGAGGCTTTCGATCCTCTTGAAGAGAAGCTTCCGAGCATCCTGAAGGCAGGCTTCAGAGCCTCTTGACAACGGCTTTCGAGCCACTTAGAAGGAGGCCTCTGAGCATCTTGAAAGTACGCTTCCAAGCCTCTTGGAGGAAGAATTTCGTGCCTCTTCAAGGGAAGCTTACGAGCCTCTTGAAAGGCGGCTTTCGAGCCCTTAAAGAGAGGCTTCAGAGCCTCTTGAAATGAGGCTTTCGAGCCGCTTAAAAGGAGGCTTGTAAGCATTTTGAATGTATGCTTCAAAGCCTCTTGAGAGAAGAATTCCGAGGGACGTCAAGGGAAGCTTCCGATCTTCTTGAAGGGAGGCTTCATAGCCTTATCGAAGCGGCTTTCGAGCCACCCAAAAGGAGGCTTCTGAGTATCTTGAAAGTACACTTCCATGCCTCTTGGAAGAAGAATTTTGTGCCTTTTAAATGGAAGCTTCCGAGCCTCTTGAAAGGAGGCTTTCAAGCCTTTTGAAACGAGGCTTGCGTGCCTCTTGAAGAGATTCTTTCGAGCCTCTCAAAGGAACCAATCCTCTTAAAGTGAGTCTTCCGAGTATCTCAAAGGAAAGCTTCAGAGCCTCTTGAAAGTAGGGAGGGAGCTTTCCGAGCATCTTTCTCTCGAAGGGAGCCTTCCGAGCATCTTGTAGGGAGGCTGCAGAAACTACTTGAAAGGCAGCTTTCGATCCACTTAAAAGGCTCCTCAGAATCTTGGAAGAATGCTAATAAGCCTCTTGAATACATAGTTCCGAGCCTATTGAATCTAGGCTACCACGCCTTTTGAATAAGCTTCCAAGCCACTTGAAAAGAGGGTTACGAGCCTCTTAAAAGGAGGCTTACGAGCCTATTGAAGGTGAAAATATCAGAAATTCTTTGGATTGCGGGAACAGGAAATCTTTCGGAATACACTTAAAGTTATTTTTTGTTTTTACGCAGACCGTATCGAATTTTCAAGGGACTTTATAAAAATCGTTGGTGTTTTTTCGAAAAATTCTCTGGAGTTTCAATGCGATGTTGTGAGGTATCAATCGGAATCTTCTACCTTCGGAATTTTCTGGGAGAATTATGCAGGCTGTCCCACCACGCAGAATTAGTGATGGGACACTCAGAGTTGTGATCCATTCGATCTACAATAACATTATTCTTAATTTAATTTATTGAACGGCTACTCACTCTTGCACTTATTACAACGAGTTTTTATTTACCCGACGTTTCGACACGAAACGTCGGGTAAATAAAAACTCGTTGTAATAAGTGGAAGACTGAGTAGCCGTTCAATAAATTAAATTAAAACGTACAGTCGATCCATAATCAGTAAATTATTCTTAATGCAGGCATCTCAGAAACGTAGAGGAAGAAACACCAACTCGCAGAATTGTGATCTATCCACAGCTACACCACTCAAACTCTCTTTATTGAACTCCTTTTTAATCGCACCCTGAAACGCTGTCGGGGTTTCAAAAAATCAGTAATCATCCATTCTATGAAGTTAAAATAAAAATACCGAAAAATTAAACACTGTTCTACCTCTCCGGATAGAACATTCTAGTTTGCCCATAACAAGAAACAGGATATTATATACTATCGTGTGATATGTGTTCAAGAGGCACTGTTTTTTAAAAATAACATTTTTTCATAGAAACACCCTGGCTATAGCGATCTTCTATTTCCTTGTTTTGTCTTTTCGTCTCAGTTGACCATCGATTTTCAACTGTCTCATCTAAGTGCCGCATAGACTCATCATAGGTTAGCTTTGTTGCTCATCAGAGCAACAATGGCTAGTGAAAGGAAGGCTAGCCGGAGGGGCCGCCTTGCGAGCCAAACAAGGGCTTCGACGATTGACTTGAAACTTAAAAGTAACACTTTAAAATGGCTTAATGTTATAAGAAAAAATTGGATGGATAAAAGAGCTACACAAAACACAAAAAAACGACATCTTCTTCTTTTTCATGTTTTTATAGAGGTATTAACTACTACGGTTGTAGTCATTCCCCTAGCAGCACACATACTGCTCGGGTCACCTCTTGAATTTAATTGATCAAATTCTTTCTTTCAATGATTTCTTATCTTTCTTATATTTCTTATATATTTCACTGTTCCTCTTCTTCAATCATTGTTTCCATTTGTATATTTTTAGCACTGTTCCCATCCCATTATTTATTATCACTTCCCTTTTTTAACACTGTTCCCATCCCAACGTTTCTTATTTTTTAATTTTTTTTTTAAATTTTTTTTTCACTTTTCCCATCCCTTTTTGTAGCACACAACTTGGCAGGTGTTACTCCATCTGTAACTGTCTCCTGATGTTCTCGTATTCCTGGCACTGTTCCCATCCCTATTTTTTTCACTGTTCCCATCCTTTCATATTATTTTATTCAGATTCGGTTCCATAGGTTTGTCAACTTCAACTTCAACTTCGTAGCAAAGAACTTGGCAGAACTTGGCCCTCCATCTGTAACTGTCTTCTGATGTTCTCGTATGCCTGACATTCAATGTGCATGTGCCCGACAGATAGTGCTGTTCCACAAAATTGACATTTGGGACTCTCTCCTTTCTTTAGCATCCATTCATGGGTGGCCTTAGTATGGCATATTCGCAAACGTGTTAAGAGCACTTGCTCTAGTCTGGATTTCCGGTCTGGCCATGCAGCTGACGAGGGTTTAACCCTCCTCAGACGTACATCACGCTCCTTGTACCAGCCATTTTCCCAAACGTCATTCAAAACTTTCCTGCTCCATGAGATGCGATCTTCTGCAGGAAGCTCAATCTCAGTCGTTTCAACCATTCTTCCCATATTAGCCAGTGTGTCCGCCTTTTCATTGCCAGGTATACCCGAGTGTCCCGGAATCCAACAGATCCTGACTTGCTTTTTCTCAATTTCCATTTGTGTTGTTCTAATCCTTGGGTGTTTGGTGAGTTTAGATTCTATGGATGATATGCAACTGGCGGAGTCTGAGAAGATTACCGCTTTTTCTCCAGTGTTGATGGCTTGAAGTGCGATATACAATGCTTTCGTTTCTGCAGAAAAGATGGTGCAACCCTTTGGCAAACTATTGCTTTTCCCGCAACTTCCGTCCCAGATACTATATCCGACTTGCTCCTTTACATTCACTGAGCCATCCGTTAATAAATATTTGAAATGATATGGAAATGCTAATATCATCTTCCAAACTTGGACGTACATGTTCATGATAGCATTAGAGGCGAAAGTATAGAATTGATAGTTCCGTTAGGATACGGCAGGCATGAAGAATGTTTTTATAGAAGTCGATTTTCAAGCGAGCGGAGGGCAATATTTGTGATGGCACATATCGCACGACCTTCCTTCTGCCAAGCTCCCGTATGAAGGGGGAGGGAAGAATATCAGTGTGGAAGCTGATATATCTCCACTGGCAAAAGGAAGGTGGTTTGACTTGCTCATATGCCATCGCGTGCGGAAGGATTTGCTATCGACGAGTACTGTCTCCAAATTTCTAATATGACATCAGCATTTAGTCGAATAGGATTTTTATTGCACAGTTCTGTTTTCTCATTGCATATTTGAAACCCGCGTATTTCCTTTGCTCCAGTTCTCTGTAGAGGAAACTGGGTAGACTTGATCCCCTTTTCTGATTTCGGATATATCACGGCCAAAAATAAATAAACATACGCGATTTCCACACAGACTCTCTAAGGAATATAGTATTCAACTTTACTGATGTATGACAGTCCTTAAACTATTGTTGTTATTGATACACAATCGATTTTTTAGAGTGCTGTCAAAAATCTACTTTTAAAATATTCGGGGGAAATTGATCCCTCTCCAAGAACTTGCTTTGATAAAATAGAAAGGTGCCCTCAGATTTTTGAAATATTTTTCCTTCAAAATATTTATATATTTTGAATATAAAAAAATATTTATATTTATATATTTTCGAATTGCTGTACGTATATATGAACGGTTTTTGTTATTGAATTCGACAGCACATGCAATTTTAAAATTTGGGGAGACTTGATCCCCTTTCTATGATATCTACGCAATAAATAATTTTTCCTGCCAACTCTTCATCAAATCTGTCAAATCTACACAAAATTAGAAGCCTGAGAACGGGTTAATATTTTTTTGAATTTTTTCGCCAAATTTTGGTATGGGTGACTAATAGGGGATCAAATGTCCCCATATTGAGGCAATAACTTCAAATCCAAATATCCTAAAACTTTGATGGAATTTTGACATTTTCATAAGTACAAATCATTAAGCACATTTATGGATTTGTGCTGTGAAAAAACGAAAGCATTAGGTCATTGTTATGAAAAGTTATTCAAATTTTGCGTGGCCAGTAAAAAAATCTTTAGGAAGGTCAAAACATACAAACCGTCCTGCAGAATAAATAAGGTTGTCAATCCAAAAAATAACTCACCACATAAAGGTCATTTGTCTAGAGGATCTATACTAAAAAATACGCTAGAACAAAACTACTTCAGTTCTCGATAAAACAGGGGGTGATCAAGTCTCTCCGCTGATCAAGTCTACCCACCTTCCCCTATAGCACTTTGGCTTTGCTGCTTCCTCTCCAACTTTGAAGTTATTTTTAACCGTCCAATCAATTGGGAGCTCTTTTGATGCCCAACCGCTCCTCAGCGGAAGGGGGAATTCAGCTACGTGAGGAAGTTTCTCCCCGGTATTCTCCTCAAACCTTCTCTTCGATCGTTCGGTAATCGGCCATTCTGCTCCATAATTTGACAATACTTTCTTCTCCGAAAAAAAAACGACGTCGGTCATGTTGTGATAATGAAGTCTTAGACTGAGATTGGAACGTTGTGGCTGCGTAAGCTGTTCTGGTGGTCTAGAAGGCGTGGCACCAGAAATTTTTTTCCTACTGCTCCACTGAAGGTTATGTTTTCCGCTGCTTTCCTGGTTGTGCACTGTTCTCCGGTGATAAGTCATCCGCGTCTAAAGGACTGGGTTTAGTTCTCGTCTGTTGTCAGTTTTACAATTTACCAGCCATTAATTTTGATTCCCACAGAAGATGCTTTAAGATCAATCGACCTTTCACTTATGAAAGGTTCAGATCGCCAGTTAAAATAGACGAATTCAGAAATCCGAAGGTCGGAAGGAGCCTGGTTTGCTCGAACAGAATTTATCTATGATCCTTACTCCGCCCGTTCGCCTATGGCAAAAGGGTCTTATCCCGGAAGCAGAGTGTTCGGGGAGCCCAAGAAGAGAACTAGATTTCAAAATATAAACCTGCGTCCTTCAGGAAGCAGATGAGAACTGCCATTGCAGCCGTCGTCAGCAAGTGCGTCTATGATGCTGGCCGGGATACCGTTACAGATCTCGCAGTGGGATCGAAATGGGCCTCCGCTGAAGTTGTGGGAGACCCTGGTGTGCCCGGTCTGGAGTCTGGAGATCACAACTTGCTTTTGGAAAACTTCGCATTGGTTGGCCAAGCACTCGGAATTTGTTAGGTCGGGTCTGGAAACTTCAAAACCGACGCCTCGGCTGGAGAGAGATCCTATGCTCTCCTGAGGTCACAATGTCGAAGAAGGCGGCCTTGCAGACTATGGCCGTGAGGACCCTATGCCGGAATGGGGTGATTTCGGCATCGAAAAAAGCTGCTTCTGCTGGTGTGGAGGGGAGGAGACTGAAAGCCAGCCGGACGTAGCTATTTACGACTGGGGAAAGCACGGTGACGAGGCCCCTTCGAGCAGAAGCGGTTAGCTCCAAATCACATATCAGGCGACTGTCTATGGTTACTTGGCCTATACTTAACCTGGTGCGTCGGTTGTTGGTACGGTGTTTCACGGCTAATGCACTTGCCCGCGTTCAAAATGAAGCCGACTCCCTACGCCCTTGGCGAACCTTTTTCGATATGTAAGAAAAATCCTGAAATTTCTTCAAAAAAATCTTTGAAAATTCCTCTGGAAGAAGATTTTGATGAATTTCTGTAGGTACTCTTGGAGTAATTTATTCGTGAATATCATAATAAATTTGTTGAAGAATTTCCGATGGAATTCCTGGCGAAATTTGATGAATATTCCTTCCACAGTTCTGTTTTTTATTCCTCAGGAGGAAATTTCAATAGATTTCCCGAACAAATATCCTCCTGGAGGAATTTATTTCAGAGATATCCTAACGAATTCCTTCAAAGAATTTCCGTAGGAATTTCTGGAATAATGTTCTAAGGTATACCTGGAGGAATTTCCAAAGAAATTTCTGAAAAAAATTAAGATGGAAACCATGATGGAATTTTCCAAAGAGTTTGTTGAGAAATTTTCGACGGATTTCCAATAGGAATTTTCAAAAGAACTTCTGGAACAATTAGCAAACGAATTTCCGGGAAAAATTATATTTGGAGGGATCAACAAACAAAAAAAGATAATTTTAAGGATTCTCAAAATATTGTTATCTAATTTTAATATTTATTTTTGATTAGAAACCCACCCACAACCAAAAAAAGATAATTTTAAGGATTCTCAAAATATTGTTATCTAATTTTAATATTTATTTTTGATTATAAACCCACCCTCTTCACCTCTCTTGACTTTTTTGTAGACCAGTGGGACATATTGAAGGAATCGAAAAATCCCGTAGGAATCTTTAATAAAGTCCATTTTGCACGAAACATTTGATAGATTAAATAATAGATTTTTAACCATTATTGTTGTTTTTGAATACTTGGTGTAATAACCAAAAGTGAGAAAGCCATTTGATGGCATAATTACGGTTAGATCTTCAATATATAAATATTTAAATTGATAAATGTTCTCAACCACAGCATAATAGGCCAAGGTTTGAGCCTTATGCCCTATTAGACGGAATTTCCGATGTAACTCCTTGTGGAACTTTCGGGAGAATTCCAGGAGGAATTTACGCGGTAATTCTTGAGACAAGTTAAAAAGCAACATCTGATGAAATATGAGAACGGGTGTTGAACTTAATTTTGAAAAAAAAAAACACCTGAATAAAGATAAATCTAGACCAACATTTGAAAAGGGCGTAACAGCCAAAATTTATTCCTTCTGATTCTTCGTCTATGTATAAAGCTTTATATGAGGACAAATAATCAGAAGGAATTAATTTTGGCTGTTACGCCCTTTTCAAATGTTGGTCTAGAAATTATGGAATTTTGGAAGGAATTCTTGGAAGAATTTTTGAAGGTATTTTTGGAGGATCTTCTGAGTAACTTTTTGAAGAAAGTTGGTAGCAACATCTGGAGAAATTTTCGATGAGACCCTTGAAGAACCCCAAAGAAAATCGTACAGGCAATGTTTAAAAGGATTTTCCGAAGTAATTCTTTGAGGATCTTCAAAAAAATCGTGATAGCATTTCTGTGGGAAGTTCATAATCAGCATCTGGAGGAATTTCGGACGGCAACCTTGGAGGAATTTTCGAAGGAATCCCTGAAGAGAGAAAATTGCAAGAGAATTTTTGGCTGTTTTGCCTTATTCAAATGTTGGTCCAGAATAAATTAGTCAAAATTTATCAATTTGCAGTACATTTTCTTGTATTTTATATCTTTGGCTAAATTATGCTTATCACAATTAAAATAGAATGTTAATGTAGGATGGTTTTACTAATCATGAAATATAAAAATAATTGATTCACGATGTTGAAACAGTTTACCTTCTGTAGACTATATATGGTGACAGAAATTCAAATCATTCATTCATATTGACACGGACCTGCTTGAGTGAGTATTTTGATATCATTCTCTGTTAAGGCACGACTTACATTGTTTCGTTCTTCATCGGACAACAAACAAACAAAACACACCAGAAGAAGGAACTCACAAAAGTCAACGTTCTGTGGCCACTTTCGAAGCGGAGGACTACGCCGCAGAACGAGCAACTTCAGGTTTCAATATTATTGGGTGCCCACACCACACCGTTTGCCGGAGCTCCGATCGTGATCGCCAGTTGGGGTTTATGACCTGCGAAGTGTAGAATACCCTACCCAACGACCACCATCCAGCGCCGTTCCATACATGGAACGGGCTGCGAAGCAACAGAAACGAAACAGAAAGAGCCCCACAATTCCAGTGCCAACAAGCCGGGCGCGCCACCGACCGTCGTCGCCGCGTTCGAAGTCAAGTTCAAGAGGAAGCGCGCAACGCGACGATGAAACGCGAGACGAGCGAGACGGTGGTGGAAAGAGAAACTACGGCGCAGAGACTCGAAGGGGAAAGAAATAAAAATGTGGTTGAGCGCAATTTTCCCGGATCGACGGGTTGTTTTGCATTTGATGTTTTATGTTCTGGATTCTGGAAAAATACAACACGGTCGGCAGGGCAGCAGTCGTGGAGGAACGTCAGAACAAAACAAAATCTAGAAATTGTGCGCACTTTGGGTGCCTGGGACCTGTCTGTGGTGAAAGGTGGTGACGGCGGGTGTGGATTTGTTGTTTTGATCTCGAGAATTAGAACAATGATGGCGATGGTTACTTTGATGCTTTAGAGGGGTCTTCGGAGTACAAAGATATAGGCGCATTAGTTTTGCTATGCGATTACATTTAACTCCATTTCCATCTTATATTCGCCAAGTTCGTATCGTCAATGTCAATAAGGTCTTGATTAAGAATAGTGACGAGCTCTAAAATTCAGAAAATGAGTCATGTTAGATAGCTTATATGAAAAGACTAGTCGACCCGGCAGACATTGTCCTGCATAGTAGGCGAAAATGCACGTTGTGAACTGCCTATGCTAATTATCCATACGAATCTTAGTTTTAGTTTTTCACGATTTACTTAATTTTACTCGTAATTTTCGCATGGGGAAATATCATATAAACCCGTCGGAAACGGTAACGAACTTATCTGTTGAAGAAATGAAGAAAATTCATCCAGCCGTTTTCGAGTTATGCGGATACGAACACAGACCATTTCATTTTAAATTTTATATACAGGACTAGTCGACCCGGCAGACGTTGTCCTGCATAGTAAACGAAACCGCGCGTTGTGAACTTCCCATGCGAAATTTTCATACGATTCTTAATTTTAGTTTTTCACGATTTACTCCATCTTACCCGTGATTTTCGCATAAGGAAATATCATATAAACCCGTCGGAAACGATAACGAATGTTTCTGCTGAAGAAATGAAAAAATCCATCCAGCCGTTTCCGAGTTATGCGGATACGAACACAGACCATTTCATTTTTATATATAAGAAGATATATAGATAGATAGATATATAGATAGAAGAATAAGAGCAGGGGGGTCCCGTAGCGTAGTTGGCTACACGTTCGACATACAAGCGAATGGTCATGGGTTCGATTCCCAGGCCCTCCACCAAACCCTCGTCAGTTGCCGGATGCGCAGCCTTATACGGTGGCGTATTGGGGAGCGCCCTTGCCGTTACGACTGCCTGATGACGACTGACAAATTGTTCTTCTCGGAGGCATTCCTCCAACGTACCCGAATAAATGGTAACCGAACAATGCGCAACGATCATTGAATTCACGACACGGACAAATGGACACAATGGACTCACGATGAGATGGACCAGAAACGACAACAACAATGAATAATGAAAAATCTAAAAATAGATTCTGTGTGGATTCTGGCAGCATAATACCACAGTAGATCACGGCACAGTAGCGGTTAAGTAACACAGAGTGCCTAACCAAATAAATAAAGGAATAAAAAAAGAAGAAGAAGATAGAAGCAAATTTCTACAATAGTAGGCTGTGCTCGCGGACGAACGAGTTTCAAACTGTCACAGTTTAATTTTCCTCAAACACATTTTTTTTTTATTTTAAATGTTTCAGCTTGATGTGCTACGTTCTTCAAAGTGTTTTACGAGTTACATGTTACAGTGGTGCTATTGCGGTATTAATTGGTTATATATCAATTCAAATAGATTGATCCGATCGATAATGGTAGAATAAACAGGCGGGCTTATTGTAAGCAAAAGTGACCTGTGGTCATGAAATACCAGGCAGTCTGAAATGGGTCACAGGAGCTGCAGTAGTGCTAACACTTTCTAACTACCGGACTAAATCTGACTGTAAAATTATGTTAAACAGACAGCTTTCTTCCATAACATCACTGCCAGCCAGTGGGGGTTAGTTTGTACGCACGCACGCACACCTTATTTGACCACTTAACCCATTGTGAGCTTTATGTAGGACATCATTTTTAATTGCATTCGAAGCCCCTTTCGCCGGAAGAGGAACAAAGACTAAAGCTGACGGCGAAGAAATGCTCTATGGTACTTAGCGTACGACGATTCGCTAAGGGGTTTGAAAAAGTAGGTTTGATTCCAACGTCGTTCGTCGGAAAATTGGGTGTCTCAAGCTTCACCCGATGCAAAGAATCACCAGGGACGGGACAAAAATCCGCTCCAGATTAATGTGTGTGCCGATCTTGCAACCTTCTAATGCTTGTGTTTTTTTCGAGGAATATGGAGTGTGTCCTGTTTGCGTCCCGCTTTCAACTTTCTTCAAACGCCTAAGGGAGCTCGTCAGTTCCAGTAAAGGCAATGCCTTCTCTGCCTATGTCAATACAAGATCGTATGTAATGTCACATAAGATGCAAAAGTGGAGGCGGTATACATACTTCTTCATACGATATGTGCGTACAGTAAACGTTATGTAATTGGGTTTTTCTTCTAGTTTTTTTGAATCTTGTAAATATCCTAAGCGTAACGATTCGCTATTTACGCTCCAAATTGGTATGACTGCTCTGGACGCGTCGCTTGCGCCCCCTGGCCGGCGACATGGTTTTCCTCAGCTTGCTGGCGATCGACTTGCGACAGTCAGTGATACCAACAGAATATTGTGTTGTATCAACAAGGGTAAGGAAACTGAGGTAATAAGACTGGTATGCACCTCACATTCTCCTTCTCCTCTATAAAAAAATATCCGCGGTTCAATTTGTTGACATAATATTAATATCATACGTCTAAAAAAAAAAATTCCCGCGGCGTGCAAACATTGAATAATTAAATATTAGGATGAGTAAATGCTTATTTAGGACCTTTTTGCGTTTCTAAGGACAACCCATTAGTTATCTTTCAATCAACGAATCCGATATTTTATTTTCGTAGTTGTTCATTGCTGTTCTTATTTAAAGACATTCGCCTGCCCATGCGATGTGTTGAACTTGAAGGTTTCAGAGCATTCTTTGTCCGAGCATCATCCCTTTACAAGACAGTCAGGCATCTAATGCCAATGTTTCGCCAATTTCTAGATGTCTGGCTGAACATCACAAGTACGGACACATTTCATTAATTGATTGGCAACCTCATTCTAAAACTAACCTAACCTAACCAACCTAACCTAACCTCACTAATGTATAAAATTCTTTGGCAATTATCTGCTAGCAACCCTATAACCAGAGAACAGCAAAGTGAAAGCTGTCGAACTTTAAGTTTACTCACGCTAAACCGAAATAACTCAGTCGCTGGGTCATTTGTACCCGGATTTTTATGATATTAGCAGTTGTTAAAATCTGGTTATGTCAACAAAATGGATATGATTCCGACGGACCCGTAATCTGGGTAACTGAGGACTTAAATATTTTCGGATATAGCAACATGGCGCCGACGTTGCAGCCGGAGAAAATGTTGTAACTTTTTTCGTTAAATGCAGCAAATATAAGGTAGGAATTATAGATAGTAGAATCTATAGATGAGCGAAAGCATGGACAAATCGATATTATTGCCCGAGCACACAAGCGTATGAAGTCACAGCCCTTAACGTTTCCATTGAAATCGTGACGTCATGCTCGTTTGGAGACACGTTTGACAGTTCGTTTGGAGACAGAGGATTTATCTTCGCTCATCTATATATTCCACTATCTATAGTAGGAATGGTTAAATTTATCTTGGCGGAGCATTGTCAGCACAGCCGGAAAATGACATACATTGCGGGAAACTGTATTTTTTTAAACATTTTTTTATGCAATAACAATATTCTGAAGCGAAAAGAGCTGGGTACCGGTTACCCAGATTTTTTCGCTGGTACTGTTACCCAGATTTGAGTTAGGATACCCGAAACCAAACTAGAGTAACCACGGTTTTGCTGAATCTGGGTCACTTTGATGTAATCCAGGGTAGGTTCAGGTTAGCGTGCTTCTTTTGCTTAAGTTACAAGTGTCAACAATCCGGATTGCAACCGCTTTTGACGTTTCGATTGGAAACAAGATGTCGTCTCTACCTACTTCTTAATCTAGTATTTCTACTATCAGCCATTTAAATGCAAGCTTTCGTGTTATGTTATCGTGTTATATCTGAAGCTTCAACGCACCACGGACTTAACAATTTGGAGCTGAATGAACTATGTAAATGGTTTCCACAGGAGGGTGAAACGCCTGTCATCCGCGGTACAATGTCATTCCACTCAACATCATTTTTGGTACCCGCTTTCTGTATGGTATACCCCACCCAGGTATACCCTAATTCATCTGCTTATTTTGGGCGATTGGCTTGTATGTAGTAAGTGCTAATTATCGGCAATTAACATTTCCAGACACAAATTTGCAATTAGCTAAGTTTTATCGAGCCTTTTTGTGTTTCTTTTCAGTCCCTTGGGTTTCCATAACCAACAAAATAGTTCTTCCTACCATTTAATAAAAGTGGCTTCAGCTACACAATACCATACTTTAAGAGATTATTTTCGCTTGGTGTTGGCACTGCCGTAGTCAAAAAATTGGCGGAGAACAAAAAAAAAAGCACTCATTGCCCGTCATTTTGTTTTTGCATGTATATAAAAATTATTCATTGATTTTCATCACCGATCGAGAGGATTTCCTTTGAATGGTTCTCACTAAAAACACTAAAACCAACACATCTCTGGGGTGTTCCGGGTCTAATTTTCTGTGCTACGTATTTCATGGCAAAAAATATGTTTGATTCCCAATCCTCAAACCATCTATCAATACCACATTGTTGGTACAGTGTGAAATAAACTGAATTTTTGGTAATAGTAGTCTCAGAAATTTACGCCTACAGCAAAATAACATCGTGTATTTTATGCTGGGACCAGAAGCATAGCAGTGTGCCATCCATATAGTTTGTCTTTACCGATCAAAAGGTTTTCTATATTTCCCAAATGGTTTTTATTACCATACTAAATGTTTTTTTCCTCCGGTTTTCATTACCGATCAGGAGGCCTTCTTCATTTCCAGATTAGTTTTCATTGCCATACAAATGTTTTTTCCGTCTACTTAAGATTCTATATTGTCGGCGTAGCACCAAGTTAGAATTCGGAAGTCGGGACTTCCGAACCGAACTTTCTTCCGAAGTTTTATTTGTCAAACTAATTGATGCGTTGTTTAGCGCATCTTTAGGCGAATCCAGCGCACTACTTCCGAAGTTGGGAAAGTTGCCTGCATCTGGAGAAAAATCCAACTTCGGTATAAAAAGCGGTATAAATTTATTCCGGATACACAATAACTGAGTCAGTAGTTAATGCCGCATGTATGGTTTTCACGACAGTTCTAAATGTTTCCTTTTTTAATAGGTTTTCATTCAACCGTCTAAAACGAGTTTAATACTTTCCGTTTAATTCCACTAAGATTAGTTATCTTTACAGATACGTGTTTCGACCTCAACTGTGAGGTCGTCTTCAGTGTCTCGTACTTGACTCGATTTGGTTTTCAATACCGATGAGGAGGTTTTTATTACCTCCTGAAAGGTTTTCCTTACCTTCCGAATGGTTTTCACTACCATTCGAACTGTTTTTACCCATCGGTTTTCATTACCGATTAGAAGGTTTTCCTTACCTCCCGAATGGGTTTCCTTACCATTCAAAATGATTTTTTCATCGGTTTTCATTACCGATGAAGAGGTTTTCATTACCTCCCAAATGGTTTTCATTACCATTTGAAATGTTTCTTTTCCATCGGTTTTCATTACCGATGAGGAGATTTTCTTTACCTCCCGAATGGTTTTCATTACCATTCAAATGATTTTTCTCATCGGTTTTCATTACCGATGAAGAGCATTACCTTCCGAATGGTTTTCACTACCATTCGAACTGTTTTTACCCATCGGTTTTCATTACCGATTAGAAGGTTTTCCTTACCTCCCGAATGGGTTTCCTTACCATTCAAAATGATTTTTTTTCATATTCGGGTTTTCACTCTTTTCCTATTCCACAAGCATCTTACCTCTCAGATCTTACCCAATTCCGCTTTTGACTCGCATAGAATAGAACCAGTTTTTTTTGCTCACACTCAAATTACACTTACAAATATTTTCATTCCTACATTTTTTACCTCAACTTACTCAAAAAACAAACTGGCAGGATCGCCAATGTAAATATGCTAGCGTAACAATTCGCTATTTACGCTCCAAATTGGTATGACTGCTCTGGACGCGTCGCTTGCTCCCACTGACTGCTGGCTGATGCCGGGTCGGGCGATGCCGGCCGGCGACATGGTTTTCCTCAGCTTGCTCGCGATCGACTTGCGACAGTCAGTGATACCAACAGAATGAAGATGACATTGTGTTGTATCAACAAGGGTAAGGAAACTGAGGTAATAAGACTGGTATGCACCTCACAAATCTTTATTAAAGTGATTTTTAAATTAAAAATAAAGTTCATTTTCTAGTTGGGGCGCTGGAATCAAACCTATCTCACGACGCTTAAGCGGGGCGAATGATCAGTTATTGACCGACCCAACTGACCAACTGAAACGCTGGTTCGAACACTTCGAACAACTCGGCAGGATCTGCCTAGGATCCGACGTATAACCCGTATCAACACCGAAGCTCCATCACTGCTAGAGATTCAAACAGCCATCCAAAGCATGAAATCGAATAAAGCCCAGAACTCGATAGCATATCAGCCGAGATGCTCAAAGCTGACCCCATGACATCCGCTCAACTACTGCATCGTTTATTTCGTAAAAGTGCTATGCAAAGTTATCGTAGGCCGGATTCAGAAGAAGATCGATGCGACTCTCCGTGCCGGAAGATCCTGTGTGGACGATATTGTTACGCTCCGTATCTTTCTGGAGCAGGTCAACGAATTCCAAGAGTCCCTTAACTTGGTATTCATTGACTACAAAAAAGCTTTCGACCGTCTCAATCACGAGAATATGTGGTGTGAGAAAATCATCGGCCTCATCGGGGCACAGTTCGAGGCCTTCTCGTGTAGAGTGCTGCACAATGGGGTCCTGTCCGACCCTATCCGGGTCGTAGCTGGTGTGAGGCAAGGATGTATTCTATCAACGTTACTGTTCCTCATCGTAATCGACGTAATTCTGGTAGGTGCGATTGACCGTGAACCAAACCGCGGGCTGTTATGGCAGCCTATAACCATGGAGCACCTAAAAGACTTCGAATTGGCGGATGATGTTGCACTCCTCGCTCAACGGCGCTCGGATATGCAGAGTAAGCTCAACGACCTTACCGAGCGCCCCTCTTCGGCAGGCTTAGTAATCAACCTCAACAAAACCAAATCGTTGGATGTAAACACGGTGATCCCTTCCAGTTTCACATTAGCCGGTGGAGTATGTTGAAAGCTTCCAATATTTTGGTAGCCAAATGGCGTCAGACGGCGGTACCAAGATGGACATAGGCGCACGGATCAAGAAAGCAAGGGCTGCCTTTGCGAGTTTCAGAAATATCTGGAAAAACAGACAGATAAGTGAACGCAACAAAATACGAATTTTCAACTCTAACGTAAAATCTGTGCTGTTATACGCTAGCGAAACATGATGTGTATCAGTGGAGAACACTCAACGGCTGCACTGTCGCTAACCGCAAGTCGAGCACATCTGTATATGGGCGTTCATATACAGAAGTGCTCGACTTGCAGTTAGCGAGAGTGCAGGTGTCCATCAACAGATGCCTGCGGTATATAATTCGGGCCTGGTGGCCTCACAACTGGATCTCAAACAACGAGAGCTCCATCGTCCAGAGGCCGAGAGCAACAGAAATTCCCCTCTACGTAGGGGCGGAAACGAAATCTGTAAACAAGCAGTAGACTGGAACCCAGCGGGACATTGTAGCAGAGGCAGACCCAGAGACTCTTGGAGACGAACTCTTAATCAAGAAATCAATGAAGTCGAACAAAATCTAACCTGGCAACAGGTTAAAGCGATAGCTGGGCAACGCTCTGGATGGAGATCTTTTAAGTCGGCTCTTTGCACCACCGGAGGTGTACAGGATCCATAAGTTAAGTAAGCGCTTTTTAGTTGGGGGCTCGCTAATTGGGGCGAAACTCAATTAAAAAGCAGCTAAACGTCAGAATGTGATGTCAAAACGCGTTGACGTTCCTTTGTTCAATGCAAAAAGTAAACAACATTGACGCTTGTCAAAACGCCCCAGTTAGAGAACGATCATTGTATATCACCTCCACTGTAGCATCTTATGTTGCATCATATACGATTTTGTGTTGACTGGGTCCACGGGGAGGAGCGAGTGGCTCTCTTGAAGCAGAAAAGTGTTTAGAACGACTGAGCGGTGATTGGATCTATAAAGTAAGAGCAATAGACTCCGCGGAGCCTTTTGCCTTCGCTTTTTTTTTCGCGTTGACGGAGTCGGTAGAGCTTTGTGTCTTCTACCTTGTATATTAATAAAAATGAAATGGTCTGTATTCGTATCCGCATAACAGGTATAACTCGAAAACGGCTGGATGGATTTTCTTCATTTCATCAGCAGATATGTCCGTTATAGTTTCCAACGGATTTATATGACATTTCCTTATGCAAAAATCACAAGCTTGGTTAAGGAAACCGTGAAAAACTAAAGTCAAGGGTCTTGGGTTCGAGTCCCCTCGTAGGGAAAGTGGTTACCTCAATACATTTTCCAAATCAATATCTTCCACATAACGTACATATTCACATATGAGTTTTCATAACATTGTAAATTAACGTCCAAGTCGGGTGGCTTAATCCTCGGAAATAGGCAATAACCTTTGATTGAACTAAAGTCAAGATTTGTATGGAAATTTCGCATAGGCAGCTCACAACGCGAATTTTCGCCAACTATGCAGGAAAATGTCTGCCGGGTCGACTAGTTCTCTATATTTGTCATGATTTAGCAATCACAATGGACCTAATACTACTAGTGAAGCATTTGACACCACATTGATAATTTGAAGTCAACTGTAAGAACTGTATGGGATTAATCAGTTCGTTTTCAGGCAGTTTGAAATAAATTGTAATTTCATTTGCATTTTATCGTCTTGAAATTAGGACGTTATAAGTATTTAATTTAAATTATGTTCTACTGGTCTCCGAAAGGCCAAGGGGGGAAATAAAACTAAATATTAAAATGGAAAAAATCAATAAAACTCCTCGGATTTGTCAAAGAATGTTTTGAAAATCCTCAAAATTGCCCCCTCAAAATATTTTTTGGGCAAAAAACCGAGGGGAGACATAATTATTTTAAATATTTGTATCGACCTTACTAAGTCTTTTGTTAAAATCCCAAAATTCTAGTACGAAATTCAATGAAATTTTCAAAGAAACTCCTGGAAGAATTTCAGCAACTTCCCTCTGCAGACATTTCTTCGAAAAATCCTCCGGAAATTGATGTGGATTGGAATTTCTTCCAAACTTCATCCATGAATTCTTTCCGCAATTCGTTTAGAAAACACATAAAGAAATTGTTCCAAAAATTCTTTCAGAAATTCCTTTAGAGAATCCTTTGGAAATTACTTTAAGAATTTCTTCCTTTCAAAATTTGTTTAGGATTCTTCTACAATTTCCTTCAAGAATTCCTCCGGAAAACCTTTGAGAAATTACTTCAAACGCTCTTTTAAGTTGTTTCGGGAATTTATTTAAGAATTTCATTTCAGTAGTTTTTTTGAGAAACTGAGAAATTTCTTTAGGAATTCATTCGGAAATCACTTTTGGAGAATTTTTGGAAAAGACAAAGCCGATATTTCTCATATTTCGCGTATTCAACGATGATTTGAAGATTCTTCTGGAAGCCAAATGACCACTTGCAGCGCTTCAACCGTCCTTATCATTGCCGTCTTATTTACAATTGGTCATTCTTGGCTTTAAGACCGTGAATCTTGTCGCTGCTTTTTGGAAGGCTGCATGATACTGATTCAATGAAAGAAACACTTTTATTAAAAGCTATTATTGTTAGACAATATTTAATAAATCTACATGCATGAAAATATAAATAAATAAAGAAATATTTTAACACATCGAATCAACTCCACTTCATACCGTAGATTATATTGCGCTGGAGTTAAGTATTGATTTTGTAATCTACGAAGCATCGTTTCTAAGACTGCAAACAAAACTAATTAGAGGAAAGTCATAATTTTCCAGATATTTTTGGAAAACCAATTTGGTAATTAGCCTTGACCTTCTACATCACATAAGGAATAAAATTTGTATATATTTTCTTATTATTGTATTACCATCTAAACCACATCGAACAACGACCCATCCATTATCAAGGTCTCCCTTCCAAGCATATTATTTATCAGCAGGCCATTTAATCTTGCTTTGCACCACCTCCCGCACTCCCAAACCATTACAACCCACTACGCTTTCTGTCACGTGCGAACACCACTTCGCACTCATAGTCAAGTAGAGCTACCAAGATCAATTCTCGAATACTTTTCCATACGGACGTTGTGCAAAGTGATGCAATAGTTGATCTCTCATTGCCAGTCTCAATACCGAATGAGAGAAATATTCTTAGCTAGCAACATATAAACAATTTAATTACTATAGAAGGAGATAGTAAACAAAGACCGCCTTCCTGCTGAACATTCACCGTCATGGAAAACCATTCAGCAATTATCGATTACCCGAACGCCCGCACGCACACTTTTCGCCGCCTCAGTGTGTCATGAGAACGCACGCATTTCGTTCCGACATTTCCTGGTCGCTCACCAACTTCTCCAGCGTTACCCAAAAATTCAATAATGCACAAGAGAACGTCTTCTCTAGTGACCTATTTCCCCCCTTCGGCCCACGGAGAGCCGAAAAAGTAAACCCACATTTCGGGTGGTAAATATCATATGCATCCCGCCATTATTTAATAGCCATAATCTAATTGCTGACGAGGATTCGGTATATATACTGCTCATATCATGTACACAGAATGAGCCTCTTCCTCCCATATATAGATCTCCGAAAAATAGTCATAATTATCCCCAAAACCCTTTCCGCTCCCGTGCGTCACGTATGTACTGCGTTGTTTTTCTTCATTTTTTTTGCGCACCTTCCGCCAGCCTCCCGTGAACTCCCACTCCCTGGATGATTCGCGTGGCCCGATGAGGAGGATGATAGGAATCGCGTTCCGCGCGCACACACAGAGCTAACGCGTTGGGGCTGCCTTTATATAAATTCAAGGTTAGTCGGTCATTGACTTCCTCAGACCGCCACTGCTGCTCCCCAACGTCCTTCTTTCCGTCCAACCCAAGTAAGCGTGGCAGCACGAGCAAGCGAACGAACTAACTCACACCGACGACGATGACGACGACGACGACGACCGCTCGCTACTACGACTCAAAGGCTAAGTACGGAGTACGGAGAGTGTTCTGATCGCAGTAATCGCCGTCGTCGTCGTCGCCGATGTCGTCCGTCGCTGGGTTGCTGAGTTTCGCCGCTCACTTCCATAAGGTGGATGGAAAATGCGAGCTGAGGAAATTGTCCGACGGGGGCGATTCTGGCCGTAAGGAGTGATGTTTTGCTGCTCAATAATGTATTGAGTTGAGGAACGCTCAATGTTCTACTGTAGGTACTCGATGATTGGATTTGTCTTGGTCGATGCCTTTTTTGCAGGAGAATTTTTCAAAGACACGCAAATTTTTGAGTATCTCGCATGGGTATGTGTAAATGTTTCGCATAGTGCGGGGTGGCACGGGGAAGATGGACTGGGTATTACGCGATTTTCTGTTGATGGCTTGTGGATGGTGCTTTTGCGTAATAAATATTCGTTCAGCTCGCGATATTTTCGGGCAAAAGCAGGAAGTCGATGAAGGTGCTTGAAGGTGGGCGGGTTGAGCTGGGTAAACAAGAGGTAAATGACTCGCGGAATATCATTCAGTAGCACGGGTGGGTGATTGTTGAATATATCTTTTTTGAAGTTGTTTGGGAGCGATGTTTGAAAAGTGATCGCTGACATCGCCAGGTATGAAAGAATGTGTTCTATATATAAATTGCTTGGAGGAATGATGGTCTAATAATTCAAGAATAAATATTTGGATAGACATTGAAGGCAACATTTAAATTCTCAAAATTCTTGCATTATAAAATTTACAATTACACTGGTCAAACGACGAGTTAGTACTACCCCATTCAACCTACTATTGAGTACGAAAATCATATCTTAAAAGTTACAATCAAGTGGCGAATTAAATGGGACACCCAACCAACGACTATAAGATTTTCTAATAATTTTGTAAAAGCCTGTATATGAACCTGGCATGCGAAATTGTTCTTATACAAACAATGGAATCTCACAAACAAATATTGTATTGTATGCTTGCAAAATCGTAAGGTCTCGTGTAATTTGTTTATGAATCTAGAATTTTCGCATATGCCCAGTTCTTGTACAGGTTTTAGTAAGTTCTCATACAGAATTGTAAGTAAATCTAACAATCATCGATTGGGTGGAATTAAACTAATTCGTCTTATGGCGAGTGAAGGCATTACATTCTCCTAAAAAGCTCATAATAGTTTTCTAATCATTTAAAATTACAGTTTCTCCGATTGGAAATAGTATCCTTTCGATAATACTGTAGAGAGGGAATTGTGATAGCCTAAACATCTTTAATTACGGTTGGGCTTTAATTATTTAAATCCTAATCTTAGAAAAGATTCGATACAGATTTGGATACAGATAATTTTTCCCTTTGTTTGACAAGAGCTCGGACCTAGTTGATCCATCTCGCAGATACAGATAATTATTTAAATACATAAGTTTGTGAATGAATATTTATGGTGTAGGTATATGCATTATGATATTAAGCGTCTGGGCTCCGGCCATGATTAATACGGTGTGATTGGTATCTTCACCCAAGTTCTTCCAGTGAATAAAAATAGAATCTCAATTCCGCGTCTGCCAATTTGGAAAGAAGTTTCTTGTTCACGCCCATTGATTTGGTGTTGTTAACGTTGGTGGTAATATCGCCTCACTTTCTCGGTTAGGATTTGATTTACTGTATGATCAAACTTTGACAATGCTAATGATTTTCTCGGATCGTATGTTTCAGAATGCTTGATGCAGTTTTTTGCAGATATACCAGAATAAGATTTTTTTTTGGTATTATCTTACCAAGACCAGCCAGTGCAGTACTCTTGATCCACAGCCGCACGGAATTTTCCACGCTGTTATCGAAGGATCCACATTTTGCATCAGATTGGTGAATCCTGTGAACTGCAGTCCTTATCTACTTGTACATATCTTGTCCTGTAGTTGTCCTAATTTCCTATTTTTCATAATGATGAATGATTTCTGTCCTAATTTCCTACTATGCATAATGGTGTATGATTTCTTAAACATTAAATACAATTTTTGAATTCCACTTTTTTATTACCATTTTGTTCGGTGATGAACTCAACTTTACAAAAAAGTGTCTGACGGAGTTCAAATTAAGCGTTATTCCTGTCTACGCATATCTGATAGATGGTTGTTTTATCTCTTGCAAAGATATAGTTACGATGTTGTGAATAATGATACGTCAGACCCAAGACGTTTAGGAAATTAGCTGTTTATTTGTCTAAGATCAAGGCGTCTGGATATAGAAATTATCTTTATCATACATTAAATACGATAGCGTCATAAGGCCTTCCTTAGTACAGGGTGAGATACGTGATTTTAAAACAAGACCACGTGGAAGGTGACTGGGTTCAATTCCCGGTACGGTTCAGGATATATTCTCGGCTTCTCTTTAAAACCTCTAAGTTACCTGTGAACCACTATGCAGTAAGGTGGCAATGGCCCAGGGAGGATGTAATGCTAAGAAGACAGAAAAAAAAAACGAAGGCATCGATCCAAAACAGAATCTTGCCACTGGGAACGGGAATAGTAAGCATTTGGAAGTAACTGTCTGGTTTAACTCAACTTTTGTATGACCGGAGACGATCTTCAAAGTTAGCATGAGTCTTATTTAGACTAAACCATGAATTAAGATATTTTTTTTGTGATCCAGCAAAAATCGCGGTCGCAGGTTGGGACTCACAGGTAAGAAAACCATTGTTTAGGTGATAAGTGAGTTGTTTTTATGTAGCTTCTGAATCCGACAAGAATTTCATTTTCCGTTGATTGGTGCCGGACAAACATTGCCCTAATCCAGGCGAAGACCTAGTTTTTTAAAAGAGATCGCATCCCCCATTACTTTGAAAGAAGGAATCACATCCACCATTGCCTTAACCTAGGCAAGCGCATCTCGAGAGCTACGTTTATTTGAAGAAAAAACAATAATTATTGATCATTGCTTATCATTGCTTTATACTCGTTAGTTATCATTACTTTATACTCGACTAATGTATTCTTTCTACGAAATGATTATGTCTCCATAATATTGTTATCGACCGATGTTATTTTAACCAATCTGTTTTTTTCCACACCACAAGCAACTTATTTAGTGAATACAAAAAAATAATGCCATATGTCAGATATGCTAAGTGACCTTCACTTTTGACGATGCTGATTCACAATTATGCCAAATGTCTAAAAGAAATAGAAAAATTTTATTACCTAGGAATATGTAATAACCAAACCGACTTTGGAGTAATCCAAAGGTCTATAGGTCTATGATAAGGATGTGCTGAGTAATCTAGAGCCAACAAAGGATATTTCTTTATTTCCAAATCAAAGTGTTATATGGATGTTTACTTTTTGGTGTTACTTTTTGTCTGCTATTCGGGTTTAAAGGAAGTTAGTTAGGTTGAACGTATGGATTTTCGAGAAAAACCCAACTTCGATAGTCCCTCATTCCGGTTTTCAGCTTGACTAGCGATACTTATTCCGAATAACATTGAATTACATCGGCAACTACATGGCAGGATTAATATTTGCTTTATTGAAATTGTTAGTAGGGCAATAATTGGAGAAAAATGTCTTTAACGCTCTACAAATTTTGTTTTATTTTCACTCAAAATCACTATTTTGCTTTCTAAAATCGATCTGTACACGTTTTGGGCAATTAAAATTTTTAATTCGTGATTTCATCAATTTCACATTTTGATTTTTTTGAATTTTATTTTTCGGATTTTTTATCCAATGAAATAATTTTATAAGGCACTCTTCACGTTATCCAAATTTGAAAGCACTCGCGTTTTCAAGGGCACACCACTCAACACGGAAGCAACGCACAACTGTCATTTTTAGTGTTTCAGTTTTGCTGCGTCGCAGCATGCGTAAAATAATTAAATATGACAGTTGTGCGTTACTTCTGTATCGAATGGTGTGCCCTTGAAAACGAGAGTGCTTTCAAATTTGGATTCCGTGAGGAGTGTCCTAAGTCTATTCATCTGTTTTTCATATTATTGATCGTCATCAGAAATTTTTCGAAACCTAAACAATTGAAAATTACAAAAAATAATCAAAGTAGGTACCCAGTCTGAAGGCGGTCTTGGGCGTTAAGCCCGCCGTCCACTGTTTGTCATATTGACAAGTTTATCCGGACATCTAACAGACTGATTAGAAATCGACATGGATTTCAGACTGACTTGACAAACATTTCTCATCATCAACCGTCTAAGACGAATTAAGTACTGTCCATTTAATTCCACGAGTCAAGTACGAGACACTGAAGACGACCACACAGTTGTGGTCGAAATACGTATCTGCAAAGATAACGAAAATTAACTGGTGGAATTAAAAGGACAATACTTAATTCGTCTTAGACGGTTGAATACATTCCATTTTCTGATTTCTCATCATGGCAAACAGTATACTGAGAGCTTCAGAGTTTGTGTGAGCAATGTTAATTGCGGATGTTCCTTCTTTTAAATAATATTAATCAAATTGAGAGTTTTTTTTTCGTTCAGAGTAGGATTTTATTTACTCAACTATGTGTACCTTCAAACCACCAACAGGCCCAATCTAGAACTGGATGTATTTTAATCCGAAAAGATCCGATGATGATTTCATCTAAAAATTAACCGATAGTGATTAGACCTGGACCATCGATTAATTCACTCTAGTCTAGATTTGGTTTGTATTGACCCAACTAAGTCTATTAGTTCCTTCAAACCACCGACCAAGCCATGTCAGATTTACATTTTTTTTATCCGACTATAGATCCGATAATGATTCCGAACATCTACCAACCTGCTCTTGTTTTTTTTTCTTAATAATCTTTTTTCTTTTAATCTTTTTAATTCTTTTTAAAATAAAGTGTTTTTTACCTGCTCCAGATCTGAATTTACCCAGTGGTATCTCCAAACCATCCATAGACTTACTCCAGAATTGAATTTTCTTGATCCGAATAGGCCCGATGGCGATTCTGGCCTCCAATCAACCCACTTTCAAGTAGGTTTTTCATAATGCGATTTTGGCAATTATTTAGCTTGGCCAACCATCATCAGAAGTCTGACTCAGAACCACTCACTCTATTGTTAGATTTTTCTCGATCCGAATAGGTTCAATAGTGGTTACGAGCATCGATCGATCCGATTAGGAGTTGGATTTATTTTACCCAAAGGGATCTAAAAGTGCATGGGTACTGGGAAAAATCTGTTTTTTTATTCGCGTAATCTTATTTTTTGTTCAAATTTCTAGTACTTTAAAAACGAATACAACAAAACGAGCATTCCTTACTGCATTAATAGTTTTGAAAACATTAATACGATTCAATAAATTGTGAACACAAAAAAAAAATCA
Source organism: Armigeres subalbatus (assembly GCF_024139115.2). Lineage (NCBI taxonomy): Eukaryota > Metazoa > Arthropoda > Insecta > Diptera > Culicidae > Armigeres > Armigeres subalbatus. Next base: position 428,370,459 of record NC_085141.1, read on the forward strand.
ACCGTGTCTTGAACATTTGACCTTTGGGTCCAAAGGCCGATACTCTATCCTTGGTGCTACTCAGCAACCCTTGAAAAGTAGCACAATTAAAAAACACATTAATAAAGTAGAAAAAGCAGCATAATTTTGACAATCATAATGTAGATAAAAGTTCAGTATTGAAAATATCTTCGACATTACAAATTACGATACACACTACATTTATACGATTTGAGTGCTTTGTTTTTGCTTGTAAAAATGTGAGTTGAATCATATATGTGAGATGCATATGATTATCCCGATAATGTTCCTGCCTAACAACGATTACGCTGCATTTCAAATTATTCTGGGCACATATTTACGATATTGAAATGTCAACAACAGTGATGTTTTATTTCACCGAGTTTACCTCTGAGATATTTTTATTTAGTTGAATTGTGGTTGTTATTAATACTATTGGAATTGACAGGGAGTGGTAATCAATAAGCAGCGCAATATCATAATTGGTATTGAAGCATATCGAAGGAATAAAGCAAGTGAAAATAAATAAATTATATCGGTATGATTCAATGAGCTTCGATAAATGCGCAGAAGTAATATATGTGCAGAAGAAAATACGTACAACGCTCATCAATATATGCTTCAAAAGCTTTCATATTGGTCTGTTGATTGCACTATTCAAATTAATTCATGAAAAAAATGTTACTTAGGTCCTTTTGAAAAGTTAAGCGAGATTTGCATAGCAGCGCGCGTCTTAATAATGGATATTTGCGATCTAATCCGATTAAACTGATATTGTTTATATTTATTTTTGACTTGTTCTAAAAGAATCGTAAATATTTCATACTATCATACTATATAAGATTGTAATAATATTTTAACCTTCTTTATAAGTGCTTATATACGATTGTAATATTGAATAACATCATATGCGATGACATTTATCCTTTCATATGTGCTCTGTGCTTATTCTATTCTTCTATTATTCTACCATTATTCTGGGCACATGGGCAATTTAAAGGAGTAATATACTTTTTCGCCTAAATTCGGATAAATTCATGATTTAAATAGAGAAATAATTTACTAATTTGCCTTATTCCCAACTGAATTAAAAAACACATAAATATTGAAATATTCCTGTCAAATGTGATTTTTTTTTAAAGTAGTCGTACACTCTAACCATTTTACGGTTGAATGCGTGCTTCGAATAAAGGAACAATCTATTCATTAAAATTCTTACAAGCAAATGCGTGCGTTCTTTCGCGTTATAAGAAGAAATTGTGTGCTTTAAAAGACAGAATCACCTGCTCATTTGTCTTATTCCGATCGTACGCGTAGAAAATAAATTATCTATGGTCTCGGCAGGTATTTCCGTCCATCGTCGTAGGGGCTAAAACCAACGAAAGCAACGTACATTTGCTAGAACTCCACTATAGCAGAACGTTTCTCCTGAGCCTACGATTTGGTACGTATGAGTTTTACAGAAAAGCGTACCTGCCGTGTCCCTACCCTTCAACTTTTTCCGGGCAAATACAAATTTTTAAAGAAGGGTCCATCTATTTGCGTACTTTTGAAGAAGGGGTCATCTACTCTGTACCTCATTCGGGATAAATACATACTTGTTGTGGGCATTATGCCAAACGGCCCACTGTAGTTGATATATTTTTTCAACGATTATGCCAAATGGTCTCGAAGTACCCAACACATTATGCCAAATGGTCGTTATGTCTTTATACCAAATGCCTTTATGCCAAACGGCATTATACTGGATGGTATTATGCCATATGGGCTTCCCCAAAATCAAATTATTTTGGCGTTTGGTATATGTTGGGGTTCATTAAGGTTTCTAGTCATAACCAAGCACTTAAATAAGTGAAAAGGAGAACTCGACATTTATTTGACGTTTTTCGGAGCAGCTCTCTGAGAAATTCAAATGCCTTTAACTCTCCTTCGGTTACAATATTTCAAGTTTTGGGAAGTTCTGATGAAATCGACCAAGTAGCCAAACAGTTTCTCAGCTGTGTGTTAATCAATCTGTTTTACATGGATTACATATGGAATTATTTATGGTTTAAAGAGCGCAAATGGTAAGTTTTGAAACATTTGGATTGCTATTAAGTTGCAAATAACTTCGAATTTTCACATAGTGAAATGGCACATCATCGATATTTGTGAACGCTGTGAAAAAGGATGCTGTTTATCACAATCATCGGCAAGCTGCAAAGCGGACAGCAAGTCATTTGCATTATGTTACCAACAAGAAAGCTGTTGTTCCATGCAATAGTTCTTATATTAAACAAAAGTGTTTGGTTAAATTTGAGAAAACTTTTCTTAAATAATTCAATAAAACTAAATATAGTATCTGAATATTTAAGTTATATTGGATGTTTCTTATCACTCTATCTGCAATAAAATCAAAACAAGACTATGAGAGGTGTGCACCATCGCTGACAGTTCTTGGTGTTCGCCACCACCGACATATCGTGCCGATGCAGATGCAGAATTTCCCTACGAAATTCCGAAGATTAAAGAGCAAAATTTCAGAAAAATTGGGATATGGTTCTCAAACCAATTCCAAAAAGTTTGAGAGTGTTCGAAGAATTTTCAGAAAATTTTCCGAAAAAATCCCGAAGACTTTCCACAGGAAATTCCGAAAAAATTTTAGAAGAAATTTTGAATATTTTACCGAGAAAATATGGAAACGATTACCTAAGAAATTTTAAGGAGGTCTCCCAAGATTGTACCAAGAAAATTCGGAAGCGATGAAATTTGAAGGGTTTTTCAAATACAACTCGAAAAGTTTTCCAAATAAATTACAAAGATTTTCTTGAGGGAATTCAGAAGCGTTTCTCGATGAAATAATGAAGAAATTTCTAAAGACATTTCAGAGAGTTTTCCGAAAAAAAATCCAAGAAGTCGCGAAGCTTTAAAAATTTCGTTATGTTTCCCAAAGAAACAACGAAGGTTTATCGAAGAAAATGCTAAATATTTTCCCTAGATAATTTCCGAGAAAATGCTAAGGAGTTTTCCAAAGACATTTCAAAAAGTTTGCCAAAGATTTTCACAAAGAAATTCCGAAGAGTTTCTGAAGAATTTATCGAAGAAGTTTCGAAATTTTTTTAAAAGAAATTCCCAATAGTTTCTCAAGAAAAAACCCAAATATTTTCCCCAGAGAAATCTGATGAGTTACACGAGGAAATGCCAAAGCAATTCCTGAGATATTTTCCAAATTTTTCCAAAGAAATTTCGAAGAGTTTTCCGGAAAAAAAACTAAAGAATCCCTAAAAAATATTCCGGAGAATTTCCCGAGGAAATTTCTCAGAAAATTTCAAAGATTTTCGAGAGGAAATTCCGATTGTTTTACCGAGGAATTTTTGAAGATTTCCCAGACATTCCTAAGAATAAAATCAATAAAATTCTAAATAATTTTCGTGAGAACTCCAAAGTTCTTTCGTAGAAACTTTTAAAATGATTTGGAGGAAATTTATAAAAAATATATTCGTGGGACCTGTCATGAGTTTGATACTATTCCATCACGTTCTGTAATCTTTGTAGATACGTATTTCGACCTTAATCGCAAGGCCGATTTTAGTGTCTCGTACTAACTCGAATTATACGAGATACTAAAGAAGGCTTTACATTTAAAGCCGAAATACGTATATTAAGTGGATTACGAAACGTGGCAGAATTAAATGGAATAGTACTTTTGGGAAAAACAATGATTTTTAAATAATTCCGAAATCCAATGTCAGATCGGACCAATTTTCTATAGCAAACAATGACGAATGAAACTTGTTGCGAGTATATCGGGTAATGCCGGGTTCCAAAAAGTGTGTTTACAAAATGTGTACACATACACACATAGACACACAAATACAGACGTCACCTACAGTTCGCCGAGTTGGGTCGATTGATATATAACATTACGGGTCTTTGGGCCTTCTATCAAAAGTTCATTTTTGGAGTAATCCTATATGGCCTTTCGGTACAACTTTGTTGTTCGAGAAAGGCGAAAACACAAGAAGCCGAAAGTCATCTAGCTGAATTCCATTTGGCGAATCGGTTATCAGGTCGAAAACGGTATGGCCGAGATTGTAATTTGGTCGAAAGCGACATACAATGGAAAGGATCAAAGATACGGCTGAACTGGTAATTTGGCCGAAATAGTAGTTTGGCAGAAAAGGCCATTTAGCAGACAATGTCATTTGGCCGAAAATGTGATTTGCTTAACGGCTAATAAACCGAAAATGTCGAACCGTTTAGCCAAATGACATGTTCGTCGAAAACAACCATTTTGGCCAAATACCTATTTGACGACTTTTTCGGTCAGATTACCAGTTTGGCCCAACGACATTTTGAAACGTACGTACAAGTGATATTTTCGGTCAGATGGGTTACGGCCTAATAGTATGTTTGACCAAATGTCATCTGACCGAAAGTCATCTAGCCGAATTAAACGTTTGGATGAGTGAAATAATTTTACGATAATGTAATTTTACCGAAAGCGACATATGACCGAAAGAGACATATGGCCGAACTGGTAATTTGGCTGAAAAGTAGGATAATGGGTCGAATTTGTAGAAGAGAGTCTCTCTTTGTTCACGTTCTTTTTCGCTATTAAATAGGATAGTACTGCCTTTTTTGCTACATTTTCACTCCATGCCTAAACAATGCACAGTTGTATACCGAGAAGTCCAAAATAAACTTTAGTATAGTTTTGTAATAATCAAAATATAATGACAGCAAAGAGAGATTGTCTTTTGCACATACGACCTAGTTTTAAGGCACTCTAGAATTGGCCGAAAATGTTCTTTTTGCCAAACGATTATTTCAGCCAAATCTATTCCGCCAAACAAATTTTTCGGCAACATGGCCAGTTTGGCCGAACGAAAATTTTGGCTGTACGTCTATTCCAACCAATTGGTCTTTTTTGTCAAACGACAAAATAGACAAAACGGCATTTTTGGTCAATAACCTATTAGGTCAAACGACTGTTTCAGCCACAAAGATGTCACGCTCTGAGAGGGGATGGGAGTTCCCAGCAGCCTGACGATTCATATAAAAAATCAAAATGTTTCTTACAAAATGTGTGACGAAGGGGGGAAAATCGTAATTTTTTTGCGTGACGTACTTAATGGATCTTCCTAAATGAACTGTTCGGCTGAACTGAACTATATTTTACGCCGTCAATTTCGGCCAAGTGACATTTCCGGCAAATAAACTCTCGGGCAGATGAGCTTTGGTCAAACGACGTGTTCGGCCAAACTAAAGTGGCGCTGTTCCAATTTTGACACGCGTCTCTTTGATATTAATCCAGCCCCATTAGGTCGCACAGCTTGTGGCCTTCGGCCATATTGCTAACTGCAGAACGGCCTTTCCGCTTCAAACATTGATTTCAACGGGAAATTCTCCATAATTTCCTCGATATACTCTTCACAAAATTCGAAGGAAAATCTTCGGAATTTCCATATTTAATTTTTTGAAGTGTCCACAAAAAGTTGTTCGAAATTTGCATGTATATTTTTTTATTTTTATAGGAAAGAGTAGTGTTAATGTTACCAAAATTCTAACCCCAATAAGCTTGCTGCTTATTAGGGTTGGGATTTTTGTACCACGAAGACTACTCTTGTTGGCAAATTTACACGGCAAAAAAACCTCTAGATTAAAAGATTTAAATGATAATGAAGTCAATTTTGTTCGTCATTGATATTTAATTGATATTTATAACAAAACCATTGGCGATTTCTGAACATTTGTTGTGGCATGACTGGAGTGCGCGCATCCAAATGCTATTTTTTGTTAATGTACTAGGTTCGAATCCTATTGCGGAAAATGAAAATTGCGCATCGATTTTTTTTTTTTTGGAAAAATGAGAGATGCATAAAATGATGAAACGAAAAACATAATTTCATCAAGTAGGCAAGACTATCGTTCTATCTGGAAAACAAGTGGTAAGCATGTTTGGCATGCTTAGTTGTTTCTCCTATTGATCGTCGTAATCAAACGCAACGTTAGTAACCATAACTCCCACCCATAAGCCATAACATCGGGACCAAGGAACCACAGATAACAATAACAAGTGCTTTCATTCCTTAGCCTTCAGTGACTTTGATTGTTGTTAGTTTGATGGTCGCGACCATGATGACATGCTACAAAATCACAAAAAATATTTATTCCGTGACAAGGGATGAAATTGTGCAATATTTGCTTTATTTTTATGTTTATTAACTTTTCCAAGGAATATTAAAGGAATATACTTAATTTATCGACTAGTCACTATTCTTTGTATATATTCATTAAGAAAATTTAGAAAGTTTAATTTTAAAATAAAGCACAACATCCATCCATGCTGCTTCCCATACGAAATTGATCAAAGAACCCACGATTCTTTATTTGGTCGCTTGAGATAGAAAAAAGCGCTTCGCTCTCTGTCTTATTAGATAATGACCTTTTGCAGTACTGGCTCATACCCCATATGGCTTGCGACGTAACTAAACCAGAGACAATAAAATTGCGTTCCTGTGCTGACAACGTGGTTTTGTAATTAAACGAGCCTATTGTAATTGAATAATACTGAAAGTCAAACGTTGATCTTTATTGCTTGACTATGACTATGGACGGTGACCAATGACAAGCCTGGTGGTGAGTGAAAGATGCTTTTCAGCACAAACTACGGAAAACATTCAACTTCGACCCGAAAATTGATTAACTTTATTCCATCGAAATAAAAACCACGAAGCCTGAATTTAAATTATTAGCAACCTGAGTCAACAGAATTGCAGTCTTCCGTCAGATCCAAAAATACACAGAAAAATAATAAACAGATGAAATAATTAAATTAGTATCTACAAAAGTTCAGAAGCTCAAGGGCGCCGATTTATTTATAATTAAAAGACAATTGATAACACATACATAACAGAGGCGTAGAATATAAGAAAAATAACTGTCCAAATGAGGATCCAGTTTTTTTTTTTCAAACGGTGGCCACCGCAAAATCAAGATGATGCAAGGAGAATGACACCATCGACAATTTTATCAGACAATAAACGGCCTCCATTATTTCTGTTCACTTTATTAATCTTTATTTTTACATGCTATTCGCATTTGATTCGAATAACACTAGATATTTTTTTCGAAAATGTTCGTTTGTCTGTATCTAACATAAGCTACTCATTGAAGTATTAAAACGATGAGATAAAGGCTGCCAAAGAACCAAATTATAGTAGGCTGATATTACTGATAGCAATTTGAAATGTAGTACTGAGCAATAAGTTGAACTCAGTTAAATATTTTGCCCTGGATGACGTTGAGTGACTCATTCCGACATTCCTACCAATCATGTCCCAATTGCAAAGTAAAAAATACAGGTCAATTATTCTATGAAAAGGTGCGCATATAGGTGATTATGAAATGTTGTTAGATCTGTTGATTCTCCGAACTGTAAAATTTTTGAGAATTTTCCTATAATTAACATGTCATAAAAAAGACGGATACGAAGGATTAACAAATTATCATACAGAACATATCCATGGATAATTCCTTATGGCACCGTATCATCCATAAATAGACCCCACACAAGAAGCGGTTTTTCGATAGCAAGCCACCTTGAACCTTACAGTTCGCTCACTCGCACGTCAGCTGTGTGACTGCAGATTAGAATTTATCTCAAGGTAACACACCCACACTTTCCTTTTTTTCGCGATGTGACTTGTTTATTGCGACAGCGACCTTCAATGGTGTCATTACCTGCCATGTGCCCGATACCTCCGCGAGATTATGTCAAAACAGTCTCACCCAATCAGCCGCAAATAAAATATACACAACAAAGGGAAAAGAAACTTAGATAAGGAGAGACACACACAGCCGTAATTGTATTCACGGAATTTCCGTAGATGGATGTGTAGACGCAGAGCCGGGAATAATTCAGCACATCATCGCCACAAATCGCGAAGAGCGCACAACTCATTCAACGTTCGATCGCTTCTCGCTGGATTATTATAAGCAGCGGAGACAGCACCGACGATGCGAGAGCGGTTATTGACAGCTACGGGCCAGATCAATAAACGCTGTAAGGTCGCTGAGCGAATCCCAAGGAACTTGCGAGCTTTACCGTTGGTGATGCGCTGCTGGTTGAACAAGTCGGAGCCACTCACCCACGTGGTGGTGGTCGTCGACGTCGATGTTTTGCTCCCATACTCATTAACGGCTCTCGACGTCGACGAACGGTGACGACACATGATCACGAGCCAATGTGGATTTTAATACCAAGTACAGTAAACTCTTCATTGACCGATATTGAAGGGAACATCGAGCTGGAGGGAGCGTGGAGTAACCATCCAGTTGTAGAATATCGAGTGAAGGAAAGTTCACTGTATTGCCATGCGCACTCACATTCTCATATGGGATGTTTAGCATAGATTTACTTCCGCAATTTTCTGTGTATCCGTTGTCCGGCAGCAACTGATGACGAGGGTTTGTCCGATTTCAGGGACAAGCTTGACGATGTGTGTTCTCTTACGCGGTGCTTGAACTCGTCATCAGACACATAGTTGTTGATGATGATGGTCGCGAACACGGCGGCGTGCCGATGGCAGCACAGCTTAATTGCAAATACACAAATCGTATCTCAACTGTGTTGGCATGTTGAGCAAAAGAGGATGAATAGAGGAGAACGAAAATTCGCGCATTAGAACGAAACTCGCGTTCATGGTCGTTCAAATAATTCGCAGCACCAGCAGCAGGCTATTGTTTGGGTCAGGATGATGTGTCGCCATGGCATCATCGGCAAGGTTGTGGGAAGCGGTAGGGGAGATCCGTATAAAACGAGCAGACGAGAGAGGAAAATTTTCCCATGGAAATTTCTTGAAGTTATTGAACCATTTAAGTCTACTGATGAAGCTTTCTATCAACGGAACCGAATCTATTTGACATGATAATGAGAAGTTCACTTTCAGTTTCATGATTAAAGTGATTACCTAACTCACAACATGTTCATAAAGAATATTTTGCACGCTCGTCCCTAATCTAATACAACACTCGCAGGATCCTAATATGTCTTGGTAACAGTAATTAATTCTATCACATTCAATAATAGCTATAATATTTAGTTCAATCCAATCTCAATTACAATGTCATCTCCAGTCATCTAAGCTATTCAAGTCAACCGAAAAGTTATTTTTTTTTTTCAACCTGAACTCAAATTAGATGCGATCTGCTCCGAATTCCCCTATGTTCGATGAGCAACTTATTTTTTGCGAACGTTAATTTGAATTCAAGGATTTCGATGAAAAAAAAATCAGGAAGAAAAACACGAATTTGGCACGTTGATGTGATCTTTTCTAGATAAAGAGGAAGAAATCATTTCGCGTCCTCAGAACAGATTGATTCTGTTGCTCATCTGAATGATTATAAAATCAAATCGATCAATTCACCTTCACCAACACCTGTTTGTGTTGTGCCAAAAATGTGAGCAACCCAGAACTATCCAATTTCGCGGAAGCGTTATTACGCAGCACGATTCGCACCACAGAAGCAGGAAAACCCAAAAACGAAGAATACGTCAGATCGCGCACAAAAAAAAACTTGGCAAACAACCATTCGGTCAGAACGGTCGATTTGTTCCACTGTGTATGTAGGCTAACGCGCTCCATTCGGTTGGTTAAGATTCGCTGAATATGAATTAATAAGGTTGAGAAGTAAGCGAAAGAAATACAATAAATAGCAATTTAATGTAGGTAGAACAAACCAGAACACTTGGCCTGGGAAAGCAGCGCACCGTCGCCATCATACGTACGCGAAGTAAGGCGGATAATTGTTGAAACGAGCCGGGAAAAGGGGGAATAATAACAAAGTGTAGAACTACCACAGCGAGCGAGGGTTTTTTGTTATGTTACACAGAAATGAAGAACGTAGCAAGCCGATTCTCAGCGATCAGAATGTAAATAAATTGGGGTACCGAAGTAGGCGCAGCGTTACGAGAGGCAACAGGCGCGATCGAAGGGGGCTTTGTACTGAATTGCTGTGAAACCTTGACTCTGGTTGGGCCAAAAACCGAGCGATATAAAATGAACCAAGGTCATAGCCCTATCACGACCGGGTTCCGTCGAAACACCAACCAACACACATTGCAAGTCGTTGGATTGTTGTTGTTTGGAGCTCGGTGGGGTTTTCCCTTTTGGAGTATTGGTGCTTTCCATTGCGAGGCGCACGCCAATGCTTTCACGGGGACATCGGCCGCAACCATCGCCAGTGGTACTTAATAAGTTGGTGTTGCTACTTATGTGCAGCGCACTGCATGGCAGGGTGCAGTGAAAATGGATTTTTTATGTTTCGCTTTCCACGTTGAGCGCTGTTGCCAGATGAGAGGTTTTATTATGGGTTTTTATAAGGCTAACACAAATATTTAAAAAAATGTAGGACATAATTTTTATTAAATATTTGTAACAGCTTAATTAATCTTACCTAAACACGTTTTTTTCAATTTCGAGAACTCTCAAATTAGACATAAACTAATTGTGTGAAGGGAATATAAATAAAGTATGAAAATAAAAAAACTGGCTGGCTTCGCAAGTAAGCAGTCGTTGTGGGTCGTGATTAGACAACAACTTACGAGCTGTTTCGAATTGCTTTTATTTTGAAGGCACAAAATTCTTACAAAAATATTTTTCTGATTACTAATTGTGAAGGGAAGAAATAAAAAATAAATAACGATGTATTCAGATTGCCCTCTTAGCTTAGCTTGATTGACTATACCCGTCGTAGTTAATAATGCAAATAATGCACAGCTCACCAATTGAATAGTTTTCTCGGGACTAGAAAGCTTTTCTCACTGTACATGCTTCGGAGTTTCTTTAATTCAAGACCAATAACGATGCCGGCCACGTCCTGTGCAGTAGTGCAGTATTCTTTGTTTGTTTGTTTCCAAATGTCAAACACGTACTGTATTGCAATTTTAAGGTCACTCCTGACAGAATCCAAGTTTCAAAGTGCTCGCGTTTTCAGGGGCACACCACTCGATACGGAAGCAACGCACAACTGTCATTTTTATTTTTTCACGCATGCTGCGACGCAGCAAAGCTGAATCAACAAAAATGACAGTTGTCCGCCGCCTCCGTATCGAGTGGTGTGCCCCCGAAAACGCGAGCACTTTGAAACTTGGTTTCTGTCAGGAGTGACCTTAATGAAACATTGATCACAATTCGAACGTTTTTGACATTTTGATGCAACTTTTGCGTGCTTTGATGTTTTCCAATGCCTTCAATGAAACTAAATAGAAACAAGGTGCTTTTAGGGAGATGTTGCGTGTGCTACTTGGGATGTTCAGACAACACCTGTGTTAGGTGGAAGTTGACCTGACCATGTTTTCTATCGACCCAGTTGGACATTTCCGGAATCAGTCTGTGTAGAACGGCCCTTACGGAAACCATACTGGTTGCTAGAAAGGCCACCAGCACACTCTGTATTAGCCGACAATCTATTCAGGATGACCCTCTCTAACAGCTTTCCAGCTGTGTCGAGTAGGCAACTTGGTCTGAATGCCGAAGGGTCCCCTTGGCTGTTTGTCGGGCTTCGGTAATAGCACCAATTTCTGCCATTTCCATCGATCTGGGAAGTCTCCTTCGTCCATGCATCTATGGAGGCAGCTCCTGAACATATCTGGATCAGCAAGAATAGCGTGTCTAAGGACCAGGTTTGGAATATTAACCGGGCCTGGTGCCTTATTGAGCTTAAGCTTCCTTGCAGCTACGATAATCTCTTCGTTAGTCACTAGCGGTATCACGTCGACTGACTCGTACGGTACGAGGTAGCGAGCCAGTCCGATGATTCATACCTCGGAAACAACCCTTCGATTATTTTGGCCAACATCTCTTACTACATTTGATCTCGTAGTTCAGAGCTCTGCTCGCTGTCTGGAACACCCGGCGTCTCCCGACCTTTTCAGCGTCTGTTCTGGCACGTCGCAGCCTTCTCTTTGCTCAAAAACAAGTTCTACGAAGGTCTGCAATTGTGTCAGTTCACCAGTACGCAGGTTGCCGATTTCCGGGAGGTTTGGTCCTCCTAGGCATCGTCACATTGCATGCTCGAGTTAGTACATAGATTAACTCATCGCTACTTAATCCCGTTGTTCGCCTCTCCCATCGTAGTGATTCCTCCAAGAGTTCTGGGTTGAACTGCGAGGTGCGCCATCCTAGATCGGTCTTGCCGATCCGCCTTGTGGTTGCGACGAGGGTATACCGGATCATACAATGAATTTCCTGATGATCGCTGGAGGTATGCCCCTCATGAACCTCCCATTCTGGTTCCACCGTCCATCCCACGATGCATGAATCACCGCTCGGTTCCCTGAACGTTGGCACTTGGCCTTCATTCAGCAGGAGTACGTTCAATACCGCTAGCGACTCTAGCAGGGTATGACCTCTACACCCAACCGGCGGATGTTAGATTTTCTAACAATTCTGTATAAGAATCTACCAAAACCTGTATAAGAACTAGGCATATGCGAAATTGTAAGAATCTTATAACAATATAACTTATTTTAACAATATTCTTATAACTATATAACAATCTAACAATTTTGTAAGCTAAATTACGGAGCTTGGCAGAAGGAAGGTCGTGCGATATGTGCCATCACAAATATTGCCCTCCGCTCGCTTTCAAATCGACTTCTATAAAAACATTCTTCATGCCTGCCGTATCCTAACGGAACTATCAATTCTATACTTTCGCCTCTAATGCTATCATGAACATGTACGTCCAAGTTTGGAAGATGATATTAGCATTTCCCAATTTTGTAAGCTTTTCTAACAATATTCTGAGACCATCTGAGACTTATCCGCAATCCAACTGCCGTTTCCAGCAAGGATGCGGTATGGATCGGACAGCAAGGCTACATCAGCTTTACACTCGGTAACCGACTGTTGTAGCAGCAGTTGAGCCGCCTTGCAGTGGTTCAGGTTTTGCTGTGTTACTTGCGTGTCTGGATCCTTCTAGAGGCCGGACAGGCCTGACCACCGGTAAGGTGTTTGTTGTCTGTACCCGGGGGACAGATCAGATACCTTGGTGCAGCCTGACAGGTGCGATATTGGTGGCCTTCAGCCCCACACCTACGGCATAGCTTACTGCGATCAGGTCCTTTACAGTCATAGGACTTATGACCGTTGCCAAGACACCTGAAGCAGCGGCTTATACTTAGCGGACATACCGACCAACCCACTTTCAGTTTAGCCCTATCCTTTACCTTTTTAGCCTCAGCCTGAGGTACTTGGAATGAGGCAACCTGCATTCCCGCGTAGCATTTGCGTAACCGAACCGCAGATTCCTGGAACTCGACATTGCACTGATCTCTCAGAGCGTCAACCAGGTCTCTGGCTCTTACTTGAACCCCATCACCCAGGACCTCCTCCGTCAACTTTTTGTACTCAGAACTTTTCTGAGCAGCATCCCGCTTCAAGACGAGAATCATCTCGCCTTTCCGCGTCCTTCGGATGCAGTTGACATCTCCTCCTAGACTAGAGAGCTTCTCGTTGCTTCTCATAGTCTTTAAGACATCGGCGTAGCTTTTATCGTCAGTCTTGACGATAATCGCTTCACCTCTGTCTTTACGCTTGCCACTGCCATTGGAAGGCGCACCCTTTTTCTCACGGGCTCTACCCTTCTTAACAATGTCCTGCTACGCTCCTTTCTGTCGCACTTCTTGCGACCTGCTGACGACTCCGTTTCGCCTTTTTTTGGGTTCACGACCTCCGTCCACGGCAGGTCCTCCTCCCGGCGATCCTCTGGTATCCTCTTTGGTGGAGGTACCGTTTTCCTCTCGGTCCTCTCCACTCGGGCCCTCTCGGCCTTCTCCCGACGAGTAACCGTATCTTTCCTAGTAAGAGGTACCGCGTCTTTTTTAGCTACTTTCAGGTCCGCCTCCTGCGTGACCTTACTTAGCTTAGGAGTTGCTCCGCTGATGGCCATCCGCCTTTGAAGCTCTGCAGTCTGGCTCTCCGCCAGCTGCTTCCCCTCTGTAAGGAGGCGAATCCTCGATTCGGCCTCCTTCGAGGTCTTCACCGCCTGGCTCACCGCCAAATCCTTTTCTTCAGTAAGAAGGCGGATCTTGTGCTCCGCCTTCTTACTGGCCTCCAGCAGGGTCTTCCACTCCGACTTCGCCTCCACGACTAGAGCGCAGAGGGTCAGTACGGCCTGTTTCAGATCCTTGCTATATTTGACGCGGTTATCCAGAAAGGGCATGATTACGTCCGATACGTCCGTAATCACCTCCATTGTATGGCCTCCGCTGTCCTCGTGGTTGGTCATCACCGAGTTTCTGACCTTGGTCAGAGTAGGGCCGTCCATTTTTACGTCGACCGGCACCTCTTCTGACACACCACGACCTTCACCATCGCCTCCCCCCGGCAACCTTTGGGGTGACCGATTAAGGCCACTTTGTCTAGCAAAAGGGTCCTCCTTATCGCTAGAGACTGCTCCACCGTCCATTTCTTTTTGTTTGTTGGAAGAGATCATTGCTGTTGGGTCCCCCTTGCTGCTGCTGTCGAATCCTGCTGGTGTAGTCCCCTTATTGATCCCATGGTTATCTATGCTTACCTTGCGGCAGGGAGGCCATGCGAGGGTTGACACTTGCGTGTTCAAAGCCAGATCAGCGCTAGTCAGGAAGGAGCACCTGAGCCTACCCCACGCAGTTTGACAACTGGGTGACAGTATTATACCGCGTGCTACAATGCCCGCAAAGGTTTTATGGGACGGAAGGCAGCCTGACCATTAGCCCATTCACCGTTTCAGGTTGATGCCACCCGGCCTTACTAATAGAATGTTAGTGATTAATCATAAATTTAATCATGATTAATGAATAATGGGTTATTTAATCATTATTCATTAATCATAATCACACAAAAAATACGATTTAATCATTAAGTACTAATCATATTCATAATTGTTTTAAGTTTGTTCATTACTCTTTAACTGTAATCATTGCATACATCGCTTTTATTCATTAATCTTTAATCATAATCATATAATTTTTATACCTTTTAATAACCCAATTTGGAAGAAAGGTTACTTGATTATTGATCACTATGCAAATCATTCAATTCGATTATTCATAATCATTAATCATTAATCATATCGATCGTTAATCATTAATCATACACATATTGTGTCAACATTTAATCACGATCGGTAATCGTTAATCATACTCCAAATGTTTTATTCATTAGTCATAATCGTTAATCATTGTCAAAAATGACTTTAATCGTTAATCATAATCATTAATCATTGTCAAAAATGAATAAATCATTAATCATAATCTTTAATCATAGAGTTGAATGATTTAATCATAACAAATTTAATCATTCATTGGAAGCTTTATTCATTAACGCTCTGTTCCAGACTACCAGCCCTCGCTTCACAGTATTACAATATTCAAAACATAGTCCAGTAACATGCAGCCAGTATGCCATAATCAGGATCTTACTGGCATCGATCCTGATGTGCCAATGGCACTCCCTGGGCTTGTGCTTTTGAAGCGGCACACAGTCGCTTTGATAGAGACTGCTTACGGTTTTTTGGGAGAGATTTAGCAGAGCCCACTGCCAAACCACACCACATCCTAGGCAGTTATCCCTGGCTCGCAGACAGCTAGGGACGGGTCGTCAAGCTCTTGGACATAGTCCCTGCTGCCCCCGCCAATGTGATTGCTGCAATGTAACACTAACCTATATTTATTGCCTCTGAGCGTGGATGTCGACACAAAAAATGATTAAGAAGCGACTTATACAGGAAATACTAAACTGTTCCATAACTGTGGGAAAATTTTGTCGTGGTCACAATTATGGAACACTGATCAATTTAATTTTTCTCAAATAAATCAAATTTAAAGCTTTTTAAGCATTTGAAACAGTCATTTTCCATTAAAAATTGTGAATGTGATTGTGAAATTATTACTTTTTGGTAAAAAGTGTTCCAAAATTGTGGGGGGGAGTGTACCGATTCTCCGGTGTTACTGGCAGATGGCACTGTCGACGACACTCGTTTGTCGTTACTCAAACTATTTGTGTGCGAAATATAGGTCAGTTCTGGACTACAGGTAGGGGGGTTGGTTTCGGAACATGGGGGGTCGGTTTCGGACCACCATTTTTGAGAATGCCGAAAACGTATACTTTCATTTTACCCTCTGTATCTCCCAACTTTCCACATCTGCACCCACAATGAGGCATCAGAAATGCAGAATAATGTCCCCGCTACAATATAGACTACGAAACTTGGCAAAAAAAAACCTTTTTCGCAATTTCATGGCCTCTGCCATAAAGGGGGTCGGTTTGGGAACATTCTTCCCTATACATTTGGTAGCACAGTTGAGAATTTGCCATTCAGAAATTATTAAGTATATGTACCTACTAACTTTTCATAACAAAATTCCCGAACATTTAAACGAAGAGATGATTAAAATTAAACAACTTGATCAACATCGTTCCTTAGATTACCCACTCAAATAATTCATATACATATATGCGACAATATGTTTCATTTTTATTTTCTTCGTTTACTATTGCACACTTGCTTGCTGCCTGCATTCGTGGGCAATAATTCAACACTTCCAACTAGATTTGATTTTCCACGACGATGATGTTCACTGTGAAATTATCGCTCTTTTCCACCTCTTGTTCATGTTCATGTTCACGGGAGGTGTACAGAGGGCTTCATGTTGATCGAGCTCCAGTCCTGTAGCTCTAGCGCTCATCCAATCCGCCACTGTGCTGTGGCCAGATCTACCTCAGGAATTGACTCCTCGTAGACCTCCAAGGTTGAGTCGTCGGCGAAACCTACAATCTTGACACCAGGAGGGAACTTTAGTTTCAGAGCCCCGTCGTACATAAGATTACATAATACCTGGCCCAGTATTGAACCTTTCGGAACTACTGCGGTAATAGGTACGCTTCTCTGACCGACATCGGACTCGTATAATAGTACACGGTTCTGGAAGAAGAGGGGTCATCTGACCGAAACCCATTCGGCCGAAAGCCATTTGGCCGAATGCCACTAGGCCGAACAGACCATTAGGCCGAAAGTCATTTGGCCAAAAGGGTCGTTTGGCAGAAATGGTCGTTTGACCGAAATGGTCGTTTGGTCGAAAGGGTCATTTGGCCGAAAGGGTCATTTGGCCAAAAGGGTCGTTCGGTCGAAAGGGTCATTAGGCCGAAAGGGTCATTTGACCGAAACGGTCGTTTGCTTGAGCTTGAGCTTGATTGACTGCTCGTAGTTGCTACTCCATTATGACCAGATCAGCTGTTCTTGCACAGGGAACCAACAGATGTTTGCTTGGGACTAGCACACATCTTCAATGTACAAGTACTGGTGATCTCATTTGTTAGGTCATACTGGCGCCTGCCACGTCAGAATGCAAGTCAATGTTGGGAAGGGGGAGGAAATGATGATGCAATCACTCGCCCACTGCAAGCCGAATATACCTCTGCACTTGCCACGAGTTCATGCGGAATTTATTGGAGTTTCTGGGTTAGGTTGGAGAGGCAGAGGTCCGTTTTGGTTAACGAGCTGCCAATGTGATAGATAGGAGGTAACTGATGGAATTTCTAGTTGGATGTAGGAAACGAGCTCTGTAGATCATTTCCAATTCTAGCAGATTACTGCTAGAATACTCAAGTTGAAGGTATAGGAATAGTAATGGAAACGGTATGGCAATCCATTTCCAGCTCTAGCGAATGCTAGAACATGAGAAATAAAGAGAAAGGTACAAAGTAGGAGAATGGAACGGACCTGGGATTGAACCCACGACCTTCTGCGTATGAGGCAGAAGCAGTAGCCATATGACTACCAAGCACGCTTCGAAACAAGAGGGATCACGCACTGAACTTATTAATTTTATCACCGGCCGCGCAATGCAGAACACAATAATTCGTCCGACCACGCATGAAACATGAGAGATCACGCACTGAACTGATTAATTTTATTACCGGCCGCGCAATGCAGAACACAATAATTCGGCCGACCGCGCGATCGATCTGCTGTTCGAAACATGAGAGATCACGCACTGAACTGATTAATTTTATTACCGGCCGCGCAATGCAGAACACAATAGTTCGGCCGACCACGCGATGGTTCTGCTGTCCGAAACATGAGAGATCACGCACTGAACTGATTAATTTTATTACCGGCCACGCAATGCAGAACACAATAATTCGGCCGACCGCGCGGTCGTTCTGCTGTCCGAAACATGAGAGATCACGCCCGTTTGGCTGAAAGAGTCGTTTGGCTGAAAAGGTCATTAGGCCGAAAGGGTCATTTGGCCAAAAGGGTCGTTTGACCGGAAGGGTCGTTTGGCCGAAAGGATCACTTAGCAGAAATGATCATTTGGCCGAAAGGGTCATTTGGCCGAAAGGGTCGTTTGGCCGAAAGGATCACTTAGCCGAAAGGATCATTTGGCCAAAAGGGTCATTCGGCCGAAAGGGTAATTTGGTCGAAAGGGTCGTTCGGCCGAAAGGGTCATTTGGCCGAATAGGACATTTAGCTGAATAGTTCATTTGAAAAGTGAGAATTAGCAATGAAAAGAGAGACGTCTAACTTCTCACTCTTCATTTATCTTTTCTCACTGTAAAAAGTGAGAAGCGCGAAATGAGTAGTGAGATGTCTCACTACTCACTTTGCGCTTCTCACTTTTAACAGCGTGAAGTGATAAATGGGGAGTTAGAAGTGAGACGTCTCTCGATGTAAAAAGTGAGTAGTGCTAAGTGGGGAGAGAGACGTCTTACTACCCACTTTTTACATCGAGAAGTGATAAGTGAAACGTTCCACTTCTCACTCCTCATTTATAACTCCATGCTGCAAATGTGATTAGTGAGACGTTTCACTACTCACTATGCGCTTCTAATTTTTACAGCGAGAAGTGATAAATGAGGAGTGAGAAGTGAGAAGTCTCGCATCTCACTCCTAATTTATCACTTCTTACTGTAAAAAGAGAGTAGTGCGAAGTGGGTAGTGAAACGATTCACTTATCACTCCTTATTTCACACTTCTCACTGTGAAAAGCGAGAAGCGAGACGTCTCACTACTCACTTTTCACAATGAGAAGTGAGAAATGAGAAAAAAGAAGTGGGAAGTAAGACGTCTTACTTCTCTTTCTTCATTTTTCTCTTCTCACTGTTAAAAGTGAAAAGCGCGACGTAATAGTTAGACGTCTCACTACTCACTTTGTGTTTCTCACTTTTGACAGCGAGAAGTGATAAGTGAGGAGTGAGAAGTAAGACGTCTGCGAAGTTGGTAGTGCTACGTCTCACTACTCATTTCGCGCTTCTCACTTTTTACAGTGTGAAGAGAAATTTCGGCCAAATGACCCATTCGGCTAAATGACCCTTTCGGCCAAATGACCCTTTTGGCCAAACGACCCTTTCGGCCAAACGTCCCTTTCGGCTAAATGACCCTTTTGGCCAAACGACCCTTTCGGCCAAACGACCCATTCAGCCAAATGACACATTCGTCCAAACGACCCATTCGGCCAAACGACCCATTCGGCCAAACGACCCATTCGGCCAAACGACCCATTCGGCCAAACGACCCTTTCGGCCAAACGACCGATTCGGCCAAATGACCCATTCGGCCAAACGACCCATTCGGCCTAATGACCTTTTCGGCCAAACGACCCATTCGGCCAAATGACTTTCGGCCTGATGAACCTTTCGGCCAAACGACCCTTTCGGCCAAATGACCCATTCTGCCAAATGACTTTCGGCCTAATGGTCTGTTCGGCCAAATGGTATATTCGGCCAAACAACTTTCGGCCTAGTGGCATTCGGCCAAATGGCTTTCCGCCAAATGACCCTTCCCCGTTCTGGAAATAGCTTTCCAAAATCCGGTACAGGCCCACAGGCAGGCTAAGCCTGGACAGCTACCAGCACATCCCCGCTTGGGCTGTCAGTGTTGGCTGCCAGCCTTAGGACCGCGGTGAAAACTTCGCTATCGAAGTGATTGGTCTTCCACCCACGGGTTCTGACAGAGATCCCCTGCCCTTGGATGCTGCACACCATAATTGATCTTAAAGCGAATTGCTGAATGATGGGTGTAGCCCTCGTCTACCCTGCAGTCCACGTCTAGTGCCAGAACGTCATCATTGACTAGCAGTGCGCCGAACTTCGCAAGCGCCTTAAGTAACGCTTAACTCCTGTGATCGGTGCAGCGGCTGCCCACTCCTCTGCCTAAGCGGTAAAGTCTCCCGCTATGGCGAACGGTTTGCGACCCGCTAGGTCGGACGGTAGGCTGCCCAAGCAACACTCGCAACATCTTTCAAATAGATGTAGGTAGGTTTTAAATTTTTATATAATCCATCAGGGTCTCCAGAAGTTTCTGTTAGATCAGGTGAAAAATCCTCATTGGCATCCGTATTCGTTTCTTCCGCTGCTGATTGAACTTCCTCACGTCCAATAAATTCCTCTAATCAGTTTATCAATGTATCTTGTGGATTATTTATTCAAATTTAATCAAAAATTTATTGACGAATTATCTATTTAACTGATTACCTATTACCGACTAAACACTTTCAACACTCGACTGAATTTCCATTCGACTAATTGTCCTTTCGACTTAATGTCCATTCGACCAAATGTCCACTCGACTAAATGTCCATTTGACTAAATTTCCATGGCCCTTCGACCAAAAGTACTTTCGAGTGAATTCGACTAAACGTCATTCGACGAAATGTCATTCAACGAACTGTCCCAAAGTCGGGCCGGACATGTAGCCAGAATGTCGGACAACAATTCGGTTGTAATGGCACTATTTGCAGAGCCTCTGTAGAACGCGTGAATAACGACTTGCATTTTTTGACAGAGCGGAATGAAAATGTTGGCCTCAGCATGTTAATGAGTAAACAAATTTTGAGATAAACCAATATTGGCGACTAGTACTACTACTGATCGCCTAGTTTAAAAGTTAAATGCATGGATTGAATATTACCAAATAACGATAGTTAATTGAAAATTTTCTTTAAAAAACCTATTAAATATCGATTTTTTATTTATTAATTATTCATTTGTTCAAGATACTAATTATTGGATGTTTTATTTCCTACAGAATCCTGCTTTTGATTTAATTTATTGAGTTAGACTTAATTATGATTTTTTACCAGCAGCACTTCTACTTGCTCTTCACTTTTCCTTATCTCGCGTTTTGCGGTGCATCTCCTCCACCGATGTTGGGTGGAAAATGTAAAAGCGATGCGATCCTCAGCATCGTCGTTGCCGTCGTCCATTGGGCTATGAAAATAATCAAACCCCTTTCGTTTGTATGCGTCCGCTACACTTTCGTATATTGGGAGAGTGGAATTTATTGTGAATGTCCGTCGTGGTACACCCATCATTACACCATTGTTGTTTCGAGTGTTATTAACCTGCAGTTGCAGTGAATTGAGTTGGATTGATGTTGTGTTAGTGGTGATTCCAAGCCATAGGAGAGCGTGATCGAATATGCGCTACTAAACCTTTTCTTTTTTCAATATAAACTTTTGATAGTTTTTCTGGAAAGGAAGGAAATGGTAGATCTTCTACCTGTATAATAAAATCTTGAAGATAGATTGTGCTATTTGGAACTGCCGGATGCATATACAGAAACCGCAATATAGAAGGAAATTAAGTAAACAGATAAAGAACCATGCTTCTCCATTATACAGCGATATTGTACAACTGACTTAAGGCTCCCCAGACCTAAGCGATTTCACTGCCGCGACTGCGACTGCTAGTCGTCGCAATTCTATCGTTGGGTCGCAGTATAAAGGTTCCCCCAAACACACGCGACGCGATTCTATCGCTTGGCAACTGCGATTCTGTTGCCGTTGGTATGGAAGCGTTAATGGAACACTGTCTGCAGCTAATCAGGCGATAGAATCACGGCGTGGACAACAAAACTTTCATGTTAGACGATACTGCCTATGTATTTTATTCTGTTTTTTTTCAATCTTTCATTTATTTGGAAGGCTCATTTGCCGTGAAGCGTTACGGAGTTTAACAATACATTTCTTGGTTCTTATACATAGTCTTGTTCTGTATTCTTTTTTAGTACTCCCGAAAAGTATATTAGAAGCATACAAAACAAGGTTTTTAATAATTTTCTATTAAAATTCGAAGAAAGCAAACTAAGAATCAACATACTGCATAGGCTATGTAGTTTCCGCCGTAAACCAAAAACATTTTAGACCCCCTTCCCTGCAAGTAGAAATGCGATGAGCTCGTCGTTGGCTCGTCGACGGCTCTGACTGACTGCTCGGTCGATGGGTTAATGTACCACAGTTTATTTACTTTTGCTCTTGCTGCGCTTCTCGCCTTGTTTTCTTTCCACTGAGTGCTCCGTGCATCGCCGCACAATGCACCGCACCACGCTTGTAGTGGAGTAGGCAGAGATACGCGGGCCGCAAAATCGGCTTTTTGTTCATGAACCATTTCCCCGGCAACATATTTACTGCGGCGAATGCACTTTGGTTGCTCTGCGACGATGACGGCGATGGCGATGGGTGATAGCGTCGGAAGAAACTATATGCTTTCCGTTCGCGTGTGAGAGTTGTGGTGAGGCAAACTCTTTCTCGAAATTCGCAGGTGATTTTCATGGCTTTTTTTTTGGGAAATCTGTTTTCTGCTTTGCATGGGAATGTGGCGATATCAGAAATTTTACGGTGACGACACGATGCTCATGATGGAACACGATGAATGTCGAACGTATGGAGGAAGAATAATGGTGGAAAGCGTTTATCGGTGTTGGAACGAGAAAGGAACAGCGAAAGAAAGATCGAGCCGTGGTTAGGTTGTAGTAGGCCCTGCTTGCGGACGGATGGATGGACTTTGCGGCTTAAAGCCGGAGAAAAGTCAATGTCTCCTGGGACCGAGCGACCAAGAGACCGACCAGGCCGATTTACGTACGTTCACATTTCGAGAAATTGTGAGCTCGGATAAGAGGTTGCTGACACTTTGCGGAGCATCGACTGTGTGGAGTGTCAGTTAAAGTGTAGTTCGAAATTGAAAGCTTAGTAGTTTGGATAATTATGAATAGAAAATTTCAGCTATAATCTTTGTGATTTCATTTTGATCAAAGATCGTTTTTAAATGGTCGAATGGAGCAGTTAGAATCTTGCTTAACTTTTCAAAAGGACATAAGTAAATTTTTAATGTTACTTAGATCCTTTTGAAAAGTTAAGGGAATTGTCAAATATTGTACTAAATTTGTGCATTTTATTCAATAAGGCCTTTACAAATATTTGAAAACTATTTTGTCTCCCCCTCGGATTTTTTTGCCAAAAATAATATTTTAAGGGGTAACAAAATAAAATCCGGATAATTTTGAGGGTTTTCAAAACTTTCTTTAACAAATCCGAGATGTTTCTTGATTTTTCATTTTAATATTTATTTTTTAGCCACCACCCCCTTCCCCTAAACTTTACGGAGACCAGTAGGACAAAATGTTAATTAAATATTTGTAACGGCCTTAGTTTTGGATTCCGATTCTGGTGTACATGTGTCTCAACTACAAAGCAATACCATGCTAACCCTAGTAACACAGTTCATAAAGATTCGGTTGCAGCAACTCCAATGTGACCAGATTTGGTCGCATATGAGTCACAGTGACTGATATGTCACAAGTGTGCTACTCAGGAAGGGTGACTGGGTTCGATTCCCGGTCCGCTTTAGGTAATTTTTGGATTGCAAATTCTCTCGATTTTCCTGGGCATAAAAGTATCATCGTGTTAGCCTCACGATATACGAATGCAAAAATGGCAACTTGATTTAGAAACCTCACAGTTAATAACTGTGGAAGTGCCTTAATTTGTGGGGGATTCAATGCCAATAATCCATGCCACCTAGAAACAAAGAATCATTCTAAATCAGTCAGGAATATTACTGTTAACTAAGGGATGAGTGTTTCACTAGAAATGGTTTTTCTTCATAACTTTATTTCTAATGCTAATGCAATCATGACTGATTCCTCCAGATCCAGCTGATTGTACGCCGGATTTACTATCAGTTTTAAAAAAAACTTTCCGCCTTAAAATGCGGCAACATAAGCTTCCACAACAGGCATTGGGTATTATTTGTCTCACAAAAACGGATTGACATTTACTCGACAATCAACGCACAAATGAATTAATTTTTCGACTAACTACTTGACAACCACCAACGACATCAGAAGCACCTTTCGAGATAAAATACCATCTTTTCACGGAAGAGATGTTACACAAATTCTCCAAAATCTCTGCTGAAAAACGTCTCAGTGATAATTGTAACCGGTGATCCAATTTCCATTTCAAATCTCGTCCATTGTCCACGTCCATTGTCGCACGTCCATTGACTTAAACCTCTACCTGGAATTTTGGCAGTTTCGACCAAAAACTATGTTTTTACCCTTTTTAATCAGTATATTTTTGTGGGATATATAATTGGGTGATTTGACGTATCAATTTTCGATCAACAGGTTCCAATGGACAGCTGTTATGTTTCTTCATTATCCATGTGAATTAGTTTTTATTTGTATCTACTGTTCTTAGGGTGCAATGGTGTTATATGTGCGGTATTTATGCAATGAAAGTAAAAGAAATCAACTATCTCATGATTTCCGGATGATTCCGAATATGTTCCAGATTTCGTTGGGGTACCTACGATTTGGCGTTTGGGGTATTTTGACGGTAATTTTTGTTTTATGCGGAACTCATCTCAACCTTTACCTTATAACAAAGCTACACTTAACACGATTCTACTAGTGATTTTTCAGAGTTTATGAGCGTCGCTAGGATGCTTCCAGATTTTCCGGGGAAGTAGTAGGAGAGGACATTATCATTCTTAGCTCAAAACTTGTCATGCGACAGCTCATTCTTCATGATTTATCACAAACAAACCCTACGTTGTACCCCGAGGGAACCTGTAGGAGGAAATATTTCCGTTTTCGAACAAAACAGAACATACGATAGCGCATTCTTCACGGCTTCTGGCGAATAAACCTGTGACGTCTTGGGATTCTCCCAAGAACCTGTAGGAGGAAACATTTCTGTTTGCAGTCCAAAATGTGTCATGCGACAGCTCAATCATGATTTCTTACGAAAAAAAAACTTCTACTGAGTCTGTAAAGTACAAAGACATTCTTCCAAACCTTTATCGGTTTGCAAACCTAAAAAGTATCATGCGACAACTTATTCTTCATGGTTTCTTACTAATAAGCTTCTGCGGATTTTGTAAATACCTTATTGACTATTCCGAAGCCTCGCAGAGTGCCTCTGGAGAACTTATATCCTTACTGACATTCCCGTTTGCAGACTAAAACGTATCTTGCGACAGCTTCTTCGTCAAGGTTTCTTGCAAATAATATTCTGATGAGTCTATATATGACAATTGACCTCACGTGTAGACTGCTGTAATCTGCAAAAGTGACGTATGTGCCAAATTACAACCTACGAGATTTCCATTTTTCTGTTAAAGAGCACAATTTCATACAACTTCTTGTAAAAACTCCAAAGAATTTCCTTTGGATTTTCCGAAGAATTTTCGAGGAAACTCCTAAGGATTTCTGTTGATACTCAAATATTTTTTCATTGAAATCAAACGACAGAAAGTTGTTTGGCCAAACACATAATTTAATCGAACAAATCATTAGTCCAGCTGGCCGAAAGTTTTTTTGTCTGAAAATGTCATTTTTCAGAAATGGTTAAACGCCGAATATCGGTTAAAAAGGTTATTTGGCTAAGAAAGCTGTTCGGTTGAAAATTCCGTGTGGCCGAAATGGTCGTTAGTCTCATTCGGCCATTTTGACCGAACGGCATTTTCGACCAAATGACCTGTTTAGCCGAACGGCTTATTTGGCCTATCGACATTTTCGGTTAAATGACCTTTAGGGCAAACGATTTTAGGCTACTTAGGCCGTATGTACCTTTCGACCGTATATCCAAATAACATTTTCGACCTAATAATCGTTCATTTCAGCCAAATTGAATTCGGCTCAATGACTTTCAGATTAACATCTTATTTAGCCAAGTGGCACTCGAACAAATGGCTTCCGCCGAATGACTTTCGACCAAAACAACAGGAAGGGCCGTTTGACCGAAAGTTGTTTTGCCGAACAAGCCATTAGGCGGACACATTTCTCATCGAAAATTTCATTTGTCCGAAAATGTCGTTTAGCCAAAAAAGTCGTTTGGCAGAATAGATCAGTTTGTTCTGATGTGGTCGTTTGGCAGAAAGGGCCATTTAATTGAATCGTTCAGCAAATGATATTTTCGGTTGTATGACCGTTCGGCCAATTAGCCCTTTCTGCAAAACGACCAATTTTTCCGAACAATATTTTCGCCCATATGAGCTGCTAACCAGCTTTTTTTATAGCCACGGATCAACTATGGCATTATCATTTTGACACATGCTGTGTACAGATTTATAACGGAGTCCTAGTTGCCTTGGAAGCCTGTCGAATGTTTTTCATGTCAAACAAATTAGTGTTTGGTTTGAGAATGAATTCTTATAACTCTTCAAAATTTTATTTGTGTCTAATAATATATGTTTTTATTATTTCAGATGGATTGATTAAAAATTAAAAAATTAAAAATTGAAAATTAAATTAAAAATTAATTTAAAATCAGGACTTGTCAGTTATAAGCATATAGCTATAGACCGTGTACGCCTAATGTACATTGATGGGTGTCCCCGATCGATCACGAGCGATCATTAATCCTTCGCTTATTTTTTTCTTCCAAATCTCGCTTAACTTTTCAAAACGACTTAAGTAACATTTTTTCATGAATTAATCTGAGTATTGCAATCTAAAGCTTTCATGTTGTTCTGTTGATTGCGTTGATTAATTCTTGAAAAATGTTACTTAGGACCTTTGAAAAGTTAAGCGAGAAATCGTCTGATATCTCAGATAGATCGGATTAGCCAAGACTCAAGTGGGTGAGTGGTTTAAAAGAATTTCACATAAGTAATATAAATTGCTGTTTGACAGTCAAAGTGTGTTTTAAGATTTTTGTTATATATGTTGGATCAAGATTAAAAAAAAACAAATACGGGAAATAGTACATTCTGAGGAGCAGTTTATTGGGTTTTCTTGGGAATGTAACGATAAAGAATTGTAATATTAATTGTATAATTGTAAGACATCATAAATAATGACCTACATTACGGCTCCTACAAACGCTGTATAGCGAATCAACCAACCAAGCTTATATGGTTCAACACACCATATTCTTCATAACTTTTGAACGCAACGACCGATCGTGATTATATTCAATAATGATCAACTAAGGTTTGTCCCCTGTCGAATGCAATTTGTTGCGTCATATACAACTTGTTGTGAGTAAATAGGTTAAGACTAAGAGTCCTAGCAATTTTTTAAATGTATTTTTCGAATAAAATGTGTCTCCGGGCCTCCTATAAAAGGTTTGTTTATTTTAAATAAAAAATAGTATATTGGCCCAAAATTTCGAGTCCAGAGTCCGATCAGTCCAATTTTTAACACAATGGGACCAGATTCCCCGTCGAATTGTTGCAATTGTTGCCGATTTGCAGGGTTAATGGATTAATGGAAACCGCGGGATTTTTTCAAGACTTTTCACGTCTTTTTGCGTAAAAATGTAGCTTCTGATCCTCTAGTCGCCCGGTTAGATTCTGGCTTAACCTACTTTTATATGTACCAGAAGCTTTTCATATGTGCTCATAATAGGGTTTTTAACAAGTTTGTACGTAGTACGATTTATACTCAAACGAATGAATTACATCGAGAATGAGCATATGTCGTTTTAGGGATAGTAATCTAATTATTTACTTTTACTTCATCCGATGATGTTAAAGAAGACCGAATTTGATATAATTTGTCGAAAAACATTCCTTATATGTACATACGTTTAAACACTTTTAGTTTCTAAAAGGTAATAAAAGTAATAATAATGCCTTTGTGCACATCCCAATTTTTGTATTTTGAATTTTTGTACAGAATTTTCTACCCATGAATAATACTAAAACAACTAATGCTTTCAATCGCTTGTTGCCTATTATAAATTATTTCAAGACTTTTGATCTTTTCTCGATACATTTTACAATGATCGAGAAAGACATCATCACCGCTGGATGCATTAATCTTGATTTCATGTATTAAAATCAGCCACGCCACTTTATCAATAACTTTCCTTTGTTTTTAGATTTGTGCTTTTAGGAGAGTTGACTTATTTCGCAAACCAAAATAAATGTCTAAATCCCTACTGTGAACGCTTTTCTCATTTACAGCCATTTGTAACCTAGAATTGGGATGTTGTCGCCTCGCTGCTTAGTTTTTAGAAAAATTATTTAGTTTTTCAAGGTATTTCTAAAAAACTTCTTAAAAGAATTCCTGAAAGGAGTTTCCAGATGAACCCATTAGCAAATTTATAAAGGTATTTTTGATGAATCGGAGGAATTCTCAAAGGAATTTGCTTTGGAATTTCGTCCAGGAATTCCCTGGGAAAATGCCTCAGGGAGTTATACACTTTCCCGTAACACGGTAGATCACTTTGACGTAGTGTGTTGCGGTGTAAGATCTACCAAACAGAGCCCTAGGCTTAATCCATTTTCCTAGCTAGGGAAATAAGTTGTGGTAATTAAGGATTCATCGTATTTAGTCCCCGCTACCAACAGCAGTCTCAGAAATAAAACACAATTAATGTTGCCTTGCAGACAGAAAGACTCGAATTCCTCTTGTTTGAGGCTAAACTGTATGCAGCGGAAACAACTTTTCAAGCAATTAGTCAAAAAAACCTCGGTACCCGTCCCTAGGCTGAACTGACTGCTGGAAAAATCGAGTTAGTGGTTTAAATACGTACTAACTCTTCTTGAACTGGTGAACAATGGTAGTGAGAGGAACACACGGAAGTTCTTATTACTGAACAAATTCTCTTGTCTGAAATGGTCTTGTAGACAGAGCTAAATCCCTGGTTTTAGGAGTTTTACTGGTGATAATTCCAGAAGCAAGACAAGGATGTGGCTAGGGCTCCGATGCATGGACAAATAACAGTATTACTGTTCTGTTCCCTCGAGAAAGGATTGATTTCCTGTTGACAAGGGGCGCGCCTTCAATGGGATTGGTCTCTGTGAAGGGTCTAAACAGCGAGACCTTGTCATTATCCTCTTGAGAAAACAAAACAAGAACTGTATCGAAACTGTATACTGCATTGCTACTCAATAGTAATGGAGTAATTTAACCTGCACTCAAACACTAAGGATACGGGTAACGCTACAATAGTCGCAGTGGCACACCCGAACAGGAAAAAAAATACACTCTTCCTCTAAAAATCCTTTCGTAAATTCTTTCGGGTATTCTTTGGAGTTTCAGGAATTAGTTCGGTATTTCTTCTACGTATTCCTTCAGAAATTTATTTTGGTATTCTTCGAAAATTTCTTCAGAAATTCCGCTAAGAACTCTTTTGGAATTCCTTGCAAAATACTGGGATATTTCTTAAGAATTCCTAAACAAGTTTCTGGAGGGATATTCGAAAAAATTCTTGAAGGAATTTTCAAAGAAACTCTCGAAGAAACTTCCGACAGCCTTAGTTTTACCAAGAATTCATTTGGATTTAAATATATTTTGAAATTCCTCAAGATATTCCTCCAAAAATTCAACGTAGGAATTCTAAGAAGGTTATTCCTTTGGAAATTTTAAAGAAATTCATTTAGCAATTGCTCCGTAAAATCCTTTAGGAATTCTATCGAATTTCCTTTAGAAATTCCTTCGGTTCTTTAGTAACTTTATTAAGAAATTCTTGGAAATCTTCCTCAGTAATTACTTAACAACATTCTCCATTACTTTTGATTTTTTTCTGGAAGTTCTACAGAAATTCATTCAAAATTCCTTTAGAAATTTCTTCGGAAATTCCTACGAAAATTCCTTCGAAAATTGCTTCTGGGATGCATTTGAAAATTCTATTCGGAACTACTTTGAAAATGTCTGTAGGGATTTCTTCAAAATTTCCTTAAAAGGTTCCTTCTGATTTTTCTTTGGGATTCCTATGGTTCCCCAAGTTATTCTAGAAATTTCTTCACAAATTTTGCCGGAAATGCCTTCATAAACTCTTTCCGACATTAATTCCGGAATTTTCTCGAGAAGAAATTTATTCGGAAATTCTTTTAGGAATTGCATCGGAAACTATTTTATTCCTTAATAAATTTTCGAATGATTTTCTGTAGGAATATTGTATGGTTTTACTAGAGGAATTTCCCAAAGAGAACCTGAATGCATTTCAGAAAGAATACCAGTATGAATTTCTGCAACAAATCTCATAGGATTTTACGATGAAATTCTTAATGAAGTTGAAGAAATGCTTTTAGGAATTTAATAAAACAAATCCTGGTTTCCTTCAGGAATTCCTTCAAGAACTTCACCAAGAACTTTTTTAGGCATATATAACCAATTGTCAAAAGAATATTCAATTGAGTTAGTCATCGTGCCCCAGTCTTACTCAGCCAGTGCTCATTTTCAGTTATGTTGATCACCTATTGAGGCATTAGCTGTCCATGATGGCTGCTATTAGTGGATTCCATCGTATACATCCTTCCAAGATTTAGGGTTCACAGCAAGTGAACGAAGTTGGACTACAAAATATTTAAACAAACTAGATATGCAGCCACTCAACTATTGCCCAATTGTATATGTAATTCAAATAATAGTAGTTCGATTTTTTTGAAATTTCGGTATATTGAAAAGTAAAACGAATTTTGAAATCTAATTCACGAAAAGTAAAGCAGGATTTATTGATAGAGTAAGATTCATCAGAGAATAATCCGCGTTTAAATAATTTTTTCATCCACGCCGGTCCACGTCGCTGCCGCCAATAAAAGTCAACGGCGCACCACCGTAACGCCACCGCCACCGATGATATGACCGGCACATAGGTCAGTTAGAAGCAACGAATAATAATAAAATTTCTCTAAAAATTTTCCACAAACATGGGACGCTTTTCCAAAAACCATAAATTGAAAATATAGAAGAGCAGTTTTCCATTAGGAATCAAAATTTTCCATTGACAAAAATACAGAATTTCTATAAATAAATCAAAATTAACAATCAAGAATTTCTAAAACTAAAAAAATTCTCCTGTATGTGAAAGAGTAGTAATTTGACATATAATTCAAGAAAGCAATAAAAAGAAGCACATTTCTATAGTTAAGGCATAAATACGACGATGATTTTGGGTCAAAACTGTATTAAAACAACTTAGTCCGAAAAATGAATATCATTCCAATTGCGATATCAGTCCGATTCGTTCCCACAAGTAGCATTCGACAGGGTATGTGGTATTTTTATGCGTTTCAAATTTATTAAATAAACATTGATTTTAAGGATCCTTTTGGAAAAAATGTAAAAATCTAAAAACATATTTATAAGAAAACAGTGATGGCATATAAATAAACTGCAAGGTTTGTCAATTCAATACAGTCTTATCTGCTTTATTATTCGTAGACTTATGCTACCTACTATCCATTTTTCTGCATATAGTTTTCACACAAATTGACCAATATTGCCTAACTACAAAGATCGCCATCCTCCGTATACAGCAACTTAACTTTTTTTATTCATTCTATCATATACATGAAAAACCGATCCATTAGAACTGTATTGCGATTGTTACTGACCTTGCTGCCAGGATAGGTTTGCGAAACAAGTAGAACTGGTCTGCACCGTGCGACGCGACTCAGCGTCCCACCGACAACGGTCGTTTCGTTCTCAGCTCGATTTAGCCGATGATCGTATTCTTGCTCTGCACCACCTCTTGACATCGCATCGTCCATAGTACATTATTTCATAACAAGTTTAGTTTATTTATGCAAACATGTCACGAAACTCCGGGCCAACTCATGCTGGTGTGTGAGAAAGTTTCTTCTGACTGCTGCAGCAGCAGCAGCCAAAGAAGAACCTGCGGTGTGACGATCGTCGTCGTCGTCCGCAAAGAATGCGTTCTTGCGATGCGATGGAGCGGCAGAAGAGAGCTAGAACTCGCGCTCGGTTTCGAGAACACACGAGAAGAGCAAGAACGATCGTCTTTTTAATCAAGTTTAAAACAACCCGAGTAGTTGAATCGATATATTAAGGGTATGCGATATGTGGGTTTCCAAGTGTCAAATATTATAATATTTATTCACCATTGTATTAGGGTGGATCACAATCTTCCGTAACTTCCGTACCGAATTAACACCTGCTCCAACAACCTTGATCTTCCCTGGCGACGCTGTTGGACGTATTGAAGAAAATGAAAGGATTTACTTATTTACTAAGTCCAAAGGGTACGTCATTTAACGATAAACGATTGTAATACCGCATACACCTACGACAATCCACCAAAGGAGAGGAAAATGCTTAACACGGTTCTTTGAAAAACGAAAACGACTTGCGCTCGCTCTCGCCAGAAACCATCAGCAGCCAGCAGCGCCTGCTATGGGAGGAAAATTCAAGTGTATCGAGTTGCCATAGTTTTTCCTTTCAGCGATGCTCGCCGCATGCAATGCATGTGAAAGAGAGCGCGACGACGACGGCTGACAGCAGAGTGCGCGAGAATCGGCTCTGTCTCTCCCACCTTGGCTCTCGATTTTTGGGTGTTTATTTACACTCATTTCGTCCATTCAGGAGCACACGGGCCACGGCACAGCAGCAGCAGCCCCCTCCACATGACCTTCAATTTGTGATGTGCGCGCCGCGGTGTGCCGACTGCTGGCTGTTGATGTTTTACGCTACCGCTTAGACGTAGGCTCGACCAGTACCAATTTTCCTTTCGTTGGTCTTGGGCTGAAAAAAGCAACGTGCCTCGTCGTCGACGGTCTCTCGCAGCTCTCTGGGTTTTGTTGCCTGTCTGCTTGCGACTCGTTCGGTTGGTTTGCGCGTTTCGAGCCGCGGTCCGTCCACGTTTTGGCGTGTGGTTTTATTTGACGATATCGCTCGAATATTGGCGGTCGATGTTTTTGGTGGTCGCGGGTTGTTTCGGTGGCGCGCGCCGTGTGCAAGTTGTCGTAGGATCAATGTGAATAGTAATAATAATAAGGTGTTTTGTTTGTGTTGCGGAAATCAACCAGCTGTGGATTAATGGTTACCAAGAAGAGGAAATATTCTTAAAATTTTGTGAGGATTTGAAAACCAAGGAAAACCAAGTTTGGGGGTGAAATACACGGGGAAATATTTGTCAACAGAAGAATAAAATATATATGTGATATGAAATTGTGAAACCGGAAGAGAAGAAAAATGTTGTCAGACATCTCTTATCAAAACTCGGTAATTAAGGAAAATACGATGAATGTGGTACAGGTGCCAAAGTGTTCTCAGTCGCAAACACCGGTCATCAGCTACCGGGCGACAACGGGAGAGCCGTGTATCCCGAACAGTACCACGGTTGGTCGTATTGAAGAGGTTCGGCCTCCCAAGGAGTTTACAGTAGTGCAATCAACGTATACCAATCACCCTAAAATTATCAATAGTATGAAAAATATTGTATTGGAGAATTCTCCTCCGCATAAACCGATGCTGCCTGGGGATTATCTACATGGTCACCATCTTCAGCAGCAGCAGCCGCAACTGGCTCATCATCTTCAGTTCTCCAAGGGGCCAGTGTTGTTGGTCCAAAAGACCGAAGATTGTGTCCGGTACTCCCATGCGGCTCCATCTTCTCCTAGTGGGCAGCATCATATGCTTCCCGCTCCTTCTCCAGTTCCAATTCACCATCAGGCTGCTCCTGTCAGTGTGAAACCACAAGTCATTATGGATAACAGCGTCGCAAGCAGTTCTAAAGGCGAACCGGACCTCAACATAGGTAAAACTATTTATATCCTTTCAATCATCATTATTGCCATTTTTATACCGATTAGAAAGTTCCAACTTTCGCTCTCCGTCGTCGAGCAATTAGACGATGCCACCAAAATACGATCTAATAAGACACAACATGAATCATGACCCCAACATCAAGATTGCATAGCTTACAAGCTGGGAATTATTGCGGAAGCGGGGAGGGAAGATCGGAGAAAATCCACGGAAAAATTTCACCTCATCAACTCTCAAAAACTGCTCTGCAGAAGTCGAAGCAACATCAAGTTGGTACACGGTCACCAGTGCATTGCCCT
Organism: Armigeres subalbatus; assembly: GCF_024139115.2. NCBI lineage: Eukaryota > Metazoa > Arthropoda > Insecta > Diptera > Culicidae > Armigeres > Armigeres subalbatus. Next base: position 428,404,532 of record NC_085141.1, read on the forward strand.
TCCATTCATTCGCGAGCAGTAGCAGTAACGAGTGAGCGAGCTAAGCCAATGCCCTCGTAGTCGTGAGTCGTTGACCTTTCTCTTCCAATTCCATCCATCTATCCATCCACTCTCCGGGCTGTGCTGTGTTCGCTCATTCGCTTGCAGTGAACAAGCGAACGAGTCAACCTCCTGTACGAGTCCCATCAGCCTACTGTTGCTCTTTGAAATCGTTTGCTTCGGTGCATGGCCTGCTAAGATTTTCAAAGTCTACTATGATTCGATTCCCACTAATTTATGAATGGTAATTTATGATTCTTGATAGATCTTGATTGCACTGGATATCGTTTCCTGATATCTGTGTTTCATTTTTCCCAGTCAACGCTCGTTGAACTTGAACTTTCCGGGTTCAATTGAGTTATAATGGTAGTCGTGCGATGAAGCTAATTTCAATGGTTCTTGCTTCTTTGGCGACCCTTCTCGATGTTTCTTCCCGAGAACCGGGTGCATTCAGAAAGAATGCATGCATTCAAAACATAAGCGATGGTGATTCGCTCTCCCCCTCGTCGGGTTTGCATTTTTATGCTCGGCGAAAAAGCGGGACAGAGAACGCCCTTGATTTCCCTTCCTTATTTCGCTGCGATACGACTCCCTCGATCCGAAAAGCATCTTCCAATGCTCAAACAAAGAGGAGAGCATAGTAAGAAAAACGCCTAAATGTCTGCTTTTTCCGTACACGCACTTATTGGCCTCGCTATGGAGCACTATAGCCGCTCGTTACCTTGGTGAGATATACTGAGCGGAGGCCGTTTGCGAGTGAGAGTGAGGTCATTCCCCGCGTGGTAAAACTCGCAAAGAACGACCGACCAAGAACCGATCACCGTTGGCCGGCCATGGTTTCTTGTGGCAGTATCTCAGAATACAAGCATCTGAAGATGGGTTCAGGGATAGCCGGAAGAGTTAATTGCCGCCGACGTCGCTGCTGTAGTTATGCGAGCAAGCGAACGAACGAGAAGAGAACGCAAAAGAGAGCGGGAGTGCGCGAGATTATCTCGCATATGCGAACGTGCGCGAGCATAGAGAGACAGAGAGCGAATAAAACTGTTGTTTGTGACATATTGTAAACAGGCAGGTTTCAAGTGCATACGCTGAACTTGAAATGGGCCGTTGACGCGCTGCTGCCGTACCGCCGGGTTCAAGCTCTGCGGTGAGTGAGCTAGCGAGCGCGAGTTTATTGTTCCCAACGCAAAATCCTACCTTGGCATTCGCGAGGCGTTCACCTCATTTGTGTGTGCAATGTTCTTCCTGACTAGCGCGAGCCAGTAGCCTAAACGTTTTAATTATCAGTTTCGGGCAGAAAACCGCTGCACCGCCGGTTCGGGTGATAACAAATCTCCAAGAGCGTATCAATTTGAGGATGATTGACGCGGCTGACCTTGCTTCGTAGCGGTGGGTGTTTGCTAAAATTTGAACTGGCACCGCACCGGGGCGCTGAACTAGCCGAAGGCCGCGCGCAATTCATATTCAGGGACTTTGGCAAGTCATCTGCCAAGCTTCCATATAGATAAGTAGGTATCAAGGCAAGCGGAAGCAGATTAGCAGACACGATTCGAACAATCGAATGGTCCTTGACGGGGGCTGATTTTTTGGCAAAATAGAATTAATTTGAGTTCAGCTTGAACAGTTAGGGAACAGCTGCGTTTTGTGAACTTGGGCCATCAGCGTGAGTGTGATCGGTTGTGGTATAAATGTTGCATCACTGCAAAGTCATCCATAGGTAAAAATAAAAGAGAAGGCAAGCAGACACAGGTCAAAACTCTAAGAAGTCCTTGTTGGAGCCTAATGCTTGCTTAGCAGTGTTGATTGAAAAAACAATGCTGATAATTAGCAATCACAAGTTGTTTAGTTAAAACTTATGGAAATTTTAGAACTATGGGATTATAAGACTAATAAAAGGAAGTTTTCTCGTCGTTTCTAAAGCTCCCATCTTCATTCTATCAAAAAATCTAAATAATCCACCTTTCGGTAATAGTGCCATTTTAGTGCGTTATAAAAAAACAATTCGGTCATAAATTTTGATTCCATAGTCCAATCGGGCCATTTTTTAGTAGGAAATAATGGTACAAGATTTCCCGTACCCGTATACTAGCAATGTAATCTTATCGGTTCAAAATAAGTGCCTAGAAGATGAATGAGTTTTATTTTGCACTCATACATACACACACACACACACATACAGACATCAACTCAAATCGTCGAGCTGAGTCGATTGGCATATAACACTAAGGTAATCCGGGCCTTATATCGAAAAATCATTGTTGAAGAGATCGTTGCCTTTTCGCTACACCTTGGAGTAAGAGAAGGGCAAAACATAAAAATAAAATGCAATATAATATTTTGCTTATATTTCTCGGGTACTTTTTCAAAAGGACGTATGTGATTTTGTAAACAAAGGTTCAAACGTCGATTTGTCCCATCTGATAGCACTCACATGCAAACCACCACCACGGACAGGTAGGGGAAGCCTTCGGCTACCTGTTGGTGGTTTTGGTTTGCGTGGGAGCGCCATCAGATTGGACAAATTGACATTTGAATCTTTGTTTACAAAATCACATACGTCCTTTTGAATAAGTACCCGTAAGTAATGTAATAACTTATGCTTAGCTCCATTCTTTCGAACAAAGGCGAATATGATTCAATCCCGGGTAGACGAAAATTGTTCATTAACAGTAAAACGTGATATTGATAAAAAAAAACATGACAATAACTTGTTTGAAATAACAATCGAAAATAACAAAAATTGCACCGAAATATCATAAACATATCAGCTTTTGCCATTAACAAGAACTTATTAACTTATCTTGAACCATTAGTTTGTTCTGGTTAATAGCAAAATCTGATATTTTAATGATATTTCGGTGCAAATTTTTGTTAGTTTCGCTTGTTATTTTTACTCTTTTTTCAAACAAGTTAATATCATGTTTTGTTATCAATATCACGGCTTTTACCCGGAATGAGAATGAAAATGGAACAGTTCTCATATGTATAGAAATAGTTCATGTTTCGGTTGATAATCGATTGATTTTCGGCGAGAAATAAAACAAATGTTTGTCAGATTGTCCGGACGTTTCGGTTGATTCACTGGCCTTCGACCATCTTCTGCGGACTCAAAATATTGTCATACATGTATATTGTTAAAAAAAACATAACTAACACAAAATAATCACTCACAATCTCCCTTCGCTTCCTTACTCTAAGATGGCCATTACCACTCCTAGTTGTTTATATCTATTCTTGTTGTTACGTACTGCTATTGGGGGTTTTGAGCTTCGTTATAATTGAGTTACAGGCGGTTTTAAAATTCATGGCATCTTTTTGTTTGTTCACAACTGTGGAATTTATTCTAACCGTAGGCAAGCGGGAGCCTCTTGAAACACTTTATGTCATTGATGGTTCACTACATGTGACTGGCGATACATTTCCCGATTGCTTTGATTGCTAATAATGTGGCTGTCAGTTGTGGTTTGCATTAGGCCTACTTCGATGGTTTTGAAGCTATTGAATATTTGCTTTATATAGTCAACAGCAAGTGCTGTTTCACTGCCACACAACAACCATTGGCATTATCAGAAATGGTTTTTGTAAACTACTTAGAAGCCAAATATTTAAAATTATCATTTAAAGAATCTAACAACTACGATTCTAGGAAAGCTTTCGAATTTCGGTAAAACATGGACAAATGTTCGGCAAAAGAATAACTTAATTTTGGCGACTTTCAACCGAGATCTCACTTGTTAGTCACTTTTACGCGGTTTGTTTTTGGTTGATTTTGGCCTTTGGACTCAATAAACATTGAGTTGATGCCACACAAAATCCACAAATGTCCTCAAAAATTAGTTGAAATTGATGTTGAAACAAAAATTGATTAAATCCAACCGCGTAAAAAGCGAGTCCAGTGTCCATTTGATAAACTCTCAATAAAAAATTGAAATTCATTATTTTCTACCAATTTGACAAATCTGCAAAATCGAGGCAAGTTCCTACTCCTATAATTTACAAAAAGCTCACACTTTGTCTCCAAAATCATAAAAGCAATTACCCTAGCGGAGAAAGTGAACTTATTTCACACGCACCGCGTAAGATGCAGCAAAACGGCCAATGAACTTCGCAGCGCGAAACTTTCACGAGCCCCGAATCGGTGCTCCGATCCTTCACCTTTTGTGTCGATTTCTCGGCTCTACAACTCGTCACACTCCCCTGCCCTGACGTTTACAAATGCGGCACTATTTCCCATCGCCCCACCACCTTTCGGTAAGCGAGCCCTACTCACAGTTCAATAGACTCGGCCTGGTGCATCTAATATCGCTCCCCGTAACTTTTTCTCGCCGTGACCGACGTTTTTAATCGTACAACGATTCAAGTTTTATGCCGCTTGCACCTCTCCCACCTTCACTACGAATGCATAGTGAAAATGTTGCAAGTCAATGAACTTTTTTTCTTCTTTTCTCTTCATTGTTTGGCGTTACACTCTCACTCTCGTTTTCCTCCTTGTCGTCGCCGTCGTTGTCGTAGTTGTCTCCTTCTTCGTAGCATGCTTGGACTTTTCCTCGATTATCGTCACCCTTGGCAACCAACCAACAACGGCTGCTGCTGTCTCAGGGCCCACTCGTGACTGTGCCGCACAGCCTCCTACGACGGTAGACAGCGTGTGGAAACTGGAGATAGAGGTTAGGAAAACCGGCGTTTGTTGCGTTGTTTATCTCTTGGAAGAATTTGTCCCATCACCACCATCCGCCGCGGAGGGTTCAGTGGCCTGAAAGCGGGTATGGCTTAATGTACCGAACACGATGCTGTTTAGGGAAAACGGCGGCGACGACGACGACGACGATGACGATACACAAGGGAGAAGATGAAAACCTGAATGTTTCTGACCTAGCGGGGGCAACGAACTTGTTGGGAGGTTTGTGTAGGGGGAAATTCGAAGGGAAAAGGTCGAAGAGAATTAGAAACGTGTTGGAAGTGTGCTGCGAAGGAAATAAATAAATGAATCACTTTCATTTTTCATTTCTGGTGGAACGATTTCAATGCCAAATGAATGGTTAAGACGATTGCAAGAGAGATTTGAACTCACTGAGCAGCACTATTCCACTAAATAGTCTAATAATCGTTATATTTAATATTTTGTCAAGCAATCTAATAAACAGTTAGTATAAATGCACCCGACACTTTTTAGAACGGAATTTAGCAAATTATACGAATGATTCACTAAATATATGACTTTTTGAAGATATGCCTACAATAGGAGGAATATTCATAAGGCCAGACCAGTAAATTTTAAAGATCTAATTTTCTTTTTTCCATTACCTTGAAATCCTGTAAGCTTGCAATACTTTTATTGCTCGAAACTTGTTTACAAAATATGAACTTTAAATTAGTATGTAGTGATGAAATTAAAGAATAAATGAAGATAATATGCTAAGTAAACCCATAAGCAATTTAGTTTACTGGTTTTATCGAGTTTGTGTTACGCATTTTGTAATTATTGAACAAATTCTAATCTGATAAGTTGAAATCGGATGCTATATATGTCATGCTAAAGTTGTCATTTATGCTGCCAGATTTAAAAATTGCACCCAAGAAAGTTTCTAAATTTTGAAGGTAATGATTAGGCCGTTACAAATATTTAATTAAAATTATGTCCTAATGGTAACCGAAAGGTCAAGGGGGGAATATAAAAAATAAATATAAAAATGAAGAAAAATCAAAAAACTCCTCGGATTTGTTAAAAAATATTTTGAAAATCCTCAAAACTACCCGAATTTTATTTTGTTGCTCCCTCAAAATATTATTTTTGGGAAGAAAAATCCGAAGGGGGGGGACATAACTGTTTTTTTTAAATATTTGTATCGGCCTTATAATGACTTTCATCAAAATCTTACTACAGGAAGATTTTGATTTTCGCATATCAAATCGTCTTGATTTGACACAAGATTTGGTCCAGCACCCTTTACCTTTTAAAATTGTTATGTTTTATTGTCCTCCAAACTAAACAGTGCAATTATCTCACATGACCATTCGAACAACCCGTCATCAAGCGAGCAACTTTCGGTTTCATCCGCACCCAGCCGCATTGGGAGTTTATGACATGGATGGCCAGCAGCGTCGTCACGAATCCAGTTGATCCGGTTTGACACGCGGTTCGATTTTCGATATCTCCCATCCGCGATCGTGGTGCAGTCAGTGTCCAATGGCGTACCGGCACCGGTACCGGAATACCGGATCGCTTTGGGGGGAACCTCATTGTAATGTCAAAGACCTCGTCGACAGCCAGCCAGCCAGCCAGCCGACCGACGGATGAATTAATGAATACAAAAACATCGAGCCAGAAAAGAAAGCCAACATAAACGGCCGCCACACAGTGGGCTCTCGTTGTTGGCTTAACTGCCCTAGCAGCAGCGCAGTAGTTTGGCCTGGGGACCGCAATGTATACAAAACATTTCGGAAAGTCTGAACGACATGGTGAATGATGAAAAAAAACTTTTACTTTTCACTTTCATTTGGGCGTCTACTTCTATTATATTGCTTTTTCGTGGCATGCTGCTTCGCCATCTAATGCTCTATTGGAAATTGGATAAAGCAGCCGACGACGATCGCAGTTGGCGCTTCTGATGGGAAAAGTGCGAACCGCGCTGCGAAAAAGAGGGAACCACGAGAGGGTAATGACACCTACGATGGCGTGGAAAGCAAAGAGCAATGCTCGCTATTTGGGCTAGTGGTGATGCCAAGTGAAAGGAAAATTTTCGTCGAATTGCTGATGCTCGATTAAGTTGATTGCTCTACGTCGATATGAAAATCGTCGTGCCTATTCAAGATATTTATGTGCTTCTTAAGTGGTTTCAAACCTTGGGAAAGGGTCGTTTACCTAAATCAGCTACTAGAGCGGTGGTGTGGAAGGAGTCGGATCGGAGAACTTCAGGGGCAACGAACTTCAATCGGGGGGCGCGATAGCTCAACCGTGGCGTGAAGTGTTAGCGCCTCTAACCTAGTGATACCGAAATTTGATTCGCCGGAATGGATGAATTTCACTTTTTTTTGCGCTGGGGCTGTGGGGCAGTTTTCGCTTTTCTCTGATCGATTTTCTCTGCGCAAGTAAGCGCGTGCACGATGGTAGATGCGTACCTAAGTGCACTCAATCACGGAATTCGTTCGGTTCTGCGAACGGTAAGGAATGGATGATCGAGTGAAAGTAAAAGTTTTGCGTAGTTTAAATTTTTGTACTTTTGCTCGATATCGTGAGGAGTGCTGTCTTGTTGATTGATCGTGCGTGCTGTACCAATAAAGATGCATTGGTCTAAATTTGGTGCGCTTAGAAATTAACAGCCTTTTGGATTAATCAATTTTGGAAACCTTGTCGTTCATGTACGTCATGTGTCAAACAAGTCGAGGCTGATGGCAGCGCTACAGAAGTCTATAAAACAATTTACTTCTTGCATAGATGAATCGGCAGCAAGCAGATGTACAGCGAGAAAAACCTTTCGCAGAAAATCTTTTTGACACCTACACTGCTATACGAGCGCACATAGATATAGAATATTTTACATTATTCTTTAAATAGGACCAAACTTTCAATAGCCGAGCTAAACATCTGATCCGTCGTAGATCGATCCTCGCGACTACCTGACTGGTAGGCAAAAAGGGCTTCTCAAGCGATCTCAGTCTGTTAAACAGAATACACGACAGGATTTTGTACGCTGAGTATTGAAGGATTATTGAGTCAGAAGGATTGGCACAATCAGTTTGTGCCCGTTACTCTCGTATTAATTTGTGTCTGAGAAAATGTATGAATTGTACTCGATTAAGTCTGTTCTATTAAGCAATGAGAAGACAAATACAAAAACCCAAATTCATCAAATTTTAATTAAACTTGGTAACAATAATAAAAACAAAACCTCCCTTTATTTCTCTTAAAATAAATGTTTTTTTGAAATCGAGAAACAGTTAAATCGATTCTGTAGAGACAAGATTGGAAAAGCGTGTTTCTTCGTGTTTATTCTGCATTTCTGCCGAACAAAGCGTGAGCCATCAGTTCAAATTTAATTATCTCTTAATCTTTATTGTTATGTCCATGAATATTCAATAATGCTCTCAAGTCCTGATCTGAAGCTAGTGGTCACCTGTTTGATGAGATGATTTCTAATGATTAGTCGCAGTCAGTCGAATTCCCATTACTACCGAGAATCAGTGTTGAGATAAACTCAAATTCTCAAATCTTATCCACGATTCAAATCGACTCGAGATTTGCATCATTGCATGATTTCTACGTGTTTTTCTTCGTTGAGTTCATCGAATTTACGTTCTTTGCTTAAAACAATGGATAACAAATTCATACGTAAACAAACAATAGGCTTCGATTGGATTTTGCTGTTTCTTCGACGTAGAAAACTCGAACGTGATGATCTAGCTGCAGAATCGCAAGCAAGTTAGCTCGCGCATGAGGCCTCGATGATTGATATTTGAGTATGATTCTGCCAACACTGCCGAAGAATTCGTAGCGGATCCGACCTGGAACACTCTTACATAAAAGGATATGATTTTTGCATTCCTCGGCCTAGCCGTCCACTTGGTACTGGTGGATCAACGCAAGTCATTACTGCCGTAATCTGAAAAATTGGCGAATATGCCATTTTCCAAAAATGATGTTAACGAGCAGTACTCATGGAACTCTTTAACAGAAAAAAATGGAAAACTTGTATGCTGTGATTTGGCGTATACGTCACTTTTTTGAGATTACGGCAGACTATGGCGAGTTGTGTTTCTTTTTCAATGTTGTTGCCTTTCAGAGTTTGACTTTACACTCTTACAAAATTATTAAACCATTAGTTGAGTTTCAATGTTTTTTCAATGTTTTGTTTGTTCTTTTTTGAACCAAATTTACAATATCCTATCCAAGTTTTTCAAAATGCTGAGCCAAGTTTATAATATTTGCATATTGCAAAAATCAAAGTCGTAACTTGTGGAGACGCACGGTGATTGTCTACATTTATTCTGGAAAATGAAGAATGCTGCTTGATCAGGGAATCAATTTTTCTTGGATCCGCTTGCAAAACAAGTGACAAAAAAGAACCAACGACAAAGCTTTGTTTTTGTCGGAGATAATAATGACAAAGATCCAATTTTTTTTGTCAGCAACAAAAAAGAAGACAATTTTGTTGCTGACTTTTCATCCCGTTATTTTGCATTATCTCTACAGCAAATGTCGGTTTCAAGCTATCATAGTTTCTGCTTTTATGGAAATATTCGAGAATCTAACTAAGATTACAAAATTAGCATCGTACTCGCGGAAATATCAGAGTATGCAAGGCAAATGATTCTTGTCATATTGTGTTTGGGTTCTGATAAAGGCTTGTTGCGAGGTGTGCTTGTCAGTAACAAACTCTGTTGACGACAAATGGTATATTGTTAGGCGTTGCTCGATTATTGATTCCCTGTGCTTGATGCAAATATCCGTATTATTCTAATCGGGACCAGGGAATCAAATTTTCTGGGATGCGCATGAAAAACAAGCGACAAACGAGAAGCAATGACAACGACAATGTTTTTGTCATAGATAATAATGACAAAAAATCCGAAAATTTTTGTCAGCATCAAGAGAGATGGCAAACCAAGAAACATTCCCACAACTCTTTGGCATTTGAAGTTATTTATTGTGGTATTATCGCGGCAATATTCATGTCCTTCAGTTAGTCCATTTCTTGATGAAACCCATCTGGAAAATTAAAGCTTTTTGATGTTTGTTTTATTTTTTACTACGAAAGGCTTCTGTAAATTACCTTCAAACTAATTGGCTTAACCTGAGATTAAATGGCATTTACGATTGCTACATGGAATCTATTGCATCTGCGCGCTTACTTACAATGTACATGCTGACACATTCACAGCTACAATATCAAAATTTTCACTTCCAAAATCGCGAGGTGACAAATTGGATGAAGTCTTAACATAGAGGAAATAAAACGGTGCGTAGACCCGCCTCAGTCATCTAAAACGTTTAACTTTTGCATTAACGGTGACACGGCAATCGGGCAATGTGCTTTTTTTGTTTCCGACACAAACGACAAATAGCAGAGTGCTTCATTTTTTTCCATAACATCTCCTTTGTTTCCCTTTGTTTTTTTTATTGAACTGTCAAATTTCTTCTAATTATGGTCATCATATAAGTTGAATGGTCAACCGGCATTTATAACAGCCAGTCGATTTTCATGAATGTCATATCTAATTATTATGATTTTAAAGTTGATTCCATCGAAGCAAAATAATTTGCACAAATGTATCACGAGTCACCATGCATATACTTTGTTTTAATAATTCATTCGCATATTTGATTATGGCATTTTTTGGTTTTGTGGATAATACACTTTTATTTATTTTGCTGAGACTGAACGTATTTTATTTTTCCATGTGATTGTTTTAATAAACCAATGTCTAGAGAATTTCGCAATTTTACCAACTTACTTACTATACCAACTCAAATAGATTTCGAAAGTTTTTCAATGCCGAGTCTATGTGCATGTGTTGTCATATTCTGATCTTGAAATCTGTCTTACATTTACTTTTCAAATCCATTTCAAGGGTGGGCCAACTAGGCAGATACTGCTCTTCAAGAGGTTTTGGTGTAAGCGAGAAAGAAGCAACAATCTCGACTAGGGTTTTATTGTAGGATTTATTATAGGATTCAAAAACTCTTGTAGTGAATCATAAAACCTACAATTTACTTACTTACTTATTTACTTACTTACAAATACAGATTGAATACCAAATAAATTTCGGCAAATCTTGCATGTTGAGAAATAAGCATAAGATATTTACAAAAGTTAAACATTTTTGCATAGGTTAAACAATGGTATGCGCTGATATAATAACCGTTTTAAACTCTCTAAAAATAAAAATCAGATTAATTAGTGCATAAAGAAACATCCTTCTAAATTTTTAAATAATTTGGTTGAAATTTTACTTAGCACGCGCAGTTTCAAGCGTGTCGGAAAACGACTATGACAGAAGCTTTTGTGGAAACCGGTCGACAATGTTACCGTAAGATAGAAAATCCTGCAAGGGAACAAAATATGTTTGTTGCGAAACGATTTGATGCTTGCACAGAAAAAAAAAAAATACGGCTTTGATTTTTTTTCCAAGGGAAAAACAATGTTTTGCCTTTCTCGTAGGTACAACAAATTTGTATCTGACGACTATAATTTTATTCCAAATGTCAAATTTTGATAAGAGGGTCGGAGACCCATAGTGTTATACACCAATCGACTTTTGTTAAACGCATTTCATATAGAAGGAATTGACCGATTCTAGTGCAACTAGTTTCATTAGACGCAGCAAATTTCCTAATTCGAAACTATTGTTTTGTTTTTCAAAATGGGCCTAATTGATTTTGACCTTTATTTTTGGAATGGCGATTGTGCTCTTAATTCAAACTATTTTGGTTAACTAATGTATTAAACGGAAAGAATAGATTGCAATATATCTGGTAGTAACATCAGTTGAACGAAATATATTACATAGAGAGTATTAGTCGTTTCAATTTTCAATGTCAAATACAGTTACGCTTATTTAAAAAAAAGTTCCTAGAGTTTAGCCGTGGCGCAAACAATTACTTTCATAATTGAGTAATTTTTAAGCAGCGTTAGAATTACACCAAATCTTTTAACCGCCGAAATGTAGGCAATAAGTACTGCATTTACAACACTAGTTCGAATTCAACATATTTAATTGAGAAAAGCATCATCACAACTGGGGATGAATTAAGGTTTTTTTCAATAACTCCGGAACCCTATGGCCGATTGGGCCAATTTTCAATGGCGTTGAATGCAACCTGTTGCAACTCAATCGGATAAGGCTAAGTACAAAAAATCCACCAATTTTCGAAGTGCACACAGCTTTCAAATGACCCTCAACCCCATAATAAAGGTTGAGGATATCCTACAACAAATGCAAGTATGAATTGATATGAAATGATTTCCAAACAATAGAATCACAAGTCAGTCAAAAGCCCACTTGGTGCGGTTAGGCAGATCCCCGACCAGATGTAGATCAATCACGGCTCCGGCCAAGAACTTAGAGTCAAAACATTAATGATTGAGTTTCATTGCAAGTTTTCGAACACTATTCTAGTTTCAATCTTAAGGCTCAAATTACCGTCATTCAGTCATTGACAAGAAAACCAGCCACTTGCTTGTACCACCCCTAGGAAAAATTCCGCCCACCGAGGAGAAAATGAATTCTCAAGCTGAATCGGAGAAGTATTCTTGTTTCAAAGCTACATCAACATATAGTGAAGACTTCAATACATACGTGGGATTCTTCATTTGGATGAATTCCGTAATATTTTTTTTTGCTGAAAATATTACAAAGTTGAAAACTATTTTTCCTGTTGGGGAAATCGTCGATTTACTCTAACGCTTTCTTATACTTTGCAGATACACCGATTCTTTTTTTTACACGAGGGATGCGTTCCGTGTAAAAAAGTTTTCAGTTCAAAATTTGAAAATCCGTGTAAAAAAGTTTCATGATTTCTCGACGAATCATGCAAAATAGAGCAACTTTGCAAAAATTTTGTATGGGAATTTTTACACGGCCGAGTAAAAAATTCATGTAAAAATAGAATCAGTTGTACACGAAAATCATCGTTCAGTGTTGCGTGTTTATTTGTTCTATATGTTATGTTTGTTTTCTCGAATATGTAAGCAAACATCAAGAAATAATCTATGAAAATGTGGCTTCTCATGCTATATATTGACACTAAATATTATATGTGAGCTAGAACTGTGAAAACACAAGCATGCGTAAGCAACGCAGGGTATTTTTTCATAATTCAAGTGTTGATAATGTAGTGCTGCTAAAACGGCATCACTTTTCATGTACACAGAGAGACCGATCTTATGGTCATGTAAACAATCCATTAAATCTGGACGAACATTTGAGAAGGTTGACTACTGCATTATAATTTTACATTTATGTAAAAGGTATATAGAAAATTGTGTAATTAACAGTAGAATACACAACAAATCAATCGCAGATGCATTATCGAGGCTGTTTAGCATTTAACTATGATCTTGCTGTACAGGTAATGAAAAGGACGTTCGAATTTTGTGGAAATATATAGAGTTTGATACCTTTTGATATGTTTATGTATTTTGTATAAAATCAAATCACAGCGTCTGTCTGCAAAAAGGAGCGAACAGCAAGAAAAAAGTCGACACTTGAACCTCACGCAAAATAGAACAAACTCGCTGGTTTCCTCAGCAGAGTTCATTTCATGTTTGATTTTTTAATTCAATGAAATAATTATATTGCTGCTAAAAAGGCGCCGTAATTGCAAAGTTGATTAATCTGACAGTAAATGACGCATCCAACAATTGAAAAATATTTGAATCTCGTGATTTATTCGTGGTTCAAATTCGCAGAAAATAAAACTGAGCGTTATAACAGTTTTAATATTTTGCAACTCAACTGTAATAAAAATTAATCTAGAACAGATGGTGGGAAAATGAATGTTTCAGATACTTGTTCAAAATGACAGCCCCAAACAATTCGAATCATTGCTGATTTCGTTCTTACAGACAGTTGAGAAAAAAGGGTACTATTACAGTCGCCTCTCCACCTCTCGATATTGAAGGGACCATCGAGCGAAGGGGACATCGAGGAATGGAAGGAAAATTGAAATGGGTACTAGATCAAAGAAGCTCGTTGCGACAACATAACAAATATCATTTCCTGTTGTTGATGTGTTTGTTATTGTCCAAAGATGGTCTAGCCTAAAAATTTGAACATATCGACAAAGGGAGAGTGAATCCTGAACAAAATATGATTTTCTTTTTTTCCTTTACATAATTAAGTTATTTTAAAATTTTAAAATTAGGTTCATCACTGGCTATAGAACAAAATAAGATCAGAACACATCGAGATAGAGAGATATCGAGATAGGGAAGTGATCGAAATGTAGAAACCCCAAATGTATGTAGATTGAAGAGACTAAGGAAATCATCGACATAGGGAGAGATATCGAGATATACAACATCAAGATGTAGAGAGTCAATTTATTGTTTGTAGGCCTTGGACTGAACCCATGACCTTATGAGGCAGAAATCATAATTTAACGCAACTTCGATAACGATAAAAATTGTACGATGATGCTTCGTTGACGATAAAGTGAGCGTTGATTTATCGTTATCGTTATCGAGTATTCGTTGATTTATCGATAATTATCGAGTTAACTGTAATATATATATATATATGTACTGCAATTTTGGAGATCTGGAGCATCTACATGTACTTACATATAACATAAATTTGATTATTTTATGAATCATAGACAAGACTAACCGAGTCGTGCGGAATGAGTGACCAATTCATCACCGAGAGTATTTTCGCTTGGTACTGGTGCTCTATGCCTGAGATGAAATACTATACAAGTCACTGTAATAATCTTTAGCACTTAAAACCCAGTCTCAATCCCTCGAGGTGTTCCGATTCCAGTTGCATGTTTTTGCTTATCCAAAAAGATTGCCAACGAAAAGTCATTATACGTCTTCCGTCAGTAGAAGGATATGACGATGTGTCTCCATCTGAGAGAAGGTCTGTCTGGTTAGCACAAATATCTACGTTATTGTATACAACTTGCTCCCTATTCGTGGAACACTTATGCAATGCTAAAACGAACATCAAATCATTACAGAACAGTTCACACTTTTCGTTCCGTAGAGTGTCGGGCACTGAGCATTATTTCTAGAGAGTCCCGTTTTCATCAAAATCGTATCTGGAAACCTGCTGCAATCAGGCTCAGTATTGACAAAATTTTCGTAAAAAGTCAATTTATACAATACTCGATTTCTGTCAAAATTGTACACAAACTTTATAAGCGTCATCTAGTTACCACATTACCGCAAAATTATCGAGTTAACTTCCGTTAAATTAACGTTAAATTATCGAACCCCGATGATTATTGAGTTGATTCATCTTTATCAGAGTAACCGATAACGTTGAATGCATTTAACTTTATTGGCGATAACAATAAATTACCGATTAACAACCCTGGTCACTAGGCACCTGAGATTCATTTGTCATAAGACGAAATTAGTACTATTCCATTTACTGATACGTATTTTGACCTCATGTGTAAGGCCGTCTTCAGTTTCTCGTCTTATGACAGGTGAATAATGTTTTTTCAACCGACCTGGTTAAAGTTTATGCCAAATGACCCAAATTATGAAAAAACCCACTGATTGTCATTAAAAAAACTACAGGAATAGTCACGGATCTAGAGACAGTTCGAAGGGCCCTCCTTAGCCGTGCGGTAAGACGCGCGGCTACAAAGCAAGACCATGCTGAGGGTGGCCGGCCTAGACATTTTTTGGATAGGAAATTGTCTCGACTTCCTTGGGCATAAAAGTATCATCGTGTTAGCCTCATGATATACGAATGCAGAAATGGTAACTTGGCTTAGAAACCTCGCAGTTAATAACTGTGGAAGTGCTAATTGAACACTAAGCTGCGAGGCGGCAATGTCCCAGTGGGGATGTAATGCCAATGAAGAAGAAGAAGAAAGACAGTTCAGGACCACAGAATTTGGGTAGTGTATGTATGCTTCCTGAAAATGATCATCAGCAAACGAGTCCTACAGATCCGGAGGATCGTTTATCCGTAGGAAATGCAATCCGATGAATGATTATTCCCAGTAATCAATTTAAAATTATAGGTGACTAACAAAAACTCCATTGACTTATGGATTTAACTTGAGTAGAATTTTCGTTCAATTCTTATTAAGGTTATTAAGCTAGATGAAATGGAAATCGTTGAGCACCAATAAAAATTAAAGGATTGCAAAACATTATTAAATAGTAATTGGGATGTTTGCCCAAAAAAATACGATTTTAGACTCTTACCCCTCGTAACACTTTTTACATGAATGATTTACTTTTATTGTTATGAACAGCTCAATTGTTACCAAACTTTAAAATGCCAAAATTCACATTTGTGAAGGAGGAAGAAAAGTTAACATTAGCTTAGGGGACCATCCACAAATCATCGATAATTACTCGAGAAAAGTTTTTCGACTCTCATTACATCTTTGTACAAAAATACGCTGCTTCATAAAGTAACCATTTGTATTTAAACTGACCATTGGAAATCTCACTAAATCATTATCAGATATATTAATCAAACAACTAGACTAAATGGAGCACCAATTGTCGACAAAAGCTCAAAATGAAAACTCATTTGAACGTACACTTTTAGACTGTAACATATTTTGATGCTCTAATTGTGGGTGTGCATTCTTATATTCACCTTTATATTCACAAAGTTTTCCAGATTAGCTTAAGCAAAATCCAATTTTTCGTTTGATCAAGATAAAGATTCAATGCAAACATTTTAGGTATTTTGGAAGACTTTTAGCGATATTTTAAAAGCAATGGATTGTAACATTTGCCTTTGTATTTAAACTTATGGGCTAAACATCGTTATTTCCATAAGATAAAACAAATTTAAAACAATATTTGCTCGTCTAAAGCGAATTAAGTACTGTCCATTTAATTCCACCAGTTAATTTTCGTTATCTTTGCAGATCCGTATCTCGACCACACCTGTGTGGTCGCCTTCAGTGTCCTTACCGATCAAGTCGAGTCAAGTACAAGACACCGAAGACGACCACAGTTGTGGTCGAAATACGTATCTGCAAAGATAACGAAAATTAACTGGTGGAATTAAATGGACAGTACTTAATTCGCTTTAGACGGTTTAATACATTCCACTAAACGAGCTTAATATATTTTTCCCAATATTTGCTGTTCAATTGCCGAATATAAAAACAGTATTTCCAGCGGGGTAGGGTTCAAAGAAGATGAATACCTTCTTTGAACCCTACCCTGCTCAAGTATTGATAATCTGTTTGTCATTTGGCACAATTCTATTCCATAGGATCCATATTGAGCTGATAATAGGAAATATTTCACTTTTTTTAACAAAAAATATGTAAAAATGCTACATAGCCCCAATTGTCACGTCATTGTTAGTTTATTCTTTTTTTAAACTTCTATTTCAATTCACTGATCTCTTGAATTGAATAGCATATAAAGTTTGGCCATGTGTTTTTCAAACCAATTGTGCTTATGTGAAATATTAATTATCATCAAAATGGGTTAATAATAAAGACAGAATTGTGACAAATCAACACCAAATGTTAATAGATAGGATTGCTTACGTTATTACAATAGTTTGATGACAATAATTTTTCTAAGTTCACAGATCGTGGTGATGTGACTAGGATGATTGCCATAATGCCATCATTACGGGATTTTATTATGTTTTGGAATCGAATCCTTCCGCAGCCACACAGTTTTTATAATTCTTCACCGGTTGTATTGCGAAAAATGTGCGTAAATGTAAAAATACAAAAGACAAAAAGTAAAAGATTTGGTCTCACCGTTTATTCGAAACGAAAGGTAGATTAAAATAGCTTAATGATTTTCTGAAAAGTAGATACTAATAGTGCCAGCTATTCAAACGAAATCAGAAAAAAAACAGTGCTTACTTAAATTTTGATTTGTGTTGAAAAACGAACCTCAGTAATATTAATGTTGATCACGGCAAATGAACGGACTTAATGTTTAATTAAGAGTTTGTGGGTTAACGTTTAATACCTATACAGTTTTAGAGTACTGATTCAGGAACTGATTCGGCTAGAGGAAATGGTCTTGTAGCTCCCACAACTCGATGGTAATTGATGCCTTATTTTATTGGTATTCCATCATGTTTATCGTATCTGTCATGTACCAAGCGTCTCCAGAAGCATCCACGGACTGTTCAATCGTTCATACGCAAAACAATCTTGAGACTATGACAGCTGGTAGGTAACGTTGTTTTCTATTGATTGGTAGCTTACAGTACAGATGCATTTGCCTTCATGAGCTTTCTGGCAGCAGAGTAGCATCACTTTTTTTTCTGAAATGTGAATGTTATCTACATTGCCGACATTTTCTAAAATTTTAAGCTTGTTGTGTTTGTTATCTGGTGCATGAGGTGAGAATACTAACTGTCATTACCATGAGATTATATGCAGGAGTTAGCTCTTCTACAGCTCCAGTGACCCCGTTCCTAATGGCACCACTACCAATCAGCAAAAAAAGTACTTTAAAACTCGGCATTTTGAAGAGAAAATAAAAATTGCAAAGCTAGAAAAACTTTCTTCCTTCTTTTATGTCGAATTTATCCATAACATTATTGGATTGTAATTTATTTAGATTTGATCGCATTTTCTGCGAAATTGCGTAGTTGCTTCATCTGCATGAATACAGATCTGTATTCAATTGCGTTACAGACAGAATATGATTCAGACCCTTAAAAAACTTTTCTGTCTAGCTGCAACATCTTCCAAGGGAGCATTGTTTCATATCAACTCCCTAAGCTACGTCTCCATTTCGCGGTGATCTCAATCGAATGTCCAGTATTGTACTTCCAGCCAATGGCCATATTTTATTCAACTTTCAGATTTACACTATTAGAAATACTTTTCTCTGGATATCGCTTGATTTTTAATTTCAATGAGATTTTTTTTAAGGCGAGATTTTCAAAATTATTTGCTCTCCAGAAAAACGCAATTTTATTCAACTGGTGCATTTTGGACACCTTTTTAATGCATGTGTTTTGTTGAAAAAAATCATGTTTCGCTTTTGGTGGAATGTATTTACTTGTTATAAGGCGAGTTTGTACAATTCCATTTAATTCCACTACTAGTGACAAGTAAAAAATCGCTTAGTCAACAAGTTACAAGTTACAAATTGGCAGGGATAAGATGTGATGGTTGATGGTTGCAAGGAGTATAGTTTGCTCTCAGTAGATCATAATGTTCTATAAAGCAATGAATTCAAACATTAAAAGTCAAAGAAATGATCATATCATAACTTGATAAAAATGCAGTTATCACAGAACCAAAACAAACGGATTAGACATCACTTGTCATAAGACGAGTTTGTACAATCCCATTTAATTCCACCACTTAATTATACCTTGACAGATACGTATTTCGACCTTACTGTTGAGGTCGAAATACGTATCTGTCAAGGTACAATTAAGCGGTGGAATTAAATGGGATTGTACAAACTCGTCTTATGACAAGTGAAGACATTCCACTAAAAAGCTCAACATAATATTTTTATCAAAACGGATTAGACATTTTTTTTGTACAGATTTCTACAACAAGTTGACTTACATCTACAGCACAGGTATCCTCCATAATTGCAGAACTTTCAAATAAACTGATCATCCACAATAATCCTTTTGTTATTTTATCGGAACTCTAGTCTTGATCTGGCTTTGATTGAATAATATTTTTATGATGTCTGATATAAAAAAATCTTGAACAACTTCACAAGAAACTGAAGATAGCATAAGAATTCAATATACTTTGGACACCATTCCAGAGACAAAAACGACAAATTACGAAAAATACATATAATTACTTTTTACCAAAAATATATGTTGATCTCATGAAGAGTGTTGTCCATACAGTTTGTCTGTTTTTTTCCAATTCATCATCACACTGATTTATTAGTCATTTCTCCAGACCAATTTTTACGACGGTCTCAATTTGACTCTCCCATCTTAACGATGGACGTGATCCTTCGTCCCACATGGTTATAGAACAGTGCTCTACGCTCACCAAAGTTAATGGATGAAGAGTATTATTTTTCTAAACAAAAATCACAAATTATTTTTATAAAAAATACCAGTGGTATTGTGAATGAGTTAGCGTGAAACACATCTGTTCTATATTATCCTTCGAACAGCTTTCCAAGAAATCTTTGTTACAAATCTCGAATTACATTCAGCTGATGATGCGTTTAGTATCACTTCATGGAATTTTTCGTCTCTAAAAGAAGTTATTGTGAGATAATAATATACAAGTTTAGAACACAATTTTAGAATTTTTGTCAGCTCAAAGTTATGTGCGCCCAAACCCATGTTATGTCGATCAATTATTTCGCATCACTTCGAATCAAATGTCTAACATTTTGGGGAAAAAATATCGTTTATTTTTCTCTTCTGTTTTGCGACATTAATTTATGAATAATCCATGTTAAGAAGCTAAGACTATCCAAGGACTAGCTTAGCAAATATTGCACTCCATTTAGCCTTAGAAAATGTCATAGACTGAGATCGAATCTATATCCAGTCTGAGAGGTTTTCTCAGCTGCTCTGGGTGGAGAATTCTTTCTCGCTGCATGATATACAAGCGCATAAATGGTATGTATTGAAAGTACTTGATTAACATTTGGCAGCAAGAAGGCGGCGAAGTCTCGGGTGGAGAATGTAATTTTAAATAAAAGAAGAAAAGAAGAGCTATTAAAATTGAACAGAAAATTGCTTTCCAAACATCTCGTTCATCTCCTAATGCGCACATCAATCCAATCAATTAAAAGCTTCGATTCCGTGCTCTTATAAATGATGATAAAGTGATAGTGTCCGATGATAATTTTAGAAAATCGTCTGAAAACGGATCCGTTCACATCAATCAGCAACCCCCATATCGCAAACACTAGTAGCCTAATTAGATCTCGCCGCTGCTGCAGGCCGGGAAATCGAATCACTTTCTTTCGAATTGTTTTCAACACACCCAATGAAATAATAATAATAATAATAACAATAACGATAATATATAAAGCCGCGCACAATGCATAATGAGTGAAAAATCTCCTCCATTGAAGAAGAAAGAAATTGGTCAAGCGTGCGGATTGAAAGCAAGCCTTCAGCAAATCCAGTTCGGCCGATGATGATGCCGATGCCTAATGAGCGCGAAGCAGAGCCGCCGGCCCGCGGCGGAGTATCGAAGCTAGCCATGATTTATCACTCAATTAGCGCCGCTGGCAGCAGCATTGAGCGAGCGACTGATCGTCTCGTGCGCCGCTCGTTCCCACCCAGATATGGTGTGGTGGTGTGGCAGTGCACGGAGGACCCAGACGCGAGAAAGAATCTCCGAAACGGGAGAAAGTTGTTTATCGGCGATGGGCTCCCGGGTTATATAACGTTGTATAACCCGAAGAAAGTCGGAGGAAAACAGAATGGGATGATGATTATATAAGGAAAAACAACAAAGCTGGGCCGTGTTCGTGTGTGTGTGTGTGAATCGGGATGCGAGAAGAAAGTAGAAAAGCAGATTCTCGTCTTCGTCGGCGGCAGCAGGTAGCATTAGACAAGCGATAGGTCAACAGCAAAGATCGAAGAAAAACGGCCAAAGAATTGAATAAAAACAAAAGTCATCACTAGGAATCGATCATCGGCTTCGTTGCTTGGTTGAAATTTCACTACTTTCTTTTCGATTTTGTTTTTACTTTCACTGACTTGGGTATGGAGTTTAAATCGGGTGCCTATTGTATGTCTCTCTCTCTCTGGCGCGGGCGCGCACGCTCGAGCCGATCGCTGCTGCCGTGCGCGAGTGAATGACCGCTAGCTAGTGCTGCTGATTGCGTTTGGATGGATGATCCTCCTCGATCGACGATCGTTTTCACTTTCAGGATTAACTTGCAGTGAAACCAAATGCATGAACAATTGCATCAGTGCAGTGCGGTAATGACTGCTCGTTGCTCGGTGCAATGTTTGATGCATTGTTTAGTGATGTTGGTTTTGTTTTCAATGTGAATGTTGAATTGGATGATGATCGGAATAAATTACATACTGGCTTTAAAAATATACAAAAATAGGTATTCAAGGTCCACCAAATGTATATGACTTGAGTTGACTGACCTTAGTTTACGACCTTTTAAAATAAATAACCACTGTTCCAGATATCCAGAACAAATATGATCATGAAGTTTGGCTAACAAGAACGGGTTAAAATTTAAACATAAAACATTTGACCCTTATAGACTCGGATATTGCTGACCCAATCGGAGTTAAAATTAGTATACCGAGGTTTTGGGGCCCGGAACGAAATTTTGCATGTGAAGGTATTTGAAGAAAAGAAATCGTTCTGAGATGGTTTGACCCCTGCCCATCTGGAAAGATGGACTCAGAAATGTCTGCATAATCCGAGTACTATTCAAGCAAGCGGAACCAAATTTGATATATGAAGGTTTTTCGAGATAAAATTAAATATTTGTATGGTAGTTAGAGGCTTCTTTTAATTAAATTGCGAATGTAAAAAAAAATTCAAGCGAGACAAAATTCGTCGGGTCTGCTAGTACATCAAATTTTCATTGTATATCATTTCTTCTTCTTCTTTTCATATTCATGTAAATAAGAATTTCAAAATAAAAACATTTACAGATTAAAATAAAATACAGATTAAAATAAAATACTTTGGAACTTTAAATCTGATTTTAATTTTTCAAAGCAACAACTACGAATGTTTCAAGTAGTTTCCTGGAAGTGTTTAGTTATTATGATTCATAGGAAAAAAAAACAAATTTTATCACCAGGAACGGTTGTTGTATAAGCTCTATAATACGAAACTATAATACGAAACAATTGGAAGGCTCCTGGCTGATGTATGGTGGAATGAGGTTAATCTTTTTTTATTATCTTCATTAAGGAGAATTTCAGCCCTAGGCTGGCCTCGTCTCCGCTGTGGTTAATCAATGAAGATTTTGTAATAAGTCACTATTCAACCAATACACATGTGAACTAAAAACCTTAAATCATCATGTCTTTTCCGTGTTTGATCAATTGCGATTAGCATTTTTAATTATTTTCACCATCTGATAAATGGTGTTTTTTCTCAGTTAGCAGTTTTGGTGCTAATTAGAATCGTCATGAAACAAAAATGAATAAAATAATGCATTCAAGTTATTTGACCTTGCATTTTAAAGAAACAGTATTTTTATAGTCTTGGACTTTTCAGTATGGTGCCAATCATTGAAAGTAAAGATTTGAAATCGTTATTTTTGATTATTGTAACTGTTGTATCTATCAAAAAAAAAAAAAACATTACAGAGTCTCTAAGTTTTCGTTCAAACGTGAGCGAAATTCTAAAACCCAGATTTAATTTTGTATAGAAACTGTCACATTAAAAATTTGATTTTTCTTGTGATTCGTACATATTATAGCAACTTTTGATTAAAATAAACATGATCAAGTTCCCCAATCTTAGTCACGACAGCGTTTCTTTTGCGTCTTTTTACAATTTTTGTCACTCATGTGTTTAAAAACAGACCAAAGTGTGCAGAAATTCAGTGCCTCCATGACACGGACGTCTATTAAATTTTCAGGATGCCTATCTCCCCGCTGTGTTGCACCAAACTTTTGTATGTGTTGTCAACTTGCTAGAATAGAATTGCACAAATGCTCACCAAATTCTACATTTTTTCACTAACCATTCCCTTATTTTCTCCCCTCTCATTCACAGAATTCGACGGAACCACCGTACTGTGCCGCGTATGTGGCGACAAAGCTTCCGGTTTCCACTACGGTGTGCATTCCTGCGAAGGCTGCAAGGTAAGTGAACCGAAATGCCAATAGCCCATTATTTTGCAGAGGGGTGAAGACCGATCAATCGAATGACCCCTCGGCTGACGACATGACTCGGGGTCACACGGGGGTTTTTGACCTGGCAGTGCAGCAGCGGTTCAAACCGCTAGCTTCCCAAGCAGAACGCGGAAGGTTGCTCGCGGATATGGACGTGTGGGGTGACGAGACATGCATATCATCGTGTCAGAAGTGGCGGGGACCTGGCGAGGAAACAAGGCAGAAAAAAGAACGGGCACATTGACCGACTGATGGCCCCCTTCTTCCTTGCACGGCTCGGATGGACGGATGGATGGATGGATGGTTTGCGTTGCCCGTTGTCTGATGACACGTCGCGTCGCTTGTACTGTGTGAGAAGCTGAGTGTGTTGTAGAAAATGTGTCGATGATGACTATGTGGAATAGACTCGCGAGGGCAAAGAACGCTGTAGCACAGTTGCGCTGCCTCGGCCGCGGCCACTGCCGTCCACCGCTTGCTGCGTTGGTGCGTATCGTTCAACGTGAGTACGCTGCGCCTACTTCGCTCGTCGATGCAGTTGGGACGACGACGGGCGGCGAACGACCGACTAACGATGTCGGTTGGGGTGAACGGATGGAAATACCCTTGAATGAATCACATTCGTTGACTGGTGATGGTTGGCGTGTTGTTGTTTTGAAACTGGCCTTAAAAGCGAACGGAGCTTTTCAACACTTTGATTTGTTTACTGTTAACAAAGTTCTGACGGCATTCGCCGTATCGTGAAAAGAATCGAGGTTATGCATGTTGAAGCGCGCGCGTTGGGCTATTAATGTTGAACGAGCGCGACGGCGACGGATGGGGCGCGCGGGGATGTGCGGTTGAATGTGAATGCGAGTAGTAGTTTCTCCTACTTTGTTTAATCACAGTTTATTGACTTCTGCACGTAGGTTAGTGACCGACCGCGCGCTCGTTCAGTGTTTAGAGCCATGGGCAGGCGATGAACTTGCCACTGCTACCGCCGAAGACGACGATGCGGTGTAGTCTTTTCTATTTTTTCGCCGTTCGTCGAGGCTTAGAGGCCTTCTTGGATTTTTTTAGATTATGTAGGACTGCCAGCTCCGAACGAAGTGGGCAATGGAAAAAGGCAAAGGTTTTTGACCGAAGAAAAGTGGGGAACTTTCTATGGAGGGAAATTTGGTGGCCTACTGCGTTGAGTTCGAGATTGCATGATGGAATATATGTTTTGATTAACATTTTGACAAACATTGAATTACGTAAACCATTTAGTTTTTTTTATATCCAAAACTAACTAATTTGAACTCAATGACAATTGCTGTGACATGGCACATCATAAAATTAATTGAACAATTGCCTAAATTTCTGCAATAGGTAAAAGGCAGCTTTGAAAGATTTTGTTCTGTTCAAATTGTCAAGAAAACTGCGACACTTTTGAAGGATTTATTTATTGCAATGTCTTAGATTAGATTCTGAAAAATGAGTTTCTTCTATTCCAATTATTATTTCTCTTATTAAAATTACCCGAAAACTGATAATTCTATTTATGATGAATTATGAAAAAATTGGTTCTTTGTTTCTCATATCACACTCACAGATATCAGAATTTATTATATTCATAACTAGACACTTGCTAGCAACGAACATATGCAGAAAATTTATCAAATATTCTTGGAAAATACTTTAAATAAATGTTCTTTTATTTCTTGTCTTAAGTCAATTTAAAATGACAGTTTCACTAATATTGCTGCATATTCACACTCTAACTGAAACCAATAAAGAGTGGAAAAAACCATTCGATTGGCAATGCGTTTTCAAGGACACTCGACGGTGCTGAATCCGCCGTCCATGCAACGTTCAACGCGACGCACACTCATTCAGCGGTTGCCAACTTGCGCTCCACCACCGTCTTTGCGGTATTCGCGCCAAGCCATTGAACACATAAGGATCGGCTCCTATTTCTGGTAGGTTGTGCCGTTGCTACCCACCCAGGCGCTAGCGCTAGATCATTGAAGACACAAACGAGAAAGAGCATTGGCAGTTCTTGACACCGAGTCCGGCACTCGCCGCTCTACGCGTCCTGCCTACGTTCATATGCTAAGAACTCGGACCAGGTCAGTGTACTTTCCAATGCCATCGCCACCCGACTAGAAACCTGAAAGCATAGCCTCGCAGCGCCGTGCTGGCGAACCAGCCGGGGGTAAATTGAGGTTGATCTAATGATCGAGAACTGGTTCCGCGGTTGCTCGCTAGAACTAAATATTAGGTAGGCCACTAACCCAGCTCGGCGTGATGATGGTAGCAAAATGGAGTCCAAAGAGATGGAAAATTACGCACACGTGCAGGACTCATGCTTGAGGGAACCATAATAACAGTAGGCTGCGTCTCAGTTGCTATGCAACCGAGTTGGCCGCCTGCAGTTAATTATGCAAGAATGCGTTTTTGACGAATGTTCAGGCTATAAATAATTTGTCACAATCTTAGCGAATAGCAAATGGAACGCAAATAAATAAAAATGTATGATTGCGTCCCGGCATCAGCATACCGCGCCGCGCAACGGTTATGTAGCGACTGAAACGGGCAACATTGCGCGGCAGGCGACATACCTTCATACCCGCGGATCGGAATAGAAACCTTGCCTGGCCGGTTGGTTGGTCGGTGCGCGGAGGGGTTCACCATGATGGAAACTTGTTTTCTCAGCGCCAGCCAACTGCCTGCGCGCTCGCTCGTTCGGATGGCGAACGGCGTAAGTACGATCGTACCAAACGACTCTCAGTCAATGACCGATCAATGAAGTTTATCGGCCTTTGAGTTTCTCCACTTTTGGCTTTGTTGCGGTTCCCCGCTCGGTTGCGAACTCGTTGATTGCCAGTTTTGCGCATATTCCGGAGCGGGTTATTTTCCAGAGGCAGTGAATGCTCACTTGCTTGAAAATCAATAGTTTTGCCCAATATTTCACTTTTTCCGGAAAATAATCATTTGGGTAAATTAAAGCTTTTTGGCAAATAACCCCTCTCTCTTTCACTAGTCCAACGTTAAATCAAGTTTCATCGCAGCAGCGCCGCTGAGCACCACGCTGCGAGTGAATAACCTATGCTGTGAGGCATTGAACTATGCTTGGAAAACATACCGCCACAGAACGAGGCACTTTATGGAACGTTTGGCCAAAGCATAGAACGGTGTGACGGTCACTGCTGCTTGTTCGGTGCTGGTTCGTCGAGACGGGGTTCGAGAATGTTGGGTAATAATTCTAGGCGGCTTTTTTTTCGAGTTAGAAAGACCGATTGGACAGCGGACCATGAAGCTGAAGGTTAACCAAGTAATTAGGTAAAGTAACTGTGTGAGGCAACGTTGAATATAAAAATCGTGCTGAACAAATTTGTTTGAAGAAAAATGTTGGCTCAGTAAATTAGATTGGTTCAAGGGAAGGTATTCGTTAAAGGATAGCTATTACTTAAGGCGACCATGATTATGGAAACGGGCAACAATGATCAGTGGAATACGTTTTTCATTTGAGCTTTCTAAGAGCACAAAAACCAAATATTTAAAATTGAATTTGAAATGGGTTTAGTAACTTGGGATACATTTTTCAACAACCACATTATACCATGCTGCTCCACGTTCTGTTCACAGTAATTATTCATAAGCAGAGCTTAAAATATTCATCTTCATGAAGCTACTTCAGTTCGAAATTTGACAAACATCGCATGATTATTCAAAACATAGAATGACATAGTCAGATGACTGCTCCACCAACTCATTTATTCGACTGTCACTGAGTGTACTTACTATGTGCAGAAAAAAACATATTTATCATTGTTTATAAAACGTTTACCGTTGAATGTGCCTCGCGGATGAAAATCGGGTTCAGTTCTATGCGATAAATTACATTATTCGATTAAAACGTGTTCAGATTTCAAATAATTTATCAATTCGTAGAATATGCAAAAATATTTAATGACTAATATTCAACCAAATATTGACAGTCCAGAGCCGACTATGAATGTGTCTGGAAGTGAGCTGAGAAGTGAAAGAAAGTGGACTTCACCAAAAATTTCTGATTGTATTACACTCTGTTCATAAGTGGACGACTAAGATAAAGACATCCTTCCATACAAAATTTCTGCAACATTTTCCTTAAACATTTTTCATAAAAAGCAAGAAATTCCTAATAAAGATATTATTATCGTCTTTATTTAAGAGGTTTTCAGCCCTTGGCTGGCTCACCTCTGCATCTAAAGATATTAGGATAAGAGCAATATTTATTGTTTATCACTTTATTAAAGTAGTTTTTTTTAAATCTATTTATGAAACTATGAAAAGCAATGCATAGATATATTTTTTTTTTCTAAATAATGGATATTTTGCGTAGGCTTGAGATAATTTTCTAAAAACCAAGACGATACAGATCTTGAGGTTTCTCAGTTAAGTCTACCCCCGATTTTTCACGTTTTTGATCCGATTTTATTATATGAACAATATAAAAAAGAATTTTCGGTATCAAATCAAAATTTTCAATTGCAAAAGCTACACAATTTCATTGAATAAATCAAAATTAGCAGTGCCTAATTGCTAAATCATCCGCAAAAATATTAAAATGTCCACAACGAATAAAAATAAAAAGCAAAAAAATCTTTTTCAAGATGACTCCTTCTTTAAAAGTTTTTGCCCTGGACATAATAATCGATTTGAATGCTTCTTTTTCCGAAAATTATCCTTTTCTATTACTCTTCATTGTTCGATTGTTATTTTATTTTTATTTCTTGCTGCTTAAATAATTGTTTTGTGAAAATTTTGCAATTATTTATTTCTAATTCAGTTCAATCAAAGTAAATTGTCTATATTTCGGGTATTGACCACCCGACATGGTTATTAATTTACAATGTTTTGGAATATTACAATGTGAAGGGAATCGCGGAATTTGGAAGAATTTCCCTTCGGAAATTCGGAAGAATTTCCCTTCGGAAATTCGAAAAAATTTCCCTTCGGAAATTCGAAAGAAGTTCCCTTCGGAAATTCGAAAGAATTTCCCTTCGGAAATTCGAAAGAATTTCCCTTCGAAATTGAAAGAATTTCCTTCGGAAATCGAACGAATTTCCCTAGGAAATTCAAAATAATTTCCTTCGGAAATTCGAAAAAATTTCCTTCGGAAAGTTGAAAGGCTTTCCTTCGGAAATTTGAAAGAATTTCCTTCGGATATACATAAGAATTTCCTTCGGAAATTCGAAAGAATTTCCTTCGGAATTTGAAAAGAATTTCCTTTGGAATTCGAAAAAATTCCTTAGAAAATTCAAAAGAATTTTCCTTCGGAAATTCAGAAAAATTTCCCTTCGGAAATTTGAAGGAATTTCCCTTGGAAAATTCGAAAGAATTACTCTTCGGAAATTGAAAGAATTTCCTGCGGAGGAATCGCGGAATTTGGAAGAATTTCCTTTGAAATTCGAAAGAATTTCCTTCGAAATTCGGAAGAATTTCCTTCGAAATTCGGAAGAATTTCCTTCGGAAATTCGGAAGAATTTCCTTCGGAAATTCAAAGAATTTCCTTCGGAATTTGAAAAGAATTTCCTTCGAAGTTCGAAAGAATTTCCTTCGGAAATTCGAAGGAATTATCCTTTCGGAAATTCGAAGGAATTTCCCTTCGGAAATTTGAAGGAATTTCCTTTTCGAAAATTCGATGGAATTTCCCTTTCCGAAACTCGAAGGAATTTCCCTTTCGGAAATTCGAAAGAATTTTCCTTCGGAAATTCGAAAGAATTTCCTTCGAAATTGAAGGAATTTCCTGCGGAAATTCGAAAGAATTTCCTTCGAAATTCGAAAGAATTTCCTTCGAAATTGAAAGAATTTCCTTCGGAAATTGAAAGAATTTCCTTCGGAAATTCGAAAGAATTTCCTTTGAAATTCAAAAAAATCCCTTTGGAAATTCGAAGAATTTCCTTCGAAATTCGAAAGAATTTCCTTCGAAATTCAAAGAATTTCCTTCGGAAATTCAAAGAATTTCCTTCGAAATTGAAAGAATTTCCTTCGGAAATTCGAAGAATTTCCTTCGGAAATTCGAAAGAATTTCCTTCGGATATTCGAAAGAATTTCCTTCGAATTCGGAAGAATTTCCATTCGGAAATTCGAAAATTTCCTTCGAAATTCAGAAGAATTTCCCTCGGGAATTCGGAAGAATTTCCCTCGGAAATTCGAAAGAATTTCCCTCGGAAATTCGAAAGAATTTCCCTCGGAAATTCGAAAGAATTTCCCTCGGAAATTCGAAAGAATTTCCCTCGGAAATTCGAAAGAATTTCCCTCGGAAATTCGAAAGAATTTCCCTCGGAAATTCGAAAGAATTTCCTTCCGGAATTCGGAAGAATTTCCCTCCGAAATTGAAAGAATTTCCTTCGAAATTCGAAGAATTTCCTTCGAAATTGAAAGAATTTCCTTCGAAATTCAAAATAATTTCCTTCGGAATTCGAAAGAATTTCCTTCGAAATTCGAAAGAATTTCCTTCGAAAATTCGAAAGAATTTCCTTCGAAAATTCGAAAGAATTTCCTTCGGAAATTCAAAAGAGTTTGCCTTCGGAAATTCGAAAGAATTTCCTTCGAAATTGAAAGAATTTCCTTCGAAATTGAAAGAATTTCCCTTCGGAAATTCGAAAGAATTTCCCTTCAGAAATTCGAAAGAATTTTCCTTTAGAAATTCGAAGGAATTTCCCTTCGGACATTTGAAAGAATTTCCCTTCGGAAATTCGAAAGAATTTCGCTTCGGAAATTCGAAAGATTTTCCTTCGAAATTGAAAGAATTTCCTTCGAAATTCGAAGAATTTCCTTCGGAAATTCGAAAGAATTTCCTTCGAAATTCGAAAGAATTTCCTTCGAAATTCGAAAGAATTTCCTTCGAAATTGAAAGAATTTCCTTCGAAATTGAAAGAATTTCTTTCGAAATTCGAAAGAATTTCCTTCGTAAATTCGAAAGAATTTCCTTCGAAATTCGAAAGAATTTCCTTCGAAATTCGAAAGAATTTCCCTTCGGAAATTCGAAAGAATTTCCTTCGAAATTCGAAAGAATTTCCTTCGAAATTCGAAAGAATTTCCTTCGAAATTCGAAAGAATTTCCTTCGAAATTCGGAAGAATTTCCTTCGAAATTCGAAAGAATTTCGGAAATTCGATAGAATTTCGGAAATTCGAAAGAATTTCCTTCGAAAATTCGAAAGAATTTCCTTCGGAAATTCGAAAGAATTTCCTTCGTAAATTCGAAAGAATTTCCTTCGGAAATTCGAAGAATTTCCTTCGGAAATTCGAAAGAATTTCGCTTCGAAATTCGAAAAATTTCCCTTCGGAAATAGGAAGAATTTTCCTTCGAAATTCGAAAGAATTTCCTTCGAAATAAGAAAGAATTTTCCTTCGAAATTCAAAAAAATCCTTCGAATTTCGAAAAAATTCCTTCGAAATTCGAAAAATTTCCTTCGGAAATTCGGAAGAATTTCCTTCGAAATTCGGAAAATTTCCCTTCGAAATTCGGAAAATTTCCTTCGGAAATTCGGAAAAATTTCCTTCGAAATTCGGAAGATTTTCCTTCGGAAATTCGGAAG
The DNA here is from genome assembly GCF_024139115.2 of Armigeres subalbatus. Classification (NCBI taxonomy): domain Eukaryota; kingdom Metazoa; phylum Arthropoda; class Insecta; order Diptera; family Culicidae; genus Armigeres; species Armigeres subalbatus. The sequence continues at coordinate 428,435,579 of NC_085141.1, forward strand.
AATTTCCTTTCGGAAAATCGGAAGAATTTCCTTCGAATTCGGAAGAATTTCCTTCGGAAATTCGGAAGAAATTCCCTTCGAGAATTCGGAAAAATTTCCTTCGGAAATTCGGAAGAATTTCCTTCGAAATTCGAAAGATTTTCCTTCGGAAATTCGGAAGAAATTCCCTTCGAAATTGAAAGAATTTCCTTCGAAAATCGAAAGAATTTCCTTCGAAATTTGAAAGAATTTCCTTCGAAATTGAAAGAATTTCCTTCGGAATTGAAAGAATTTCCTTCGAAATTGAAAGAATTTCCTTCGAAATTCGAAAGAATTTCCTTCGGAAATTCGAAAAATTTTCCTTCGGAAATTCGAAAAAACTTCTCTTCGGAAATTCGCAAGAATTTCCCTTCGAAATTCGGGAGAACTTCCTTCGGAAATTCGGAAGAATTTCCCATCGGAAATCGGAAGAATTTCCTTCGGAAATTCGGTAGAATTTTCCTTCGGAGATTCGTAAGAATTTTCCTTCGGAAATTCGTAGCATTTTCCTTCGGAAATTGGGAAGAATTTCCTTCGAAATTGGGAAGAATTTCCTTCGAAATTGGGAAGAATTTCCTTTGGAATTAGGAAGGTTTTCCTGCGGAAATTCGAAGAATTTCCTTCGGAAATTCGGAAGAATTTCCTTCCGAATTCGGAAGAATTTCCTTCAAATTCGGAAGAATTTCCTTCGAAATTCGGAAGAATTTCCTTCGAAATTCGGAAGAATTTCCCTTCGAAATCGGAAGAATTTCCTTCGGAAATTCGGAAGAATTTCCTTCGAATTCGAAGAATTTCCTTCGAAATTCGGATGAATTTCCTTCGAAATTCGGAAGAATTTACCTTCGGAAATTCGGAAGAATTTCCTTCGAAATCGGAAGAATTTCCCTTCGGAAATTTGAAAAAATTTCCTTTCGAAAATTCGAAAAATTTCCGTGCGGAAACTCGAAAAATTTCCTTCGAAATTCGAAAGAATTTCCTTCGAAATTCGAAAGAATTTCCCTTTGAAATTCGGTAGAATTTTCCTTCGAAATTAGGAAGAATTTCCTTCGGAAATTCGAAAGAATTTCCTTCGAAATTCGAAAGAATTTCCTTCGTAAATTCGAAGAATTTCCTTCGGAAATTCGAAAGAATTTCCTTCGAAAATTCGGAAGAATTTCCTTCGAAAATTCGGAAGAATTTCCTTCGGAAATTCGGAAGAATTTCCTTCGAAATTCGGAAGAATTTCCTTCGAAATTCGGAAGAATTTCCTTCGGAAATTCGAAGAATTTCCCTTCGAATTCGGAAGAATTTCCTTCGAAATTCGGAAGAATTTCCTTCGAAATCGGAAGAATTTCCCTTCGAAATCGGAAGAATTTCCTTCGAAATTCGGAAGAATTTCCTTCGAATTCGGAAGAATTTCTCCACGGAATTTCGGAAGAATTTCCCTTTGGAAATTCGGAAGAATTTCCTTCGGAAATTCGGAAAATTATCTTCAGAAAATCGGGAGAAGTTTCCTTCGAAAATTCGGAAGAATTTCCTTCCGGAAGTTTGGAAGAATTTCCCTTGGAAATTCGGAAGAATATCCCTCCGGAAATTCGGAAGAATTTCCCTCCGGCAATTCGGAAGAATTTCCCTCCGGAAATTCGGTAGAAGTTCTCTCCAGAAATTCGGAAGAATTTCCTCCGAATTCGGAAGAATTTCCTCCGGAAATCGGAAGAATTCCTCCGGAAATTCAGAATTTCCTCCGGAAATTCGGGAGAATTTCCTCCGGGATTCGGAAGAATTTCCTCCGGAATTCGGAAGAATTTCCTTCGTAATTCGGAAGAATTTCCTCCGAAATTCGGAAGAATTTCCTCCGGAATTCGGAAGAATTTCCTCCGGAATTCGGAAGAATTTCCTCCGGAATTCGGAAGAATTTCCTCCGAAATTCGGAAGAATTTCCTCCGGAATTCGGAAGAATTTCCCTCCGGAAATTCGGAAGAATTTCCCTCCGGAAATTCGGAAGAATTTCCCTCCGAAAATCGGAAGAGTTTCCTTCGGAAAACCGGAAGAATCTCTCTTCGGAAATTCGGAAGAATGTCCTTCGGAAATTCGGAAGAATTTCCTTCAGAATTCGGAAGAATTCTCCCTTCGGAAATTCGGAAGAATTCTCCCTTCGGAAATTCGGAAGAATTCCCCTTCGGAAATTCGGAAGAATTCTCCCTTCGGAAATTCGGAAGAATTTCCTTCGAAATTCAGAAGAATTTTCCTTCGAAATTCAGTAGAATTTCCTTCGAAATCGGAAGAATTCCTTCGGAAATTCGGAAGAATTTCCTCCGGTAATTCGGAAGAATTCTCCCTTCGGAAATTCGGAAGAATTCTGCCTTCCGAAATTCACAAGAATTTCCCTGCGGAAATTCGGAAGAATTTCCCTTCGGAAATTTGGAAGAATTTCCCTTCAGAAATTCTGCGGAATTTCCCTTTCGAAAATTCTGAGGAATTTCCCTTCGGAAATTCGGAGGAATTTCATTTCGGAAATTCGGAAGAAATTCATCCCGAAAGATCGCAAGTTCGGAAGAATATCCTCTCGGAAATTCGGAACAATCTCTCTTCTTTAATTCAGAAGAACTTTCCTTGGGAGAAAAGGGGGAGTGATGAATGGTAAATTTAAAAAAAAAAAATGAAATATAGAGATTGTGCTTAACGGATCATATGATGAAATTTCTAAAAAAAAAAAACGTCCTTGAAACCCTTTCAGGTATTAATCAATCCTCTGTATGGCCAGAACTAAATATATTTGCTACCAAACTATGGAAGTTGTGGAGAATAATCGTCCTCAATCAACAGATATACATCGAATGAGACGGTTTTATTTTTATTATACCAATTTTTTTTTTCATTCCGTAGATTGACATTAGATTTGCCTGTCCGGTTTGGTGTTCTTGTAATTATTGTTTCGGCCTAAAAAGTAGCTTTTTTTTACATCGTTCTGAAAGAAATATCGTAAACAATTGGTTGCCTAAGGCATATGTCCTCTTCTTAAAAGTGTTCTACGTTGTTGTTCTACATTATTATTACTTTTTATAGTGATGGAGAAGCATGGTATCTGTTACGCCTTATACGATTGCTGGTTCCAAAACAAACAAATTTTGTAAACAAAGATTCGAACGTCGATTTGTCCGGCCCGATAGCCCTCCCACGTAAACCATCACCATAGACAGATAGGGGGAGGCTTCGGCTACCTGTTGGTGGTGTTGGTTTGCGTGGGAGTGTCATCAGATTGGACAAATCGACGTTTGAATCTTTGTTTACAAAATCACATACGTCCTTTTGAATAAGTACCCGAGAATTGTTTCAATTTCTCCAAATTTAAAAATGACCTTAACTTCCAAATTTAAAAAATATGTCTGTTCAATACGATATTATCTCTCGTTATGTCGAAGGTTTACTGTGAATGATTTTCTTTCGATTAGCATGAATATTTCCTATGAAAACCTTTCTCTTTTTTTCTGCAACGAATACAGCTTCTTTATGATTCTGCATTACAACTTCTCTATTGAAAGGAGTGCATTTATTAAGCATATGTATAAAAATCATATATTACAGATTTTTTCAATTCTCTTTAATACAATTAATTTGGCCGATAATAACTTTTCTAATAATTTCATCTTCATGTCTCAAATTTCGCAAGTTGATTCAATTTTGCACAATCATCCATATAAGCTATTGTATCTTCATTTCCATCCTCACTTCAATGCGAATTCACATTCAATTTGCTGTCCGATTTCACAAAGAATCAGTTCATCCGAAGCCGTCAAGTGCAATGCCCTATGCTGCTGCGCGTCTATCGCTGCTAACCGCCGCCCACCATATCGGCAACCCTCTCGTCTAGTGCGGGTATTAATTTTCGCATTCGCGCGCTTATCACCCTGCCTGGTATGGCCAGCACAGGCCGCTGAAAATAATCCTCGTCGTCACTGAGCGGCGACCACAGCAACAGCAGCAGCGTGATCATCGCCGTCGGTCGACGAGCGATGATGATCAAAAGTGTGTGCCCGTTCACAGCCACACGCACGCATGCATGCATGGCACCATATGCAGAATCAAATTGCATGCACCGTCGTCGATGGGCAACGTTGAGGGCGCGCCCCGCGCCCGTTGCAATCGAGAACGTGCAGCTGCATCGCTCTGTGTGGACCAAAAGACGACGTTTGCACCATACTGCTGAGAAAAAAAAGCACGAGAGTCACGTTGCACACATACCGGCACACTTTTGGCAACTGGCGTGCGAGAGCGAGACGGCGAACCGAGCTTTCGAGTATTGGTGCTGCTACGAACGGGTAGCGCAGGAGTGTGTCATGAGGCAGCCATTCACTTCGCGGCACACGGCACGGGGTTTACTTTTACAATCGCAGCTAGCCTTGTACGCGTTTCGGTGCGGTTCGCGCGATACAAGCGCGAGGGAGTGAGCGAGACGTGGAAGACAAACCGCGCGCTCGATCGCAGGAGGTCATAATTTAAAGCTCGACGGTGACGATGACGCTGATGGAGGCGCAAGGTGCGCGGGGTGCGGTTCAGTAGTAGCTGGGAATGTTCTACAATTCTGGTTTCCGAGCTGTGGCTGTGGTGGTGATGTGGTGGTGGTGGATAATCGACTGAGGGGGTGTGAGAGACGAGAGCGCACAAAGTGAGCCAGCACCAAACGAGCTATTTAGGTCATCAACCTTGCATATAGGTTACTGATGTGAATAAACGAACTCATTTGTAGATTAATCGTTGGCGTTACTAGGGAATAGAGTTAGGGAGAATATTTTAGTAATTCTTAATCGACATCACGAATGGCCCTATTGATCAAACGTGTGATCAAACATTATTTCAAATTATTCCGTTAACAGTCAATTGTCTTGTAATTTAAAAATCTATAAGTTAAAATCATAGAATAAACAAATTTGCTTTGTTACTTTGAGAACAATTCACTTTAAACGGATTACGACTAATTTACTCGACAACAATGATTAGCTTAATAATTAATTTACACCGATTGATTCCCTATGATTCATTCCGACCACCACTTCCACATAAACTCGTCATCAGCAAATTCTAATTTCCCTTTAATTTCCCTTCGATCAAATATCGCAAAATCCGAACCCACGACCGCGGTGGTTAACCCAAAGGTCTATGAGCTGTTAATGTGTCAATGCTACAGTTGCATACAAAAACAGAAATAAATATTCAGTTGAACGTACGCTGGTTTGTGCGTCACTCCACATCGCTTAGTGGGGGCGAGCGGGACAAACGTAGTTTCGCTGCCCCAACACCACCATCAGCCGATGTGGATGCCCAATATCACCAACACCAGTGCCGGGCGATTGGGGGGCATTCTCCATCTCGGTCGCACACTCAACTATGAGTGTATTATAACTAGTTCGAAGGTGCAATGAACCTTCAATGAGGTTTCGCAAGCAATGCAAGCCATCGCTCAGTGGAACGCTGCACTTTGTTTTGGTGGGCGGGGTGGGAGAGATGCAACGGCGTGATGGGGTGCGGTGAGGACGGGGGAGGGAGGGGGTTATACTAGGTTATAGTACAGATATGTGTATGATTTTTCTAGAACTGTGAAGTCGTTGGCACTTCGAAGGGTAACGGTGGTGGGTGGGTCATTTGGAAATCTGTGCTCCGTGTGTCACGTGGATAATGCTGGTTAGAGATCGCTGTCAGCTGGCTCGGTTTAGAGGGCTATTAACCTCGGAGTGGGCCGCAGAATGAGCGAGAGAAGTGCACACATGGTAACGAGCCACAGAATCGATGCGTGTGTGACAGGGAGGGAACTGGCTTGCCCTGATCTGGCCAGGCCAGGCCAGACCAGTCACTCTCGGAGGCTATTGACTTGTAACTGTTGTGTCACTCGGTTAGCAATGAATTCATATCAACGACACATAAATAAACCGAAATGGGTGAAACTGACACATAGCGCTCTAACATGAAACATGGGTTTCATAATGCCCGCCTCACAGTGCAGGGCAGTCGCGTAGTAAAAATAGGCGACATGACGCACACACATCGGTGGAATGTGGTGCTTTAGAACTTCATAAACGGGGCCTTTGCCCTGAGTTGAACTTTGCGGGTGATTTCGAAACGCAAGTCGCGAGGGGCCGCCGCTGGCGACAAGGAATATGTGTCAACTCCTATCTCCTGACGGGCTGATAGAGTGGGGAATTTATTCGCAGTTTCTGTACTAAATAGCATGCGAATTCTATACTGACTGACATACAAGTCCTGTCAACGGCTTCAAATGATTTTACTAACATCAATTGTGAGCAAGGATGTTAACGATCATTCAGTAATTTGCGTTCGATCATTTAGTAGTTTGCCAATAACACATTCCAGAAGCTGAATTTCAAAATATGTTGTATGGTGGACTTCTAGGGCGAAGGTTTTTCTGCAACTCTGCCTAATGGTTTGTTGTTTGAATTCCACTAGTAACGGAGTTATAGCTTTAGTTTCAGTTACTTAGACTAAACGATAACAAAATTCCAATCGTTTAGTTTAAGTTACTGCAACTAGCGCTCTAACTCCGTTATTAGTTGAATTCTAATAACGAACCATTAGGCAAAGTTGTAGAAAAACCTTCGCACTAGAAGTCCACCATACAACATATTTTGAAATTCAGCTTCTGGAATGTGTTATTGACAAACTACTAAATGATCGAACGCAAATTACTGAATGATCGTTAACAGCCTTGATTGTGAGTTACAAGTTACAAGCATCTGAGGATTTTTTTTAACTTCCTCACAGTGAATATAAACTTAAGTAAATTTTTGACAGGACAATTACAAGGTTAAAAGACTAATATTCTTCCATTGTAGCATTTCCCCTAAGACGCTCTAAAATAATTAATCAGAATAATTACGCCAGAACAAAAAAATGGCTGCCGCAGTCCTTATCCTGACTGTGGAACTAATTTGAATGTGTTCGACATAAGGAACATTAAAGCTCCTTGGGGTCAAGCCACTTTCCAGCATTCCACACATTTGCTGTGGTTCTGCTTTAGATGGCCATACAGCAGTCTTACATTTCGTAATTCAGGCACACAAGCGTTTGAAAAACAGGCACATTCGGATGAAACATCTAACTATTTTGCAAAGCAAATTGCTTTTGCAACACCAACCGATGGAGTTTCACGCGCCTTCACGTTATGTCCATAATAAAAAATACATTTTGTTGACTAAGAAGCACCATGAAAACACGAATTACCAATAATATCAAAATATTTTGAATTTAAAGATAGCTCTATTAACTATTATTATCAATGGTCAAATGGATTTTTTTTTTAAATCGGTTGGGTCATTTGCCTAGTTGACTTGTTGTTTTACTCTAACTAAAATCAAATTGTTTAAGAAACTGCATACATCCATTTTACACAATTTCGAGAAAACAACAAAAATACTGTTTTAGAACAAATTGGCACCGAATCTTTCTATTTCTTCAATACATATCAATAGTTTTTGGCAAAACTCAACACCCTGCGGCACTTTCAGTATGAAAATAATCGGTGTTGAACCTAATCTGTAGATTAAAAAAACACTTTAATAAAGATCTAAAAAAAATGTGCGAAAACAATAAGCAGTAATCCATCAAAGATAAAAAAAAATTAACACATCCCTGAACAAATATTTTTGCCAGAATACGTATTTTTGGACGAGGGTTCAGACTATATAAAAATCTAATTTTTAACCAAAAATGTTTAATATGCAGTTTTTTAAACAAACGGTTGAAAATGACGCACATTTCAAATAATTTCTATTATTTTAATACAAATAGTGAAGAAAATTTGTAATATGAAGCCTTAAAAATTGTTTGAAAATGATTTGTTTAACATTTTTAAATACCCGAATAGTTTATATACGAACATCTATTTAAGAACTTTTATTTACGGTTGCTTCTAACTGTATTCCGTGTTTTTTTTTCAAACGCGCAATTTATTTGCATCATAAATTGCAAAGATCAACGTTTAGACGGAAGAACGAGTTAACACATTTTATTTTTCTAGGGATGACAAAACCGCAAACATTCTCTCTTTAATTTTCGTATCAATTCGCGGTGATTCTCCGAATTTGTAAACAAACAAAGCAAAACGTACAACAAGACGGCCATCCAGCAGAGTTCAATCACCTCGGCGGCGTCGTATCACACATTAGGCGCTCCGCCGCCGTGACTCACTTGCATAAACCCAACACGTTGCCATCGCAACACAAAGAACATCGACAGACAACCAAGCGTGCTGCGCTGATTTTCAGTCGAACGGAAAGTTCAACAACCATCCATCGCAGTAACCTAATTTTGCGTTTCTGTTTTTCATGGATGATGATATGACTCAATCACAATCAAACCAGTCGTTATCCCACAAGATTATCGCGTCCCCGTCCCCGTGAATGTAGACCACAGCTTCTTCCTCCCAATCGTCAATCATCGCGGTTCGGTTGTACAAAATGATTGCGCTCATAATTTGTTGGAATGTTTTGCCCAAAAATAAGCCACACAAAAATAGGTGAAACAAACAATTATAGGTTGAAACCTGGTTCCCTTGTTTTTCTCGTGTTACTCCTCTTCTGGGTTGCTGGGATGCCCCCGAAAAAGTAAAGACGAACGAGATCTCGTTTTACCTAAATGCCTGTCCGCTTGCTACGCACATTCTTACCACCCCAGCCCACCCCGCATTTTCCCGCGTACTTTTCGCATGAAAGTCAAGAGAGAGCAATGACTTTTCTCGATTCTGACACCAGTTCCTTATTTTCGTAAACGTGCGCCTCGCTACTCGAGCTGCACAAAGATCTGCCGAGGTAGAACGCGAACCAGGGAGCGCGAACGTTGTGAAAGAAGAAAATAAAAACACAACAAAACTCTTACCCATCGCGATGCTGCCCCTCACTTCGCAGCAAAGCTCGTTCAGGTTACAACCATCCACCCCGTCTTTTGCTTCCTGCCCCAACAGTAGTAGTGCCCAGTTGCGGAGATCACTTTTTGCTCATTCGAGGCATCCCCACGGCACACAGTGGCGAGGCTCCCGATAGAAGTCAGTCAAAGCTTGGAAGGTTATTCGAATATGAGTCATTCGACAAGATTTTTTTCGACAAATTTGATGCAGATGCCTAAACCTATGTCAACAAGTTTGAATATTTTAATATTTAATATGATTCGTAAACTACCACGCGTCTCCATTGAACGATGCAGAAAATATGTTTTCCCGCTGTGCGGACACTGCGCCACCCCCGTCCAACTTTCACATCATTCCCCAGACGACGAGGGGAGTAGTGCGCGCCATCAGTCAGTGCGAACAGCAGCAGCAGCAGCGTGTCAAACAACAATCAGGCAAAATAAAACGCGGCAATCGTGTAGTGGGCCATTTGGTACAATTTTATTATCATCGCCTACTGTGTGCCGTGCCATCACACCAGTCGGGTTGGAGCTGCGCATGTGTCACTGAACTCTGATGCGGCCATCTCTCTTTCTCTTTCTCCCTTGCTGCGCTCGCTTGCGTATTCCACCCACCCCTCCACGCTCTTTCGAACATTCACCCAGAAATCACAATCGTCATTGTTGTAGGAAGGTAGTTGCAGCACACACGACGGCGATGATCATCATCATTGATGCTGATGGTGAGATCGTTCCTCGTTGTCGTCACCACGACAGCAACGACGACACTGGCAGTCAGTGCGGGCGAAGGGGACAGGCGAAGTCAGCTCACTGGCGAATGATGAACGTGACGACGACGACGGTGATGATGATGGCGATGATGACGACGACGATATTCCAATGTTCCGGGTCTTTGAACTCTGTGTGTCTGTTGTTTTGGTTAGAGAGTGTGAGGCAGGGGAGCTGTGTGGGAAGGGAGGGTGTGTAATCGGGACAAGCAGCACCTGGGCCTGGAACAGTGAACTGAGCGAGCTGAATGGAGGGATGACAGCGAGGGCATGGAAGTGACGGAGTTGACCCAGATTCTCGTTTTTGCGGTTCGTTCTTAGAAGTGCTCACTCATCGGGCTGGGTGTGCGTGTGCGGTCCGCGCTGATAAACAGGATGGGGGTGACGCAAACGTGCGAGATAGCAAAGTGCTGATGTTGTAATTTATGTGGGTGGATTTCGGTGGGGGATAAATAATTCGCGGTGAAAGGTTGTTTATGGGTTACTTTTATCTGGTTAACAAATTGGATTTCAAGGTAATTTAAATAAATGCTGCTTGATTTGTTCCCACAGTATTTTGAAAATTAAAATCTATTAACAGACTTCACATTACTGATGGTAAGATTGACTACACTTAATTGAAGTAAGATTCATCAATCTATTGTAAGCTTCATTAAACAGTAAATTAAATGGAACAGTATGTACTGGTCCTCTGAATAGTTAATAATTTTTATAAATCCACAGCTTGATTAGGGAAAAACTGAAGTTTTCATATAGTGCAAATTTTTCAGGAATATTCCTACCATGTCATCGCATAAAAACCATATTAGTAATGCAGGTACAGATAGGGCGAAAGGAAAGGCAACTTTTACCTTGCTCGATGTTTTTCGCTGACTTGATAAAAGTCCGGGCTACTTTGATCAGTTTCTTCATGATTATTTCTAAATTTTCCATCTCTAACTCGATACCCTCCATCGAAATTTATTCTCCTCAGTTTGCGTGGCCCCAGCCTCAGATTTTTTTTCTACCGGGCGTTGCTCATACGGAAAAGAAGCAAAACGTGACAATTAATTCAAACGCAACTATTCGAACTCGTTGCCTGCTGTGATCTTATATGCAAGCTTTGGAACAGGACGCCTCGAATCGAATAACTTTGACTCAAAAAGCATGGTGTCCGGTTTTTTACATTCTTTCTGAAGCTGTCAAAACAATTCTTTGCAAAAAATTATTGAATCATATCAAATTCAAAAAGAATTTATTGCATGAAATTAGTAAAAAAAAAATTAACAAATTTGCGAAAGAGATTTTTTTCTATCTAAGACTTTTTGACCCTTCTTCTTCTTCAGTGGTTTACAATTCAACTGGAACCTGCTTTTCAACTTAGTGTTTTATTAGAATTTTAGTAGGTATTTTTTAAAAGCTTTTTTAAAGTTGTTTGATCCATTTTTTTTTAATTTTTGGAAATTGGCTATTCCAGAGATAAATAGAAATTTAAATCTGAGTGAAACTAAAATTAAAACACCCCATTAAAAATAAAAATTTTGTTCAAAAAAATCTGAATTTGCCAATAGAGCAATCGGAATGGAAACGAAATCTTAAAAAAAATTCAAAGGAAAATTAAATTATCGCTTTGAGATGTCATTTTTTTGTCATGTCATGTCATGTCATTAAAATTCTGGCTGCTTTGATCGCTTTCAATACTAATTTTAAACAAATGGTTTTTCTACTCAATTTCCTCTCTTACTCGATTGTCCTTTTAATATATGATAAGAAGGCTCACTGTTAAGGCAGCAAAGTAAAATTTCCATGAAGCATCATAAATTTTCCATATAAAAAATGCTAAATTGCCAATAAAGAAATCAGTGTATGAGCAATAAATAAATATAAAATTTCCACAAATAATGCAAAATTTACACAAACAATTAGGAATTTTTCACAAAACAAACATAAATTAGCACTTTTAAAAGTATAAAAATAAGAATTTTTCATAATGAAATCAATATGAACAATAACAAAATTTCCCACAAAATAAATCTTTTTTTTTTCATGAAAATTTTAAAAAATTCCACAAAGTAATCAAAAAAGAGTCATTAAATATAAGAAAATTTCCATAAAAAATACAAAAAAAGAATAAAATTCATAAAGTTTTCCATGAACTTTGAACGCTTTTAAAGAAAGGGTCATCTATGAAAAAAATGTTTTTTTTAAATATTGCTGTATGAAACTTTCGTATTTTTTTATTGCTCTTAATTGATTTTTTCGTGGGAAAGTTTTAATTTATTGTGGGATATTTTGTAATTGTTTTTTGCTACTATTGATATCATTGTATTTTTTGCCGTGGATAATTTTGATTTTTTTAAGGAAAATTCTTCTTTTATAATTGTATTTTTTGCTTTTCAAAGTGCTAATTAATTTTTGTTTTGTGGAAAATTCTTAATTGTTTGTAGATTTTTTTTGGTGGAAATTTTATATTAATTTATTGCTCATAACCTGATTTCTTTATTGGCAATTTCCTATTTTTTTATGGAAAATTTCTAATTTTGAAGGGAGAGTTTTTATTTTAGTCCACTGCTTATTTATTTGATAACATTTCTATATTTTTTCATTTAATTGAATTTTGCTGCGACATTTTCAATTCATTTATCAGAATTTTATTTCTTCCTATTTTTTATTTTCTCGTATACAGTCAAACCTCCATGAGTCGATGTTCTATGACTCGATATCGACTCATGGAAACAAATTATGCCATATTAAAAAATATTTTCTGGGTTACTGTGATGGTCCCTTCAAACAGCTTCCCAAGGATTTTCGATTCCACATCTCGATATTTTCATGAGTCGACGGTCCCTTCAACATCGACTCATGGAGGTTTTACTGTACTAAGTAACGAAAAGGCTATATTATCGCTCCAAAAACTAACCTGTTATAGAAGGCTCGGATAACCATAGTGTTAAATACCGATCGACTCAGTTCGACGAATCGAGGTGATGTCTGTATGTATGTGTGTCTGTGCGCACTGACCCAACAAAATGTAGCAAAAGTGGCTCTAATTTTTCAGGAACTTATCCTTAACCGATTTACTTGCAACAATTTGCATTCGACACCGAATCCTGTCCCATCGTTTTTTATTGAAAAATTGGCCAAATCGGTCGATGGGCTCGGTAGTTATGGCAAAAAAACATTTTTTAAATAAAAAAAATTGAGTAAAAAAATGTCACTCATTTTAAGGCACTTATTTCCAACCAATTTGAATTCTGTCCCATTGTTTCCTATTAAAAGTTGGCCAGATCGGACTATGGGCTCAGAATTTTTGTCCAAAATACTATTTTTTATATGCATGAGAAAGGCACCATCACCGGTAGGAGGATTAATCAAGTTTTTTTTTGCAAATTTATTCTTCTTTTTCTTCTTCTTATTGGCATTACATCCCCACACTGGGACAGAGCCGCCTCGCAGCTCAATGTTAATTAAGCACTTCCACAGTTATTAGCTGCGAGGTTTCCAAGCCAAGTTGCTTTCGATGTCTTGAATATTTGTGGACGGGCCATAATCTTTACTTTACAATTTCCGTTATTTGTTTGCTTGAAAAATACGCCAAATATTATATTTTTGATTTTCTCTTAACGATGATTGATGAGATCAAATAAAATACTTTTCTTTATTCAATACCGAATCGTTCGAAATTATTCAATAAAATCGTAAGAAAAATGAATAATCGGCTAAAAAATAGCACTAATTTTCATATCTCAAAACAATTTGCTCGCAACAAGTTGAATTCGACGCAGAATTCTGACCCATTGTTTCCTATTGGAAATAGGTTAAATCGGACTATGTCTTCGGAAGTTATGGCCAAAATACTATTTTTTATCTGCACGAGAAAGGCGCCATCACCGCTAGGTGGATTGTTCAGGTTTTTTTTTGTAATTTCTTTCTACTCTTATTATTTATCGAGTGTCTGCATTCGATGTCTTGAATATTTGTTGACAGGCCGTAATCCACTTTACAGTTTCCGTAATTTGTTTGCTTCACTTGAAGTTACTTGAAAAAATGATCAAAATATTGTATTTTTAATTTTCTTTTACCAATGTTTGGAAAAGATCGAACCAAATACTTTTTTTGTTCAATCCCGAATCTTTCGAAATTATTCAATAAAATCGTAAGAAATGTCCCTTCGCTGCCAAATTGACCTCATTCTTTCTCCTGCGTGGCGAGAAGAACCGTTTCAAAGTTCAAACCCCATTCAATTGGCGGAATTTCCTTCCACCTTTCCCGGCACGCATATGCATGCAGAAGAAGCTCGCTTCATAAAAAAAAACCCTTATGTTTTCGTCTGGGGAGAGGAACACACCTCGATGCGTCCGTGGCTTGTTGGCTGATTTGCTGGTCGTTGCCCCCTTTGCCGATTGCTGTCTCGTCGGCGTCGTCGTCGCCATCATCATCTTCTGGGTCCTGACCACAGATTTTACACGACTTTGACGACCGTACAACACACCACCGGCTGGCTGTTACCGACTGTCGTACATCGACCATAGAAACGACCAGAAGAGGCGGTGGGTGGACCGCTCCCCCTCTCCCCACCGTCCCCCGGTTGCATGTGTGGTTGTTGCACCGATCTGAGGAGGAGCAGAGAAGAGCGTAGCGCGAATCCAAAGCAAACCCGAACCCATGACGTCATGGTGATTTCCTGGTTAGCGCGCGGATTGCTGGCTGTTTCACACATTCTATCTCGTCGCCCGCTGCAACAGCAGCGGTTGGGGTCGTTGAACTGCCAACCGTCCAATGGCAGCAGAAGAAGCAAAGACAAGAGAGAGAAAAAGGTTGTTGAACAACAACCTGGGCATCGGACTTCCCTCTGCCACCCCTCCGCCGCGCCCCCCTTCTTCTAACACAGGTTTTCACCTTTCTTTGCTCAAGAGGTTTGTTTTGAAATAGTTATAAAACGATATATGTTTCAGCAGAGAGAACTCCAAAACAAATCGAGGCCTCGTCTGTTTTTGACTTCTGCTTTGCTCTTCTCTGCACCAAATTGGGTCATCATCGGGAACGTTCTGGAAACTTCATCGAAAATTAGGGCCGTCCCCTCACGGGCTGCCATGCATCACCTGATTCCGATGATTCAGACCCAGGTAGGCAGGCATTTGCATTCTCGTTACGATGGAATCCTGGAAACCCCAACTGGAAGGAAATAACACGAATTTTATGGCCCCTACCTTTCCCGCGCGCCGATCGTCGTCGTCGTCGTCGTGAAAGCGATTACGAAACATAGTGACCAACCGTCATCGGGCGAGGAAGCGAAGAAAGCCCAGGCAATGAATGCGAACAACAAACACGTCCTCCTCATCGTCATAAAACAGCAAACTGCGCGATGCTCGGGTTAATGAACTCGGATTGTTGAAACACAAACAGAAAGGCCCCACTATTCGCTGACGCGGTCGCTGTCCTCTGCCGACATTACCTGCCTGCCACCTACCAGCGCCAGCGGCAAGAGCCCGCTCGGTGGAAACTTGAAAGCAGTTCAGCAGCCCGCGCGCGCGAAGACGCGATGTTGGAGAAAGCCACCTCTCAGTGCAGTTCGGTGCGAGGGGGGGGGCTGAGGGCAGGGCAGAGCGAGGACGGCGGCATCGCGAAGTGAAGGCTTCGTTGCATAATGCTCCACAGTGAAATAATACGCGAGCCAAGTTAGCGCTGCTGGTTGATCGGATAGTTGTGGCGGGGGTCGAATCGAGTGACGATTTCGAATTGAAGGAGGTGAGGCTCTGCTGGTTAAACGATGTATATGACATGTGTGATGCGACTGACTAAGTCATAGGTGGATCGTTCGTGTGACGCTTTCAATCAGTTATGTGTTGATTATGTTTCAAGGATTATAAAACATAAAGCCAATTTTGAATCATCACTATCAAATGAGAAAGTATTCTCCTACAGAGCTGCTATTATAAAAATCTATGCCTAGAAGAATTTTTTTTCAATTCCATTTTTGTTTCTATTGACATCAAAATAAAGTAATCCAAAACTCAAGAAAAAGTGTGAAAATGCATTTTTTTAAATTAAAAAAAATGTTCCGAAACTTTCGAAATTTACGCAAAATTTGTTCTTCACATAAATTGGACTGTTTTCCCCCCTTTTTGGATTGTTCTGCTACATAAATTTGTAGTCAAAACAAATAAAATTGAAAAATAAGGAGCTGTGAAACACTAATAGAATCGCAGAAAAACGTTTAAGTGTATAAACGGTATCCTTAGGCTTCCTATAATCTATAATATTGCAGATTGTAATGGAGACGCATGGTGTGAAGTACGTGTTATTTACAATATAGACCATTCGATTTTGGCAACTCTAAATTTTGGCAACGAAACCATTCGATTTTGGCAAAACAATTATTTAAAAAAAAAATTAATTTGTTTCTAAGCCTCATAAATTCCATTATCCTCGAAAAAAAAATCTTTTTTTTTTTAAATCCTCATGAAAGTTATTTTTAAAATTATTATTAAGTTCATCACTGAAAAAAACCACGTCTTTGCCGGAAAAAAACCTTGATTTAAAAATCCGCGTAAAAATGTGTCACATTGTGTCTACTGCCACGATAACTGAAGAAATGTGAAGTATCATGAAACAACAAAAACCATTCGATTTTAGCAACATTTGATTTTGTCTGTATTAAGTGAATACTGTACACAAACTGTTACCGAATAATTTTTGATAAAAAAGTTCAAAATTATGACGAAACTCACTGAAGTTGTCTTTCGTTATACAGTTTCTAGCAGTGTACACTGTACAGACAGAAGCAAGCGGCAGCCCTTACTTTGCACCGTTCAATGTGCAAAAACGATCCATTAAAAAAAGAAAAACGATCCATAAATAACATCTGAATGTTTCATAAAACGCTACCATAAATCCATAAAATAGTTTGGGAGATTCCATAAAGAATATTTTTATGATCCATAAAAACTATATTTTGATCCATAAAATTTCAAATTTGCGCATTTTTTATCGTGTTGATGATCCATAATTTTAGTAATATGATCCATAATTTTGGTCATATGATCCATAATTTTGATAATGTGATCCATAATGCTTGGAAAGAAGGCCAATGAAACTATATTAATTGATCCACACATTTTATAAAATCTATGGATCATTTATCAAAGTTTATGGATCATATCACCAAAACTATGGATCATTTGAACAAAGTTATGGATCAAATGGCCAGAATTATGGATCATATGACTAAAATTATGGATCATATTACTGAAATTATGGATCATCATCGCGATAAAAAATGCACAAATTTGAAGTTTTATGGATCAAAATATAGTTTTTTGTGGATCATTTTCCAAAGATCTATGGATCATTTGTCATGTTTAGGGGAAAATAATAAGAATTGTATTGTTTTTCTTGACCATGTTAATGGAACATATTTCCCTATTAATTGCTAAATTTTAGCTTAGTTATGGATCAAAAAATTATTATTTATGGAATCTCCTGAATTATTTTATGGATTTATGGTAGCATTTTAAGGAACATTCAGATGTGGTTCAGATTTATGGATCGTTTTTCATTTTTTTATGGATCCGTCTTTATTGTTTATATGCAAAAGTATGTTTTGCCGAAGCAAGCGCGAGGAAAGGCCGTTTGGCCGAATATACCATTGGGCCGAACAGTCCATAATGCCGGAATTCATTTGGCCGAAACGGTGATACAGCTGAATACGTCATTTGGCTTAATAGGTAATTTGACGTCACTTCTCAATCATCATTTGTCACTTCTCACTACGAAAAGTGAGAAATGAGAAGTTAGAAATTATGAGTAAGAAGAAAGGCGTTTCCTTTCTTACTTTGCTTTTCCCACTTTTCACAGTGAGAAGCGAGAAGTTGGAAATTAGGAGTGAGAAGTGAGACGTCTCATTTTTCACTTCTTACTGTGACAAATGAAGAGAGCGAAATGAAAAGTGAGAAGTGAGAAATGATTAGTGAGACGTCTAACTTCTCACTTCACACTTCTTATTTTTCACAGTGAGATGTGAAAAGTAAGAAAAGAATAGTGGGACGTGAGAAGTGAGACGTCTCATTTCTGACTCCTCCTTTCTCTCTTCTTACTTTTCACTAATCACATCTCACTTCTCACTTCGCACTACTCATTTTTCACAGTGAGAAACGAAAATGAGAAAAGAGCAAGGAGAAGTGATTTCATTTCTCATTTACCACTTCTCACTGTGAAAAGTAGGAAGAGTGAAGTAAGAAGGAAGACACCTCTTCTCTCACTCATCAATTCTAATTTCTCATTTCTCACTTTCGCTGCCGAATATGTCATGACCTATTTGACCAAATGACATATTCGGCCGAATGACTTGCTCGGTCAAATAATGTATTCGGCAAAATGGCAGCAAAATAAAACTTCCATGAAGAATTAAAAATTAGGATATTGGCAATAAAGAAATCAGGATTTGAGTATTAAATAATAAATGTTATATTTATAATAATACACAAAAAGCAAATTTTAAATAAACATTTTTTTTTAACTTTACTAATGTGTTTTTATAATTCAGGGTTAAGTTCAACACAAACTACATAAACAATTGAGAGTTTTTTACAAAACAAATATAAATTAGCACTTTTAAAAGTAAAAATTGCAATTCTAAAAGAAGAATATTCCATAAAGAAATAAAAAAATACAAAATATCAATAAAAATAATAATATTAGCAATAAACAATTACCAAATTTTTACCAAAATTATAGTTTTTTCCATAAAAAATTGAAGATTTTCCACAAATAATCAACAAAGAGCAAGAAAAAAAAAGAAAATCTCCTTAAAAACACAAAAAGCAATAAAGTTGGTAAAATTCTCCATGAACTTTAAACACTTTTAAAGAAGGGTAAAATGCTCAGTTTTTTTTATTTCTTTTTTAAAGAGGCTTGCATCCCTATGCTGGCTCACCTCTGCTCAGTTTTATTGATTTTATATATTTCTTTATGGCTTTTTTTATTTCTCTTTATTGATATTTTTATTGAAAGTTTTTAATTTCTTGTTGAAAAAAAAATATTTGTTATTTATAATCTTAATTGTTTATGGAAATTTTGCATTATGTGTGTAAATTTTATATTTATTTATTGCTCACACCCTGATTTCGGTATTCGCAATTTTCTATTTTTTTTAATATCTTTATTAAGGAGACTTTCAGCCCAAGGCTGGTGCGTCTCAATTTCCTATTTTTTATGGAAAATTTCATTTTTTTTAGGAGAAGTTTTTATTTGAGTCTCGGAAAAATTACTTTTTCGGCCAAATAACCTATTCGGCTGTAGACCCGTTCGGCCAAATGACTTTCGGCCAGATTGGTTTCGACCTAATGGTTTGTTCGGCCTAGTGGCATTCGGCCGAATGTGTTCTGGCCAAACGACCCCTCCCCTAAATCATGAAATAAGAAATTTTGTATTGAAAACTGCCATTGAAGAAATTGAAAGTAATTAAAAATTTGCATATCTTCTATATAATAAAAATAAGTTGAAATTTACTTCCTGACGATTTAACTCTCGAACGGGTTGATCGATTTGCAAGATTTTTTCCCGAATCGATGCGTTTTGGGATTCGCAAGGTTTGTATATACAAAAAGTAGGTGAATTTAACGGGGACATATAAAAAATCATTAAAATACAATTTTGGGTCAGCTGTTGAGAAAAACAAAACAAACGCACGGTTATTGATCTAGAGAGCGGTGCTGCAAATAATATCATTGTGACATTTGCAACACCCGGGCAAAGCTGGGTATTTTCCGCCAGAAAAAAATATTTTTAAAATTTTAATTTAAAAATCTTTTTTTTTCCAAATAAACAAGAAAATTATAAACAATTCAAAACTTATAAATAAAAAATTGTAAATCTTGTACAAATAAAAAAAATCCATTTAAAAATAAGAGTGTTTAAGTAAAAATGAATAAAAAAATGTTGAAATTTAATCTACAAAATATGAAAAAGCTATAAATTTGTACTCTTTTGTGGTTTTATGCTTCGTGATGTAGATTTCTTATGTAGTTTTTTAGTGTGAAAATGAATATTTTTAATATAAAAATACTTTTTTATAAATTGAACATTCCTTCTACTTTGTTTGGATTTTGGAAATCTCTAATTAAAGAAGGGAGTTTTCCTATTTAACACAAAAATTTAAATCAAAACGCCCTCCGGAAAATTAGGAATATTTGTGAAGAAAATAAGAAATTGGTTATAAGCAGGGCCGTACCAACTTTTTTTTGTACATTTTGGGGCCCCCACAAGCTGTCGGCCCCGGGGCCCCCTTCCGGCTAAATTCGGCCCTGGTTATAAAGTAATCAGTATGGAGTCAAAACAAAAATCTATAAATACAAAAAAAAATCCAAATATCAAGAAAATATAGCAATGTTGAACGAAAAACTTTCAATTAACAATATAATAGCAAAATTGTCTAGAGAATTATATTCTTTCACCGCAAAAGTGGAAAAATATGTAAAAGTAATAAAACTGGGCATTGTTCGCATTGATGAACTTGTCTTTCAAAGCGTTCATTATTTTTCAAAAATCTTTCTATTTTAATAAATTTTTGTTATTATTGAAAAATTTCTTTTTTTCAATTGCCAAATAAAAGTAATGTTAGGTTTCGAAAAATTTCAAAGCTGGAATCAAAATTTATTCTCTTATAATTTATAACTTATTCTCTACTTCAATTGTAAGAATCGAAGCAGGTTTTTCGTTATCAAACATTTTCTTCCACTCTAAACACAAGAAATAGTGCATAGAACGCGTCAATCATCAATTTATCGATTGATGATCCTTCGTTTAACCTCACTTTTATCTGTTAATAGAGGTTGCTGGCGTTTAATCATCTTTCTCTTTCAAGCGCAAAGGAAAGATAGATTTGTTTTCATCGGAAACGTTTCCCGATGAAAACAAACTCTATTCTTCGCCGTGCGCTTGAAAGAGAAAGATGATTAAACGTCAGCAACCCTTATTGTGGAAAATTTTGTTATTATTTTCTGCTAATTTGTTTATGGACAATTCTGGTCTTTAATTAAAAAGAAAATGCTAATATCCTCTTGGTTTAAGAAAAAAAAAATCGTCATT
Source organism: Armigeres subalbatus (assembly GCF_024139115.2). Lineage (NCBI taxonomy): Eukaryota > Metazoa > Arthropoda > Insecta > Diptera > Culicidae > Armigeres > Armigeres subalbatus. Next base: position 428,456,323 of record NC_085141.1, read on the forward strand.
GCATCTATCCTGATTTTTTTATTGGCATCGTACATAAATTAGATTTCAATTACCTTTTGTCTAGTCTTCTTCTAGTATTCATAATAAGCATTTTAAAATGATCTTCCTACGCTGATCCATATTAAAGTTAACAAAATCGCACCTGTTGTTTGCTTCTTATTTTGACTTGGATTCAATGGCCTCACTATGGCGCTTTGGTTGAACCCATTTAAATTAAATAATTTGCATACAAATTTATTGAGGTGGTTGAAAAGTGTGTTAATTTAATAAAATTTTACATCTTTTGTGCATTACATGTTTTATGGTTCATACTTGATTTACTTTTTTTATTTTTTTATTACAAAACACTACTTAAAATGTTAAAACATTAAAAAAAACAGTTGAAAGCGAAATTCGTTTGTAAATATTAGGTGGGTTGTGGAATCGTCTTAGTGTTAGTAATCGTTTTATGACGGAAGAAACAAGTAAAAGCGAGTATTGAGAACGTTTGCAGCATTCAGAGCAGAAGTCCCACTGCCTGTAGTTTTTGCGTCTTTTAAGGCGCCCCACAGAATTGGTTTTTTTTATTTAGTCAACAAACAAATAATTGAGAGTAAACCACGTTCAAATATGAGTTGATAATAACTATTCTCAATTAGTTTTAGCAAAATTAATGCTCAAGGGATTTCGCACTTCGTTGAATAATGCGAAAATGTTATTGAAGTTATGAAATTTTGTATCTGCCAAATGTAAACATTCGCAATATTGAGCTAAAAGACGTATTTTCATTCGTAGTTGGCTCGACAGCCGCACTTTTTGAACCTGAAAGGCTATACCTTTTAATTGGTCATGTTGAAACCTTTCAGTGGCTGTCCCTTTGCCCTTTTTCATTAAAAAGTCACGTCGTTCTTGATTTTCAATCCAGCGTTTTAAGGCGCAAAACTAGCTGCAGAGTTATCTGTTCTTATGACCTTCAAACCAATCTATGTATGGATGAAACCTAGAATCTTGGAACAATTAGGTTTTTTAATGGAAACATGGATTTCAATAAGGTTCTTGCGTCTCTTGGAGGAATTATACAATGTTAAAGAAAATAAATATTTTTAAAATTTGTTGTTGTGATCATTTTTAAATTGATTAGCGCCAGAGAAAACCCATTGTTGGAAATCTTGGATTTTTGCACTTTTTGTAATATATCAAATAGGGCATCTGTTCCATCATTCATATTCACATATGAGTTTTCAGAAAATTGTAAATTAATGTCCAAGTCGGGTGGAATAGGCAATCAGCTTTGATTGAACCAAAAATAACAACTGGGCCTCAGACCGCATCGTGCTGTGCGGTTCTTTCTCTCTTTGCGGAAGGAAGTTTTTAATACTACCTGAAGCTATTTTAATTTCAACGGTGCTTCTTAGCGCTATTTGTACCCACTGATCCCGTTACGATCTTTGCAAGGACCCGTGCCTTCGTTTTGCGTTGGACCCGTTTGCGGAAGTAAAATTCCGACAAGCGGTGGTAATCCTGCAGGGACACCGTTCTGGGAAAAACCTCTTAGAAGGTCACGTCTCCACGCTCAGCCATGAGCATTAATAAAACAAGAGGAAGGGGAGTCTCTGAATTCTCCACTTCCTTCAAAGAAACAAGGTTTCAAGACCGTCCTGCCCAAGCGCGGAAAAATAGAAGGAAGCTGGAGAATTCAGATATTCCTTCTAACTCTAATATCGGAAATAATTCTTCTTCAATCGAACTGAGCAATCAGTTCGATTTGATTAATGATGAAATTGAGCAAATCGAATCTACCTCTAGCCCAGGTGATTCGATTCATGCGAAAAAGCAAAGGATTCCGCCAATTGTGGTATCTGTTGCCGAGTTTTCTGGCTTCCGGAATGAGATTTTGAGTAACCTTCAGGGGATCAAGGTTTCATTTCAGATTGCTAGGAAGGGTGACTGCCGCGTTTTGCCGGGATCCTTTGACGATCGCAAACGTCTTCTTCACTATTTAACTGAGAAGCGCCATAAATTCTTCACATACGACGACAAAACTGGAGCGATTGTTCAAAGTCGTCTTGAAAGGGCTCCCCGGTGATCAAATCACTGGATGAGATTAAAATTGAAATTTCTCAATTACTTGGATTTTCACCAGTCCAAGTAATTAAGATGAAAAGAAATCCCATTCTGGAACTTCCCAGAGGGGCATTTCTCAAGAATTTTATTTAGTTCATTTTAACAAAAGTGAACTAAATAATATGAAAAGTTTGGAAAAGGCCTGTATTATGTCTCATGTCCGTGTTACATGGGAACATTTCCGCAGGCCTGGGGAAACTTCCAAAACCCCACTCAGTGCCGTGAGTGCCAAAAGTGGGTTCATGGAACCAAACATTGTCACATGGATGCTAAATGCATGATTTGTGGTGGAACCTCTCACGCCAAGGACGTATGTCCTGTGAGAGAAGATTCCAATAAATTTAAATGTGCAAACTGTGGGGGCAATCATAAATCCAATTTCTGGGAATGCACTTCACGCTTCAAGTTTTGAATTCCCGTGCAAAATTGATGACGGGAAATTCCAATCGGATCCCAGATTCGACGGGTAGAAATTTTTCAAACGCTCAAATTTCGAAGCCGGTTACCGGTCGAGCAATTCATACCCACCACAATTCACAAACAAATTTTGCCGCTCGTCAACGGGTAGCAAGCACTTCAGTAAATTCCAATTTTTCGAATGTACCTACGTATGCAAACATCGCTGCTGGTAGACAAAATTTCTCTTCTCAAAATGAGGTTTATACCCATGTCCCAACGGAAAATAACGGTCATGTTGCCGATTCAGGTAGCATGACTGCTTCCGATTTTGATTTTTAACTGAACAATTGCATCACATGATTGATGCAATGTTCAAAGCAAATACCATTCCTGAAGCTGTTCAGGTTGGTATAAAGTACACACAAAAAATTGTTATCGGACTCCGTTTCAATGGATCCAAATAATTGTGTGAAAGTTCTAAATTGGAATGCCCGCTCTCTAAAGGGTAAGGAAGATGAATTATTCAACTTCCTTTCAGTTCAAAATGTGCATATTGCCATTATAACTGAAACGTATTTAAAACCAGGACTCTCCATTAAAAGAGATCCAAACTATTTTATCTACAGAAATGATCGTCTTGACAGCGCCTGTGGTGGGGTCGCCATTGTCATTAATAGACGTATCAAACATAAATTATTTTCTTCGTTTGAAACCAAAGTTTTTGAAACCTTGGGAGTTTCTGTTGAAACAAATTTTGGACAATTTTCCTTCATTGCAGCCTACTTGCCTTTTCAATGCAATGGGCAGCAAAAGAATTTGTTGAAAGCTGATCTTCAAATTCTGACTCGCAACAAATCAAAATTCTTCGTAATTGGTGACTTCAATGCCAAACACCGTTCATGGAATAATGCTCAAAGCAATTCCAATGGTAAAATTTTATTTGAAGATTGTTCTGCGGGATATTATACTATTCAATATCCCAATGGACCAACTTGTTTTTCTTCCAGTCGAAATCCTTCTACAATTGATTTAGTTTTAACGGATTCAAGTCAGCTGTGTGGCCAATTGGTAACTCATGCTGACTTTGACTCAGATCACCTTCCTGTGACATTTGAAATCTCACAAGAAGCCATTTATAATCCAATCAGCTCTACTTTTAATTATCATAGAGCTGATTGGGATTTATATAAAACGTATATCGATAGGAATTTTGATGTTGATATTCCTCTCGATACCAAAAGTGATATTGATAATGCTCTCGTATCTTTGACAAATTTAATTGTCGAAGCCAGAGGCATTGCAATTCCGAAATGTGAAGTTAAATTCAACTCCATTATTATTGACGACGATCTTCAGCTACTGATCCGTCTTAAAAATGTGAGAAGAAGGCAATACCAAAGAACTCGCGATCCCGCGTTGAAAGTTATTTGGCGAGATTTGCAAATGAAATTAAAAACGTTTCGCTATTCTGAGAAATACCAACTTTGAGAATATTGCCTCGAAGTTGGATCCCAGTTCGAAACCCTTTTGGAAATTAACAAAAATTCTTAAAAACCTCAAAAGCCAATTCCAGCGCTTAAAGAGGGAAATAAAATTTCCCAATTATTAACAAATGGCGAAAAGGCTCAAAAACTTGCTCAGCAGTTCGAGAGTGCCCATAATTTTAGTCTAGGTCTCACTAGTCCAATTGAGGATCAGGTTACACGGAGCTTCGAAGACATTCTCAATCAAGAGAATGTTTTTGACCCTTCGTTGGGAACTAATTTGGATGAAGTGAGATCTATTACTTAAAAAATTTAAAATATGAAAGCCCCGGGGGGTGATGGTATTTTCTACATACTTATCAAAAAAACTTCCTGAGAGCTCTTTATCCTTTTTGGTTAATTTATTTAACAAATGTTTTCAATTGGCATACTTTCCAGATAAATGGAAAAACGCCAAAGTTGTTCCAATTTTGAAGCCGGACAAAAATCCAGCTGAGGCTTCTAGTTATCGCCCAATCAGTTTGCTTTCTTCAATAAGCAAACTGTTTGAAAAGATTATTTTAAATAGAATGATGGTTCATATTAATGACAATTCTATTTTTGCTGATGAGCAATTTGGTTTTCGCCATGGGCATTCAACCACTCATCAGTTATTAAGAGTTACGAACTTAATTCGGCTCAACAAATCTGAAGGATATTCGACTGGAGTTGCTCTTCTTGATATAGAGAAAGCATTTGACAGTGTTTGGCATGAAGGTTTGATTGTAAAATTGATGAATTTTAATTTTCCTCTGTACATCATTAAACTGATCCAAAATTATTTATCAGATCATTTATCAGAATTCTAAATCTGATAGATTACCTGTAAGGGCTGGTGTCCCCAAGGCAGCATACTGGGGCCCATATTGTATAACATTTTACTTCTGACTTACCTGATTTACCACCAGGGTGTCAAAAATCTTTGTTTGCAGATGACACGGGCCTTTCAGCCAAAGGGCGAAGCCTTCGTGTCATTTGTAGTAGATTGCAAAAAGTTTGGATGTTTTCTCCACTTACTTGCAAAATGGAAAATTTCCCTGAATGCTTCCAAAACTCAGCTTTATAATTTTCCCACATAAGCCGAGAGCTTCTTATTTGAAACCTTCTAGCAGACATATTGTCACTATGAATGGGGTTCCAATTAATTGGTCTAGCGAAGCTAAATATTTAGGACTTCTGCTAGATCAAAAAAGGCCTTCAAGCCAAATGTAACAAATATATTAAGTGCCTATATCCACTTATAAACAGAAAATCAAAACTTTGTCTTAAGAACAAACTTTTGATTTACAAACAAATTTTTAGACCTGCCATGTTGTATGCTGTGCCAATATGGGCTAGTTGCTGCAATACCAGAAAGAAGGCACTCCAGAGGATTCAAAATAAAATTTTGAAAATGATTCTGAAGTTGCCTCCGTGGTATAGTACCAATGAACTTCATAGAATTTCTAATATTGAGACATTGCAACAAATGTCCAACAAAATAATTTCCAATTTTAGACAAAAATCGTTGCAATCTTCTATTGCAGCGATTAACTCCTTGTACCCTTAGTATAAAATAGGTTAAGTTTAGTTTAAGTTGAAAACATTGTAATTCCTATGGTTCAATTGGTTCAATTCAACCAGAGGAAAAAATTCTAACTGCCAGAGGCAATTGAAATGTATTAATAATAACTAAAAGCGTAACATAGCAAATAAGGATGATAGTGTTAAGAAAACACGGAACACCTAGTCTAAGAGATGAATGCATGTATTAGATAATTAGCAAATAAAATTAGTTTAAAAAAAAAAAAAAAAAAAAACAACTGGGCCTGGAACATCGGAGTTGATAATGTAATGCCAACAAAGAACTTTGAATGTTCTGAACGCGTTAGGTACCAGTTCAGGGGAAAAGAATTTTGATCCTGAACCAGCTCTGAAACTCCGATTTTATTTCTTGTTCTCACAAATATGATAGAAATTTTTGATAAAGCTTAATATTGCCTTCAGTTGCAGACAAACGAATAACATAATAGACTTTGTTCTAGTAATTTATAAATAAAAAATCGCATCTTGATATTTATTGGTATAACAGTCACATTTCAGAGTCACAAACTTTATTTTTCAAAAAAATAAAGCTATGCTCCTTTTATAGCATTGTTTACAGATATAAAAAATATAATGTTTGAGTTTCAGAAAGATGGCAGTTTTTTGTGTTTATTTGAGTGATTAAGACAAAGAAAAGTGTTTAGTGATGGTATTGGAGACGACTAGCTTTCATGAAAGAATCGCGGCTATCTCAGTCTTAAAAACCATTATACGGTTAACGTTTTATTTTGCCCGATTTATCGGCCATTGGATGTGGCCTTTTTTAAGATAAAAATTGGTGTATCGTTTTCACCCTAATTTATGTTTCGTTGTGGGTCTCGTATGGTCATAATTTGGGCTTTTTTTCGCGGTGATTTTTTTGTAAAAATAGTTATTTTCTGAACGGTCACAGTGCTCGACATTACAACGACTGTACTGACGCACTGAGCACTTCTCATAAGTTGTCGACACCGCTCTCTTATTACTCTTAATGCTTTTGTTAAGGGCTAGCAGCTTGAAACACTTCACAGTGGTCCGCTCTTACCTCCTCGGTGCGGGCACGTTGCATCCTTCATCTAGCCTTGAGGCAAGTTGATGGAAGGGCTGCAATCTCGGCACTCCACCAATATACCGCGCTTCTGCCATCTGCCAATGCAATGCAATTAATAATAGGAATTCAGTCAGTCACTCCACATTAGAACCACAATTTACCACTAATTTTTACTAAAATCTATTTAATGTATGGAAGTATATTTCGGGATTGAAGTTTTTCAAATTCTGGGTATAAAAAGAACATCGGTGTTAAAAACGGGATTAGTAGTAAAATAGTTTAGTTTCATGCATGATAAACAAGGAATGATAATTACTATTTTAGATCAGTATTTTTTTCATGTTTTATTTCAAATGAGTGTATTAAGTATTAAGTATTAAGCCGAAATGAAATGAATGAAGTATTAACCCGAGCAAAGCTTGAGAACAAATTGATAACTAAATTTGTTGTTGTGAAATTGCCTAATTTTGATAACTCATTTGGTAGTCAAAATAACAAAATATACAGCAGGAAAACCTTACTTTGACATGCTTCTGAACTGAACACTGCTTCTGCTGATGAGATGCAAATTGAAAACTTATTCTGATGTAGGTTTTTGTTAACGAAATAAGTAGTCATAAAAATAAATAGTAGTAGAAATAAGTAGCATATAATTTAGAAATAAACAGCAAACTGAAATCAAAACAAGTAATCAATCACGGAGATCAAAATTTTAAAGCAAAATGATTTTAACTTGATGTCGATATCAAAATATGTTTTCTATTTATATTAATTTTATAAATTTGTTAAAAACAACAACAACAAAATTTCCTCAGTATTTTGCTACAACATCAATGACGATTCCACTTCCGCTTTCCTGTAAGTCATAACACAATATTGTGAGTGTAGCGAACAGCACGAAGAGATGGTGGGACTTGTGATTGACTCACCATAGGAGGCCCTGGAAATTTCGGGACATTGATTGCGTCATCGTTTTCTGAAGAGCTCAATGACAAAAAACTGCGCGGAGATTCAACCATTCAACAAAATTGTTTTGTTGCGCATGAGCAACTATGTGATGCAGAAGTATGCTTCTTATCATTACTTTATATTATTCATAAGGTGAACATTCCAGTATATGACATACCTAATTTTGGATTTTATGTGTCACAAATCGTTATCAGAAGGAAACAGCACATTTGAATTATTTGTCATAATATGTTCTTTTTCAATATATATTTTCGAATTAAAGCGACGATCTCTTTATGTAAATCTTTCGTTGGTTTTGAACTTTGTTCAAAAATGTCGATTTCGCCACTTACCCGATCAGTTCAAATATACTAATGTTTAAGAAATCATCCGTGGTCTAATTTAATGCCTTTCATCTGCATCTACTAATCTACGATTCCCATCTCGAACAGCAATCGTCCGGCAGAGGACAATGAACGGACTCTAAATTAAGCCAATTCCTAAAACGATGGTCATTAGGCAGAGCAAAAAATTGCTCGTCATCACGAACGAGAGATCTCTTTGCCTATTTGTTTGACTTGTCTTCACCGGGCACCAAATGGTCATAATATGGTTTGTGTTGTCAATCCGAACCAAGTAACAATTGCTGTTAAGATAATAAATTTCCTCATTTTCTCGAGATGTCGTTTCAACTTGTTTTTCGTTTTGTGTCCTGTACATACTTGACACAAGTGAACTGAATCCATGCAGAAAGACAGCTAACGTTACTACTAGTATTTGCCTATAATTTGGTATTTATTTCGCTATGACTCAACACCGAACACATGTTCGGGCCATGAGTCTCCTCGTCATCATTTTCATAAATTCGTTGACAATTCGTCACAGCCTAATTTAGTACGTATATCCTAGGCAGCACCGAGCGACGAACGAATGCTCCGCCAGTGCTCCAATGCACAACATCCCATCGCAGCAGCGCAGCGCCTGCACACAAACGGCTTGTGGTTCCACACCACCATCATCATCAGCATCAGTGTGTAGCTACCAGTCGTTGTCGTCGTCGGTGTCGATGTCGGTCGATTCGCACTTTAGCTAGTAAGTGCGTTGCCATCATGCATAACGGGGTATGATTAGGTCTCGTTTTGCCCCCCTCTTGTCTTGCTGCACTCGACCAGTTTACTGCGAGGGTTCATCGTTATTCAGCAAACAGACACAGTGGTGATGTTGGTAACGAAATGGTTAAAATATTTGATTGTTCTAATTTGGGTTTTTCTATACATTTTCCCATACTATTTTTTTTTAAATTAACATATTTAGTTTTGTAAAAATTTAACAATAATCGTAATTTTTGATTAATTAAAAAAATAGTATAAAACACTACCGAATTTTACATATTTCTCACTATTTTGCAAATCGGTCAACCCCTTCATGAGTTATAATGCCTCAAAGGATAAACAATTTCATTTTTGTGTATAGAGATTTGTAGGTAATAAATTATTATATATTTGAGCAGAACTTGGTTTATGTTGAGAATTATGTTCTGTTTCTATGTCAAAATTAAATTCAAGCTTGAAATGACCGTTTGAAAAGTATAAATAACCCTGCTAATAGATCAGGAGAGTCCTTTAATCCCGATCTATTGGCAGGGTTATTTATACTTTTCAAACGGTTAGTTCAAGCTTGAATTCAATTTTGACATAGAAAACGAACATAATTCTCAACATGAACGAAGGTCTACTCAAATAATAATTTATTACCTACAAATCTCTATACACAAAAATGAGTTTGTTTTGGAATTATAACTCACGAAGGGGTTGACCGATTTACAAAAAAAAACAACTTAATTCACCGAGTGGTGATACTGCCTTTCTCGCATTTAGCCAAGACACCAACCTTATATGGCGCTTATGAAGGTTGATTCCATTTTCTTAAGAACTTTTAAACGCAATGGTCGATCATTATCAAATTCAATAGTGATCAACAAGGGTTTGTCCACTGTCGAATGCAACTTGTTGCGAGAAAATCGGTTAAGAATTACTATATGAAAAAGTGGCTAATGTTTTTCTGTTTTCGTGTGTGTACACACATACACACGGACAGACAGACATTTGTTCAGCTCGACGAGCTGAGTCGATTGGTATACACTGGCCGGCATAATAAAGTGCCCACTTGCCGTTTTTCATACAAAATGGTCAACTTTGGAGCTCTAGATCTCGGGTTCCCGTGAACCGATTTGGCTGAAAATTTTACCAGAGCTCAGATATAACTTGAATTTTAACATATCTAAGTTTCGACCATATTGATTCACAGGTTAAAAAATTATTGCGGTATTACCAAAGTGAATTTTTTGGCAAAAATTTATTTTTTAAATATCTTGAATTCTATAGGTTGTAGACTGATGACATATTCAGCAAAAACGCGTATTTTGCCAATACAAAAAAGTTTGCTATATATACCTGTACACTTAGAGATGTAGTTTTCGAGGTATTTGAAAAACAATTTTTTGCCAATTAATTCACGTTGGTATTACCGCAATAATTTTTAACCCTGTGAGTCAATATGCTCGAAACATAGATATGTTAAAATTCAAGTTATATCTGAGCTCTGGTAAAATTTTCAGCCAAATCGGTTCACGGGAACCCAAGATCTAGAGCTCCAAAGTTGACCATTTTGTATGAAAACGGCAAGTGGGCACTTTATTATGCCGGACCATGGGTCTCCGAGACTCGTTCGATTTTGTTCGATTTTGGAGTGAAATGATAGCCTTTCGGTACAACTTTGTTGTACGAGAAAGGCAAAAATTGGAAAAAAGGTAAAATACGCTAATGTTTCATATAATTTTTTAAATTAAGCAAACATTACGATCACTGTTCAATTTATATAAAATCACTTTTTTTTTAAATTTTTTTGTGTTTGTCAACACTACTATTATGATCAGCTCGTCACTTACGATGTCCTGAACAAAAGCAAGAATAATTTTTAGATCGATTATTTCAAACTTTTTGAACAGCACAAGTTCTGAGTTAAGCTCCATTTTTGCATATGTATACCATATCAATGTTCTTTGTTCAATCGTTGGTAATGTATTCTCAACGTTTGATCTAGGTGAATTTCATTTTTTGCTTTTAACATTTAATTGAATATCAAATGCCTATTCTTACGTTTTAATCAATGAAATTTTACACATTTTTGTCATATGCCATGGAAAGCATCTCATAAAAGTTAATCCGAATTCCAACTTCACAACTTTAAAGGGGGCGTGAGTTCTTCACAACTTCTTCTACTTAATCTTATCAACAGTTTTCACGCCTATATCCCCGCTGATAGTAAGGACACGCCAAGTCCCAGGCATTTGGTTAAGGTGGACTACACTTAGATAAAACAGACATCAAAACATGTGGGATGTGAGCTCCATTCTCTTTTATATTATATTTTGAAATAATTAAATAACTCCTACATAATATTTTTGATGACAATGCTCTTTGCTTAACAAAATGATGACTCAAAAATATTTCAAAAAATCACTACTATAAAGTGAACAAAACAACAAAATTTGCTTAACTCGGAATACATTTTCTCAGTTCATGGTAGCGCTGTATGTTTATAAAATATTATTCGTTTGCTACAATTTTTGCATTACTATGAAAAAATGCCGATAGACGCGTGTGGCGTACTTTAATTTTGAAGAATTTTTGCTTCGAATATTTTGACGAAATCTGAATTTCAAGGATTCGGGGGAATTGCTTTTCCATATATTGAGTACCTAATTGAAACTTAGGTTTAGATCTTAGATCCGATTTTTTCTCTTTTAGGTCGTTAAAAATATTTAATTAACATTTTATCCTACTGGTCTCCGAAAGGTCAAGGGGGGGGGGATAATAAAAAATAAATATTAAAATTAAAAAAATCAAAAAAACTCCTCGTTAAAGAATGTTTTGAAAATCCTCAAAGATATCCAAATTTTATTTTGTTGCCCCCTAAAAATATTATTTCTGGGCAGAAAATTCGAGGGGGGGAGTCAAAACAGTTTTTCATTACTTGTATCGGCCTTATTGTGAATTTAAAAACATAAGTTCATCACTTTATTATTGTCACCACCGCAAATCAATCAAAACCTATGATTGGGTTAAAATCCTCCCGCCCCTGCCACTGCAAAAATTCTTGGAAGAAAATGTTCGTCAATGCCCCTATACATTAAAAAATCTGCTGAATACAACATATGGTTAATACATGGGGGGTTAGAAGCAAAAAGGTTGTTGACTATAGCGAAATATTCTTTGTTTTTAGAGTTTTGTGGCAATATGTTCATATAGTTTGAACGTTTCCAACAACAATTTAAGCTGAATATGCTAGTTTTTTAGCTGAAAATGAATATTTTTGGTTGAATAAGCGCTCTATCAGCTTTCAATGCTAGTTGTTTTTCTTTGTTTTTTATAGAAACTAATGAGAAATAAGTTGAATAAGCTTCACACTCACTTTCCTCAAAACCATATTTTTGTCACTTACACCTCTTTGCGTTTGACCCCCTTATTTAATTCTTCCTTACTTCAAATTCAAGAGACTAACGAGTTAGGCTTTCCAATTACAATCCGGAAGCTTTTTAAGCATTTTTGGTTCGAAAAGACAAAACGTCGAAAGGACAAAAGGTCAATCAAGAACAAGTTGATAACAAGTTGGGTGTATTCCAAAGAAGTTTGTGAAATGCATTTAACTTCAATCAGAAGTAAAACACTCATCACATCAATCAAAGTTGAAGAATGAGCAAATTTTCAAAGAAGGAGTACTTACTATGAAATAATATTATGAATATAACGATACTTCTGTTAGAAATACTAAACAAAGATTGTTGATTTATGAAATGAATAAAATTTGTATAATGCTAGGTTGATTCTCTCCGTTTTAGTTTCTTGTTTATTTCGACCTTTTGTCCATTTTGACTTTTTCGACCTTAGTACCGTTCAACGTTTTGTCTTTTCGACCTTTTGTCCTTTTCGACCATTTGTTCCTTCGACCTTTTGTCTTTCACACAGTTGTGGGTTTTTTCATCGATGAAAAAATCAGAAAAAAGGTTGTGAACAAACATCTGCGGCGGGAAAAGTTGGCAAATCAACTACAAGGCTGGGGTACTTTGGCCAGATTTAGGTAGGTAGATTTAGATAGGTGAAACACATCAAATGTATTAGTGGAAAATATTTTAAAGTGGCATAATTTTGTAATATGTACGTTAAAAAAAACTCAATCTAATTAATTTTTATTATTTTTAAAGATTTTAGTGAACTTTTGACATTGCTTTCGTCTTCCTTTAATGCAGCTTTTATTGCAGAATCAGTCAAAGTTTGTGTCGATTGGCATTTCCTAAATTTACAACTCGGCCCACACAAACCTACCCCATTGTAGCTTTTTTTTAGAACAATCACGAATTATAAACACAAAAGTAAGGTTACTCTGAAAACTGTTACAGCCTTTTGGGTTTGGGTTTGAATACCCTTTCCACCGTACCATGTTTTAAGAAATCGAATGTAAAAGGATTCGTGCTACAATAACATAAATACTTTACAATAACATAAATTTATTCATAGCCTATCTGTGTGGTGCATGTCTTGTAAAATAGCAGTGTTTCCAAAGTCCTTAATCGTCCATACTCAATCTTTAAATTGATTACAAGAAGTCCGACAAGAAGTCGGCAAACTTGAGAACATAAAACGGTAGACAGTTTCACCCTTGAAAAAGTCGAAATAAAAGGCCGAAACGTCGGGCAAAACAGAACTCATTATTTTTAATAAACAAGACTAAGAAAGTTAATTTTAATTTACAGATCACATTTTACTTTCATTAATTTCTCATGTTTCAAATGTTTTTTTCTGAGTGTTGGATTGTGTTGACCAAATTGATAGGTTTTGTGCAAAAATAGTTTTACTGATTTCCGTGAAAACATTTAAAAAAATGGACAACAGCAGTATTTTAAAAAAATACATTATTAAAATATGATGAAAAAAATCACCCGTAGTTAAATATAGAAGGGGATTTTGTGAAGTTTATTTTTATTCAGTTTTTTAATGATTTTTTAAAGCTTTGTTTAAGCTCAGCACTATGATGTGAAGTGATTCATCTAAACCATTCTAAAAACAATAGCTACGATCATGCTTTTAGCTTTGTATTCGAATTTCCAATTGCGGAAACATTGGGAGCAATTGTAACTTGCTTACTCAATAGGTGGGAACATCTGACAATCGTTGAATGAATATTCTTCAGAAACAGGTACGAGCCTAAATTGAGCTCAGCTGAAGTAGGAATGAATAGTGAAGAAACACCTTCTCAGGTATGTGACTAGAGCTCTTAGAGCTCTTAGAGTATTTTATTTTTCTGTTTAATTTAAAGTTACTCGGAAGGCGAGGTTTGGACGGTTCCTTTCAACCAGGTGAAACAAACTAAAGCTAAAGGGAAATTTCTTTCTTCAACCAGGGCTAGTCTCACTGGCAACTGAGTTGATGTTGCCCAGTAGCCAGCGTGAGTTAAACTGAAAAATCGGCGATTAGCAGTTTGATTGATGGTTCTGGTCCATTGGTCGTCATTGGTCTACATGAGTTAGGTGACTAATGTTTTGCAGCACGGGGATTGATGAATACTCAGAATCATCGGCCGACCTTTATGACAATTGTGATTGGAAATACAAAATCGAATGTGGTACGTTTGACATGGTGAAACTCTATTGGCTGATCCGCCGTGCTTTCGGCCCTGATTCACCGTGCCTTAATGTGTAGAGCGACATCTATGTATGGGTGGACGTTAAGCTTTCAGGACTGCTTATGTCTTACCCATTTTCAAACTGCTCGAACCTCGATTGACATGAATGTTCTTCAAGTAAAGTAAAAATGGAGCATATTGAGTTTGCAGTGGCTGTGAGTGTCAACGTTATACTGCCTATGATCACATATCAGCTCCATTTTTGCAGGATTTCCTATTCATATGGGTCAAATATGCGATTTTGGCCAGTAAACTAGGGTAGGAGAAAAAGGAAAGAACTTGAGGTATAGCCAAACATAAGTGGAACCGAATTGTTTCACAATTTTTGAAATCAGACCCAGCGATGCCTACCCTTCAATAGATGTTCCTTCATGTGGTTTTTGTGGAGGCGCAGAGGTGAACGTTGTATCTAAATAGCAAACATTACCTTCCTCATACATGATTGATTATAAGGACGTGACAGGCGCTGAACATGCACTTTCACTGGTTTTGGTAAAACATGGAGTAGTATGAGAAAAAAAATCAAATATAAAATCAATTCTTGACGTTGCTTGCATTAGTCAATTGACATCGAAAAACTAATTCGGCTTTCGAACATTAATTGATTGGATACTTCTTAAAATTATGTCCGATGTTTTGAGGTAATTTAAAAATATATGAAACTTGTGGGCAATGTTTTCGAAATTTGAGAATGTTCTTTTCCTTGGCACTTTTATATAGAAGGTGTTTAAATAATGCTGAAAAATCACAAGGCTTTTAGATATTTATGAATTGTAGATGAAAGTATTCCAGAAAAAGTGTGGAGTGGTACAAGTTCCTCTGATAACGAACTTTCTGCACCACGCAAATTCGAGTATAAAACCTCGAGTGCACTGAATACATTTATTAAGGGTTCTAAGTTGGTGGACATCGAATGAAATCTGTAACTGTGTTCTTGAACTACGCCAATCAAATGTGTAAACAGTTGTGTCAGTTTTAAATGAATCTTCCATAATTTGGGACGTTCGCAAACAAAAATCAAACGGCAAAACGATCGAAAAAAATATACCTCTACTAGAGTAGTTGAATCTGGAGCTACAAAACAGAAGGACGAGATAGAAAAACACGAAGCTGTTGAAATATCGGAAAAAGGGCATCGATAGATGAAACGGGAAAAAGAATAAATACAGATAGCAACAGCGAAGCATTCAGAACAAACCGCACTCATGGTCGAAGACAATTTTAAGCAAATTGATGAAACACTAGAATAGTGAGAGGTAGAAATTTTAATAGAAAACATAGAAATTCTCAAAAATGATAGATGAATATCCTAAAAGCAAGAAGAGCTCAATATGCTTCAACTAAAGCACTAAGAAATCCCTAAAGAGCTGAGGCTCAAAAAATTTGTTCGAAATAGTACAATGGGATGTTTTTAACCAACTGTTCCACAATATAATACACGGACTACCAGGAGCCAAGATCCTATGAATTGATTTTTACTGATATGAAAAATATCGGAAATCACGTATAGGATTCCAGGCATCACTCATCTCTCATCTCTTAATAGTTTTATTTAACTATTCGAAATATGTTGTTACCTTTTCATTAAAGTGCGTTTAGACTTTGAATGTCAGTTCTTCACTTGTTATGGTAATGTGAAGGCCGGAAAACCAGAGCGAGTTGACATCCAGCCAATCCTTTGGTATCCTTGTCGGGATCTGTATATTATGCTTGCTGTGTTGCTCTAAGAAGATTATTACTCCAGCTAGATGTGAGGAAAAATCCCCAAAATTGTCAGAATTCAGCCAACTTTCCTCTGGTCATCGAAAGCAATTTACAATGAAAAAGAAACTTGACTCACTTTGCCTGTTTGACACGTCGATATGAGTTTCAAAAATGATATCTACTCAGAACGATGCAGTTCAGCGATAGTCTTTTGGATATTTTGACAACAACTTGGAGAAATTTTTTATCTGTCAGCTATGTACGACTAAATCTGGTCATAAGTGAGTTACTTCAACCAAATTAGTATTAACTGTGTTACTCGAGATAAAGCAGTAGATGCGGGACACGCATTGTTCTGAATCACCCAAGCGGTCTCGCTTGCGTGGTGTACACCAAGCGCAGAAGTTTCACTTTAAACGTCGGTGCAAATCCAAGTTTAATTAAAGAACTAGTACATGTCAAACTTTAGAAATTTAAAAATATTGTAATACCAAATTACAACTTTATATATACGTATAACAATCTCAACTGTATGGTCGTTTTTATTGTTCTTATTGGTTGGTGAAAATAGATTCAATGTTGCCGCACCATGCGCCTCCATTCGTTAGCCAGTCGCTTGGCTGTACGACTTTAAACCTATTCTATAATCCTGTTCCATCTGTTACCAGGAATATAATGCTCAAATGACTTTTCCATGGGATAATCCTACGGTGCTGATATGCCTAGTATTACACCAGATTTGTGAAAGAAATTTTCAAGGGACTTCAACCACCTCAAAGGGCACTTTTTAGGTGATGAACCTGGTTTTGGTCGATTCTCCTGAAATACATTGGTGGTCATCCGTAGGGACAGTTCATCGAATGACATTTCGCCGAGAGTCAAAAGGACATTCAGTCGAATGAAAATTTGGCCGAGTATTGGAAGTGATTTTTAGCTTAATAGGTCGGTAATAAGTAATTAAGTGAAACGGAAATTAGTCAATGCATTTTTGATTAAATCTTTCGTATCCAAACGAAACGTGGCTCTATTAATTGGAAGAAATTTGTTGGTTTGTCTCTTAGTAAAAATAAGATTTCTATGATTTTTTTTAGAGAAAATTACAAATTAACAAAGAGATACGCCGAATTTGATTGACATTTAGTCGAATAACGTTTGATCAAATGACATTTCGACAAAAGGGCGTTTAGTCGAAGGGACATTTGGTTGAATAATCAAAAGTTAAGTGCAGCATAGGTTTTTTATTCTTTTCATGGATACTCTTTCTTTCACCTAATATTCATAAAATAACGGAAACGTAATTTCGGACATACGACCTAATATCTATTTTATGTAATGGCTTTTCGATCACGTGTAATTCGATAAAAAAAAACATTTTTAACCAGGTGATATCGATTGGTATATTGGCGATAGTTAGTTAGATGGGGTTACCAAAGTCAAAATCCTGTCGAGAATAATTGTTGTTTTCCTATTATTATTTTTTATTAAAACATCATACGTTGATCAATATTGGAGCGTTAATTACTCCCGATTCTTTTTTACACGGGGATGCGTTCCGTGTAAAAAAGTTTTCAGTGCAAAATTTGAAAATCCGTGTACAAAAAATTATGATTTCTCGACGAATCATGCAAAATGGAGCAACTTTGCAAAAATTGTTACGGGATTTTTTTACACGGTCGTGTAAAAAAATCCGTGTAAAACAGAATCAGGTGTATATGACTTTTTGAAACACTCAATTATTACTAACTTAAGTTTCTTTCTTTTAAATATCTATTCGACGGAAAATGTACCAAGCTTATTCGACTAAATGACCATTCGATCAAATGTCCTTTCTTGACCAAATGTACAAAGATTCTTAATCTAAAATCTGCTTTCGATTAAAAGTCCATTGGACCAAATGTCCATTTGACCTAATGTCTATTCGGCGTAGTGTCTTTTCGACCAAACGTCGTTAGACCAAATGTCCCACGTCTCCAGAGGACTACAACATTATTTTCGATTAAAATTTAACATTTTACATTTTTTTAAATTATTTTTTTATGAATGAAATTTGATTAAAAAAACGCCGAGAAAGTTAAAATTTTCTAATCGTGAATTGACCGAATTCTAGCCAACCCAAGCACACTATGCTATGCGATTGCGATTTTTCGTCATTCGTCTCCATCTCGTATTGCCACACACAGCTTGATCTCCTTCGAGATTTGTCCGTCGGTCGGTCGGTCGGTCGGAGCTGCTCGCATTGTGAATTCCTCTCACTTTCCACTAGCGCGCGCACTTAGTTCGAGCCACGCCGCGACGCGACTAAGCAACCTCACCGCCAGAGCTAGACGGAACGATGCTGATGGCCGCCTAGTTCGGCTTAGTGCTCACACGCTCTAGCCACTCTGCTGCCTTCAGCCCCACCGACGTTAACGACCACGTTCGCTAATAAAGCAATAACCGCGGCTGAATCACACTGAACAACAAGCAGCAGTCGACCCGGCCCCGGCCAATCCTTGCTGCCGCGCGCCCCCCTCACTGCCCTCCCCCTGCCGCTGCTGTTGTGGAGCAAAGCAGGTCTGGTTCGCCGTCGAGCGACCGGGGTAGATGACCAGAAATTGGGTCACGAAAAAACCTACCAACACAGCGCCACATTCCGAGGGCAACCCATACAGCTGCAGTGCACCTTTGGCGCACTGGCGAGCGAAAGAGCGCGCGCGGAACAGAGGCCTTTCTGATTGTTGCCTTTTCGAAACGTGCAACCCCGTTCCGTTTTGAAGTGATGGCCGCCACCGCCTGGTTCGGTGGTATTGGTGGGCACACTGCTCTCGCATCTTGGTAGGTACGATGCCGAGCAGCTGCAGCAGCAACAGCAACAGAGAGCCGCTGGCATGGGTGGGTGGGTTGATTGGGAGAGCTGAGTGGCGGGTAACCAAAAAATTAAAACCTTAGCTACCGTGGAGGGTCAATTTGCAGATAGCATCGATTTAAAGTAATTTGATTATAAAATTTTAAGAAGTCAAATGAAGTGAAATTAATTATTAAATCCTCATGAAATGCAAGTATTTCAAAATGTTTTGGGTCCGGATTTTGCAACAATACGGTACGCTCTGGCTCCTGAAGTTACTACCGTCACCGTCGAGTTGGAGTTCGAGGTGCGATGATCAGGGCAAGTCTGCGAGCGGAGAATCTTGGGTGAGCCAAAGTGGGTGGTGGGTGGTGTTTAGAGTGGAAAGGCTCACCAACCAACCAGCCAACCATCGACGGCAATGACAGGTCGTTGAACTGTGCGTCTTGCTTCTGCTGCTCCACACTCTGCTGCTCTGCTTTGCTCTGCTCAGCGCCAGCGCTTTGTTAAAAAGCAAACTAGCCGGACTGCCTGGTAGAGCCAATCGTGCACGGCATGGCACTGTTCAGTAGAAGAAAACCTTCAGTCGTCAATGGGGGATCGGATCACAATGGTCGAATGAAGGATTCGACCTTCTGGGAATGGTTTTCTTATTCGGGAGGGGTGTTCTCCGGAAGGGTGTGTCGTTCAGGGGGGGCGCATACAACGAATGCTTTTTTTTTCAAACTTTCTTGCTAATGAACCAATGCAGGGAGGTAAATTATGGATTTTTTTTAACCTTCATAAGACATAAACAGCCCTAAGCTAAAAAGTTCTTTTTTTTATTTGGGGAAGAGGTCCCAAAATGCCAAGTGATTTTTCTTTGAATTATTTAGGATTTTTGAATCTTGTTGCAAGGATTTTGATGGCAAATTTTGAATCACACGATCAAAAATACGAGCGAATATTTATCAAATATCGAACGAAAGAATAAAGCACCAATTGATTCGCTTCTTTTTACGAGCAAGCTGGCCCTTGACTGCAAAAATTACAGAAAATAAAAGACAAGCCTACAGGCTTTCATTCCGGAAGATCAACCTTACATGATTTTTAGGTTCGCGTTCTTTTTTCGAAAACGAAACACCAAAATGTTGAATATGATTTTTGAAGTTCCCCCAAACCTAAGCACATTAATCGCCGTTACGGCGACAACTAGCCCTCGCGACTCTATCACTGCATTCAATTTTCCATTTACGCTTCCATACCAACGGCGGCAGAATAGCAGTCGCCAAGCGACGAACCTTTTTTTTAGCTCTTCATGTACCAAGCGTCTCCATTTACCATTTCTGTGATTTTTTTTAGGAAATTCAATTCATAACTTTCACAATTTGAAGCACAAATATTAAAAACAATATCTGAAGTATTTTCGATATGTTCCTTAACTAAATGTTTATGTAAAACTGTGGATAACTGCAGTTGCTGTGGCGGCACTAACATAGCTGAAACAAGATTCATCTTCAACTGTCTAAGACGAGTTTCGTAATTTCCATTTAATTCCACTACGACAAGTCGAATCGACAAACTACTGAAAGAGCTTAAATATTTTTTCTGAAGGTTCATCTGTCATCTGTCCATACAAAATCACGGAGACCTGCCCCATACAGCAATCGATGCCACTTTTTTGCAGTACTCATTTGAAACACTGTCAAAAAAGACAACTTTCAAAAAGAGATTTATTGCTCCAGTGACTTCAAAGCCATGTTAACATATCATAATATAGATCAAGAGAAATGTGATTTTTCATGGCAATATATCACTAAATCAGGAAATCAACATTTTTTTGCCTCGTTAAATACTGAAATTGATTTATCAGTTTTGCAAATATGGCTCAAACATCGGTTTTTTGTAAAATTTGTGTCGGTTTTTTAGTACCTTTTTTAATTTTCACCTCATTCTGCTCCATTATATTGCCTAATGATGCCTTAATAACCATCTTAGCCATGACCATTTAAAAATTCATTTTTTCATGAATGAAAAGTTTCGTTTTTGATGTTGTCTGTCGCCCATTTTTTGAAGATTTATGCGGCTGAAACCATGATGCAGTTTCAAAACTGGGTTCCAACGTGCATCCCTTATGGCTCGTTATTTTTCGTAATGCATTGATTAATAATAAATTGAGTAGTTTGACATCCAATCCGTACAGTTCAAATGGGGGCGCTTGGTGATTCTTTGTGAATCTCATTCGACCACCCCCCATTCGATCATCATCATCTGAACCCCCCCAATCCGCCAGCGACACTTTGACTCTGACTGTTGTGCGGTGGCCGGGGTCGATAGGGGCCCCGGGGCTGGAGCTGGTAGCCTGGTTGCACACCCAGCTGGTAGGTTGGCTGATTGGTGAGCCAGATCCGGGCGACACTGATGGGGCCAAACGGCGGCGCTACGAACGAACAAGAGGCACAGAAATAACGGTGGTAGGGCATCGCCTACCGTGGGGCAGAGCGAGAAAGCAACTCGCCAATGCCAAACGAACGCACACACCGCAACGAACTGCTACACTCGAAAACAAACTACTCGGGGGCCAGCCAGCGCGCATCTTACACACAGAGCTAGCGAGCCAGCGCGAGCAGGGCAGCGGTTTGAGTGTGAGTTGTTTTCATCAAGTTTCATTCGCAAATTAAACTCTGGAATGTGAGCATCGCATCGTCCGTATCGAAGCGAGAGAGCGTGTGCCCTCGTCGTAGTTCGTTGTCGTCGCCGTCACCGAAACGCCGTCGTCGTCGAAAGGTGCATCGTTAGCGCGTCCCAGAGTTATACCTCAAAGAGTTAGAATCCTTCCAAGGATCTCCAAAAGTGCGAAAAGTGTGAATCAATCAGGCGGGAAAGTATGGCGCGGAAATAGAGCGCCGTAGAAGTTATCGCAAGTGCAATAAATTGGGTAGTGGAGAACGAGATTACGCGCGATTCACAATTGAAAGACTTGAAGTCGATTCGGCTGTAGTTCAAGAGTCCAAGTCTGAATACGGGAAAATGGGATGTGCAGTGCAGCAGGAGCCCGCCAGCAACGAGAAATCCTCGTCGGCGGCGCTCAAGACTGAAAAAAGTCTGAAAGTTCCAAGCAGTCAGTGTAGTTTAAAGAATACTAATGATAGCACCGTCAGGAGCAACAGTAGCAGTAGTAACAGCAGCAGCAGCAACAGCCTTAAGAAGGCTCATAGTGCATTAGTTAAAATTCTTGAATCCGCTCCTCTGAATAGTTCAAATTTGGTCAACCCCTACAGCGGAAGTGCTGGTGGCAGTGGTTCTAGTAGCAGTAGTAATAATAGTAAAAGTAACCAAGTAGTAGTAGTAGTAGCTCCTAAGGAGGAAACGAAAATCAGTGTGTTAGCGAGTAATTCCAGTCAAACGGTAGAAGATCCTTCCACGGTAAAACTAAAAACGACACCGAAGATTGATTTCTGTCCGTGGAAGAAGACCACGATTGCCAAAGAGTGGATTAGTTCTTGCGAGCGGGATTCATCCCCACAAGCAAAACAGAATCAACCTCAGCAACAGCAGCAACATCAGCAGGAGGAAGGCGTCAGTCAGTGTGCCATATTAAACGAGCAGCCCCACAAACAGCAATCCGGAACGTGCCGGAGTCGTGAGTCCTCGCAGAGTTCCGACCACTCGTCGCTGTCAGCATCTCCGGAGCCCACCAGCGACGACAGCTGCTGCAGCAATGGCTGCAGCACCAACGGCAGTAGCAGCGACTGTTGTTCTGACTATCTGATCAATGATCTCTGCAAGCAGTTCGAGGAGAACTTATGCGAAGATCATGTACGTTCACCTCCATATCTACGTCTGCCCATTCAGCAACCTTCTCTTTATTTTTATTTTGTTTCGTCAGTTCTCGCTCCGTACCATGGCAACCGACTCATAGTAGGCTGCTTGGTCCGATGCG
Organism: Armigeres subalbatus; assembly: GCF_024139115.2. Taxonomy (NCBI): domain Eukaryota; kingdom Metazoa; phylum Arthropoda; class Insecta; order Diptera; family Culicidae; genus Armigeres; species Armigeres subalbatus. The sequence goes on from NC_085141.1 coordinate 428,479,101, forward strand.
ATGGTTGTCAACCTTCGAATTAATTCGTTCTTCTCTCTCGCTCATTCACAGGGATTCTTCAGGCGGTCGATCCAGCAGAAAATTCAGTATCGCCCTTGTACTAAAAACCAGCAGTGTAGTATACTCCGAATAAACCGCAATCGCTGCCAGTATTGTAGGCTGAAAAAATGCATCGCCGTAGGAATGAGTCGCGACGGTAAGTATGAGATGATCAATTCTTTATGTTAGTTATGTTTTGAGAAACTTGTTTGGATAAAATCTGTCTTGCGTTACCGTTTGCAAGTCCTTGAAATCCTAATGCTCCTGTTAAGCGAAAATTAATCCCATTAAGCCAAGGATTTATCAAACCGCCACGAAAACCTTGCATATTGTCGCAACAGTTTCATGGCCCACTCCTCTGTCTCCGTCGAACGCAAATTCCGCTATTTTATCGCTCCCAGGGTCTACCCCTTGAGCCAATCGTCCGCGACAGTAGCAGCAGCCCTGCTCCTCGTCTTCATCAGAGTATGCCATGGCTCAATCGCGACGACACGGCAGCGCACCAACCCCTGCCCCCCAAAACCAGCGTTCATCCATCGACATTGCACTGTGCGGCGGCCGTTTGCTTTGTGTGTTGAGCAATGCCCGGTCCCGCTCCAACCCCCCTGGCGGCCGTATGCGGCCGTCTTTTTCGCGCTGCTGCCGACCCGAGCCGCGAGCATGCGCAATAGAAAGTGATACAGCGAGACACACCATCACCAACAGCAGAGCCAAGCGACGACGACGACGACGTCGAGGCTAAAGCGAAGTTCATTGACCGTCTAACTAGGCCATAATCATTTTGAACTCTATTTAGGTCAGAAAAATATTCGCTCGCTTTGTGGCGTGCGCTCATTCGGTGGTTCGTTCGCAGCGATTTGGTTCGGTGGTGTTTTGTGCGCTGTTTTTTCGGGGGTTATGGAATGACGAGAGAGGGCGTTTTTTCTGTTTTTTTTTTCCTTTTTCGAGCGAGGCCCTGACACACTGCGTTCGCGGTGGCGGTTGCTGTGTTCTTCTTAGCATTTAATTTATTGCATCTTTATCGAAGGTTTTTGGCAGCGAGCAGCTTTCGTGCAAACGTCTCATGAATGTTAACACTTCCGTTCGTTTAGGAATATTACGCAATTTGTTTGTTTATTATTTAATTCAAGGAAAATAACTTGACATCTGATTAAGTTCATTAAATAAATTGAGATGCAACATTGCAAACAAGCAAATAATTTCTGCAATTGTTCAATATGACTAATACAATTTGCTGATATAAAAAAATCACATTTTAATCATTGATTAGAAACGACAAAAATATTTCAAAATTTCTATTAAATAATGTTCAAATCAGGATGTGGGTGTTCATGGAAACAAAATTGATTGCGATCTGTACAAAAATTTATCCTTATATACATTTATCATTAGGCGCAAATTCCACATTTGTAATATTTCCTACTGCTTTTTTCCCTTTAAAAGATGACCTAATTGCACAATCGCCAATCTAAGCAAATTGTGCTCAATGCTGCAACATGTTTTCCTTCATCGGACGACACACTCGGTGCACTGCAACAATGTCTAGCGTACGGCTTCAAATGTATTTATTGTCCAAATCTACCTTGGAACGTGGTGCCTATAGATATTTGCTGTGTTCATTCGATTTCAAGGTAATTTTCGCACCGACACGACGCCGTCGCCTTAGTATGACGGGCTCGTGCATGCCGTCTGCTGCCACAGCACCAGCATTGGGCAAGCGGCAGACAACGCATATACACAAAAACTTTTCGATTGTCCCCGAAATGTGTGTCGCTTCTTTATCTCGACTCCGCGCGCGATTACTACCTCTTCATTATTACCGACTTTTCATTGGCGTTGGAGGCCTTCTTGAGGCCTCGGCTACGTCCTCGAGCTCGATTTTAGAAGCAAACATGCTTCGGTCCAAGTTGGCATCATGCGAATCCGCGGGTTGAGAGCTAAGGAGGCGCAACACTTCCAATAAGTGGCCATTCGCTCGGCGGTCGCACGCACACACATACAGACACTGGCTATGTCACTGCGTGGCGCCGCCGCTGCCATTATGAAAGAAGCCCGCGGTGTTGGTGCGAATGGCAAAAAGTCGAAGAAGAGCGCGACTCGCTCAAAAGCGGTGCGTGTGAAAACTAAAATTTCACTTTCTCTTGTTTCGTAACCGCGCGGCTTGGATGGTGCGCAGCGAAGTAGTAAAGAAAAGAGAGAGAGAAATGTCAATCACCTTTTGATTGCTATGCCCACTATCCCACTGTGAGCGTGGCTCAACTGATGAATATGTATAGGAAAACTGGCACACAGGCGATGTATGCAAATTCGATGGTTATTTTTTTGCCAACCGGAAATAATCAGCAGCGGTATTCATGTAACTATTATTTCATTACGATACATATGTTGAAATTTCTCGCACCATCCGAGTGCAATGACATTGTTCACTCGGAGTTTAAAAATTTCACCAATTTCGATGCATAGTGAAATTTACATCCTTATCGCTATCGATGGTGGTTTATCAAATGGTGACAGTAACCAGAAGAGCATGAGACATTTTTTAAATAAAATCTTGGCATACACAATTCTGCAAGGAGAAATGTGAGCTTTTTATACTAAAACTGCGAGAATAAAGTCCTCCAAATTTGTATATCTAAAAAATTTTGCATGGTTTTTATACAAAACTGTATTAGAATCTCCGTTGGTTGGGTGTGCCTATCAAAAAACAAAACAAATGCTTTACAATCTTCTTATGAAAAAATCTTTTTCGTATCTGTAATTTATTAGTTTATCTATCAAAGCCAGATTGTTTTGGTGATATCCATCTTGAAATGCAAAACTTTACATACCATCGTTAAGCGTTATATCATTCCATTAAGTACTCTAACAGTGCAGTCACGAAAACTTTCGTTTTCTAAGCTCACGTTTAGTATACCACATTTTGCTGTTCAAATCCGAACAGGCCCCATTCAAAACGACGATATGCGATGATATATGTGTGTGCATGGATCTCGATCGGGCGCCATTGTTCGCCATTCAGTCAGCAGCGGTGATGAAAACGCAAATTGTCGTAGCCGTCGTCGACACGGTTAGCAGCGTTTAAATTCCAACCAGTTCGATTTTGTTTTCGCTGTGGCGAAGTTGCTGATTTTGACGATGATTGATCAAATGTCCTAAACGTCCAACCTAATGCACGCTTTGGACGCTTGTTCGATTTGTACCGAAGCGGGCGCATGGTCTTCTACAAACTTTCGAAAGTATCATGCACAAAACCGCACTCACACCCTCCAAGCGGGCGGCTGAACTTACATAAAGCTACTCTCCGGGTCGAAGACCGAGCGAGACGGCAAGCATCGCGAAGGCGCGCTCTGAATTGCAAATGTGAGAACGAGACGTCACTGTTCTCGCTTTGGACTGGTATGAGTGCGCTGGCAAGAATACGTTCGTACGGAAAGAGCGTATGGAAAAAAAATGAAGGCGAGCTGCGATGTCGTTGACTCTTAATTCGGTCATGCACGGTCGTTCACTTGTTTTACAATTCATGAAAAAAGATTATACATTTGCAACAGCCCCTCTTTTGGGGCCGTTGATGCCTGCTTTAATGGGTTCGCTTTACCTTCGGAGTGAACGTTTCTCAACGCAGCAAGCGTCTTGTCGAGATGCTGATCGATCTCCATCGCAGTGAGCGGCGATTGGCAATGGGCGCGTGAGATCTCCAGGCGTCGGTACTGGGTCGAGCTCTTATGAAATTAGGGCTACACCTAAATTTAGTTGCCTTTACGCTTCAGCACGTTCGATTGGTTAATTTTTGGGCAGAAAACGACCTCAAAATTCAAAAACGGGCACACACATGTGCTCGCACTGGTCGCTGTGGTTGGGATGGCGCGGCTCCCCCTTTCGGTCGTTGTACTCATTTCTGCTCCCCATATCGTTGTCCGAGTTGTTGCGATGGGTGTGCTGTTTGCGTTTCTTTGTACCATTTTTTTATAGGTTAAGAAACCGAATGGCCACACACAAAAAAAAAACAACGAAAACAATAACCAGCAAGAAGACGACGCCATCCATGCACACTCGCATATCGGGTGGCGAATATCGAGGACGACAGTTTCGAGTGACGTTCCTTTGTGTTGCACCGAAAAGTAGCTCATCGCTCTTTTGTAACCCACAAACAAAAAAAAAGTGCATCCAGAAAAGAACAATGGCTACTTGGATAAGTGACGTCTGTCTTTATGGTCAGAGCTTTTTGGCTTGGCTGACTAGATTGGTTATCGGATTCAATTTCACTTGTTTTTTGTGATTGTACAATTCGCTTCATGGCTTTTAACTTTTGGGCTTCATAAGATGGTTATTTGGCTTCATGAAAAACGGTGGGAAAAAGTTTCCAGGTCGTTAATCATAAGGGCAGAAGCATAAAACCTCACCATGAGCGAGAGAGAGCGTGAGCCCAGGGCCCTTGCCAAGTGAGGTGAATGAACTCTGCCAGGGTACTCCCCGCTTCCTCAGACTCTGACGCAGATTCCACCCAACGGCTCGTTCGGCCCCCAGACTCGTTTGCAACGCAACCATCCATCGATGACGGTCGTTTTCACTTTTCATTTCTTTCGGGTGCCTCCCGTGCGCGCCTACCTGCCTCTGCCTCTATGATCAGTCAGTGCCACAAACGAGCTGACTAGCTGTAGAGACACTTGCGGAGAGACAGAGAGCGCGTGTGCTCTCGGGCGCTCGCTACTGGTGTTGCGCGCCTACTTTGCCTGCCGGTGGACCCGTTCGCTCTAGCAAAGGTTATTCACCTAGCTTGCCAATTGTAGGTCAACGAGTCAGTATGTGTGTGCGTGCGTGTGTGTGCACGAGCGCGCTCTATTGTACTTGCGGGCGATACCCGCATGTGGGGAGCACCGTGTTATCTCGACCCGAAGGAGGAAAATTCAAATGGATTCATCATCAGAGCCGTGCAATCATCGTTTCGGATCGAACCAGAAGGTGGTAATGGAATTAACGATGATGGTGATGATGATAGTTGAGGAGGTTGAGGGTTGGTGATTTGGTGGAAATCCCATTGGATTTCCATTTGGCACCATAATTTTCGGTTCCGGATCTCACCAGTTGCAATGACCTTTTGGCACGGCAGGAGCTCTGATAATGTGATACTTTTTCTAGGACGATGAACTTTGCGAAAAATTGACCTGTGATACATATTTAAAGATTGTAGCACTTTCAAGTTTATTTTAAATTCAAGATGTTGAATGTGCGAGCGTTCGAAAGAATGAAAGCAAACAATCCTTATAAAATACATAAAATTTGTTTTCATCTGAAATAAAACGTTTTATTGGGCTAAAAAAGGCAAAACTTCTCTAAGCATTGTGAGTTCCTTTGCCATGCAGTTAGAGTCATGCAGTTAGTTGTATCGCATTGAGCTGCAGATTGTGGGTTCGATTCCCATCTCAGTCACAATCCTTTTTTTAATATTTTGCTAGTGGCATTGGCTACTGTGGTGCTTGCTTGAGAGAGCGAAATACATTCCACGTACATTCCCGCTTTCATCTTATCCTAGAACTGAAATAATAAAACTCCAGTTCTGGTTGTTTTGTTGTTGCAAAATTTAGTGCTTAGTGCAATTTAAAATCACAAACATAAAACTGATGATCTGATGATGTACACTCCCCTCTTTATTACTAGAATTTTCTAATGAATCACTTTGTTTTAGGCCATGTTGATCATCAGTAGCGCCAATCATCTCGTGACCAAACCAAAATTTGAAAGTTCGGCATGACTTTCCGTCATTCGAAGTCAATCGAGTGAAACACTCAAACTATAACTCATTAGGTAGCTTTCCCACAACGGATGATAGTGAAAACACGCGCGCAATCGCAACAATTTTTCTCCATTGTTGCTCCTCGCACTTTTCATTGCTCCAGTTTCGGATGATTCCGGAACGCGGCGCGGCGGCATCACTCAAAGCCAACTGGAGAAACCGCCTAAATCCGACCGATCACGTCGTTGTTGGCTATATCGTTGCGTCGCATTGCATCGTGCGGTGTGGTGCGCTGCTGCTGCTGCCGATGGTGAAAGTAAGAAATTTCGGTTTCGTTTCGAAACGATAGTGCCTTCCAGTTTCAATCAGCCAATCACCAGACGGGCACGATTCAGCCGGCCCGGGGTGAGTGAACTCTTGTGGATGACGTTTATGTAAAAATCACAGCCCGCCGCTAACGTGGCATTCCGTCGGGCCGTGCCGTGAGCTGGATGGTTGTCGGAGATGACGGCCGAGAGGGGATATTTGTATTTCATAGTGAAATGGAAAGTGGCAAAGCAGGCTGCGAGCGCTACAGCCGAACGAGCGAGCACCCAGCCTACTGAGGTCATAGACACAATTTCACTTTGCTCCCCACCAAGTAGTGCCGTGATCGTCCGTCGTGCACTTCACACACGGACCGGAGCTGCAAGTTTGGAGACTTTCCAAAACAGTATTGGGAAAAAGAGCTACCCGTTTGCCTCCGGGCCGGGGCGTAACTGTGCGGTAGGTATTTGCCCGATGATGGGAAGGCGAAATTTATGGCCCACTTTTGCTGGTCGATGCGATGCGATGCGATGGGGTCCGAACCGGAACCGCAGCGTTTAGCACTCTCACTTTCGATTCGATGCCATTCGGTTTTGTGAATTCATACGCGACGCAATCGGACAAACAACACACACACAATGGGAAAAATGGTGCACAAGGTGGCGAGGAGCTGCGGTGTCGTAACCGGACAATGCTCATCGAATGAGTCAAAAACGAGTTGAATGCTTTGGTACATGCATGCGGCGCGCGGGATCGATGGTTGGCAGATTGCGATTCAGTTTTATGCTCGTTTGATTGAATGGGACTCACAATGATAAACTTTCTTTCACATGGTATTGATGCAAGTATTGATAGGGCAATCGAGTAAGGGAGGTTATTGACTTTAAAAAACGTGAACAGATTGAATTAGCGGGGAGAAATTGACCGATTTGAATCCGTTTTTCGAATCAGGCAACAAGCAGCTGCGAGAGTGAGCTTTCTATTGGAATTGCATCCAACAACTGAGATATTGCAGCATCGTGACTTAGAATGCATAGTTTAAAAGTCATTTAAAAGCCAGGATCACTGTCTTCAACCATAAGTCGCACAGACTGAATACTAGGGTGCCAATGAAAATGACATTTTCGAATTTTCAAAAAACGACATTGGTCACAAGTTTCATTACCCCAAAATATGACCCCATGCAATATTTGAGCTCAATCGGAAATGATTTAGGGGTGCCTAAAATTCATCAAAGTTTTAAAAATTTTACCCATGCAAATTTCCCCAAGGGGGAACCAAAGGAAAAGTCAAAAATCGAATTTTTGTTTTTGATGCCAAATGACTTAAAAATGCATGAAACGTCGAGATCTGATGTCACTTTAAAAAAAATTATTTTTTTGAAGAAAATCGATTTTTTCTCTTAGAACATTTTTGGGACTTTTTTTTCAGATGATGAACATTTTTTCATCGAATTTTAACACCGGACGATACGCAAACGTTTTCGTAGCCAAAAATATCCCCCTATGCAAAATTTGAGCTAAATCAGATATGATTTAGGGGTGCTCAAAATTAATCAAAACTTTATTTTTTTCTCACAAGACAAGACAAGACAAGGAGAAATTTTTTTTCTATTTTGATGCTAAAGGACCCAAAAAAGTGCCAAAAAATTTCTAAGAGAAAAAATCGTTTTTTTTCAATTTTTTTTAAATGACATCAGATTTCGACGTTTCATGCATTTTTAAGTCATTTGGCATCAAAAACAAAAATTCGATTTTCGATTTTAGTCTTACGTTTATACAACGAGTTTATTATTTACCCGACGTTTCGACTCGGGGCAAGGGGAAAATATTTTAGTTCCCCTTGAAAAGACACAATCCTCGTGTCGAAACGTCGGGTAAATAATAAACTCGTTGTAAAAATTGTAAGACTGAGGAACCATTAAATAAATATAATTAAAACATACATCCGATCTATAATCCGGGAAAATAATTATGTTGCCAAAATCGAATGATTCTGTTGTCAAAATTGAATGTTGGCAAAATCGAATAACTTTGTTGTCAACATCGAATCTGCCGTAATCTTTCGCCAAAATGTCATCAAACGTAACGTTTCGTTGGCGATATTCCCAAATAACTTTAGATTACAGTCCCCTGACTTTTGAAGAGGTTTTCTAATATCAATATTGCTGTATTATCAATAAAAAGTATTACAGAGTCCTTTCAATTTCGTCAACTTTCGATATTGCCAACAAAGCCATTCTATTTTGACAACAATCGATTTTGGCAACAAACCATTCGATTTTGGCAACACATCTTGTTTTATTCATTTTGGAAACTGCTTATAAACCGCGTAAATCTAATAATCCGCCTAAAAAATTAGTTAGACCCGTGAAACGACTTAAAAAAAAATCGTGAAAAAATCGCTTGAAATTTTTTTTAAGGAAAAACGCTTAGATTTAAAATATGCTTAAAAAAAACTGGTTAGACCCCGAAACCGACAAAAAAAGTTTAAAAAATCGTTAAAAAATTTGCGTTAAAAATCGTCATAGTGTTTCTAGTGTCACAATAAGTTATGAGAATACCGTTCGACACATTCGAAACATTTATGTTGCCAAAATCAAATGGGGTCTGTATAAAAAGAATCCTCCTTCTTCATCTTCTTCTTCAATGGCTCTACATTCCAACTGGAACTTGGCCTGCTTTACGACTTAGTATTCTATTATGGAGTCAAGAATGTTTCCCACCCAAAAACATCCTAGACCTGACAGAAAATCGAACTCGCCATCTCTGAATCGGCAATCCTACGCCTTTTCTCGCAAGGCTACTGGAGACCCAACAAAATCCCAAAGATTCAAATTTTTTTTTTAAATCTTTATTAATGTAGGGAGAAGATTCAAATATGACATCCACTACTTTTTTTAGATTTTTCGACCCTTCTCCCTCTGTCACGCTTTTTTGGATAACTAATATATGTACTGTTACACAATCGTAAGCCTCCCATCTCAGTAATACGTCTGATGTCAATTTTTGAAGTCCCCGTTGGACTCCCCAATGTGCAAAAAATCAAAGAAATATTTATAAATCCATTTGAAATAATTCTGAGAAGAAGACATTCATATAAATTATGATTCTTATGTAATGACTAAACACTATTTTTAAACATTTAATAAAATCTGGATAACAAATTCAAGAAATAAAATTATTTCGGTTTACATGCCGCATTTGTAATTCACGATATGAGAAATCAACTGGTAGCTAGCACTAGTTGATTGTTGAGAAGATTTCCGAGATTATTTGGTCACAAAATTAAGCGTGTGTTTCGGTTATGAGTTTTCTTCTATTTTGACGTCCCTTGCATATTTTACGTTCATAAAAATTGGAAAACTAAGTTATTTCGATATATATAGGTCTTCATGATATTTTTTATGAGATAATTGTACACTGGGCTACGAGGCGATGCGGATTCTTCTATTTTAACGGTTTATATAAAACATGATAACATTTCGATTCTTTATAATATAAGTTATGATATTGAAAACTACCATTCTCAAGCACGAACTTCAGAGCAACGAATGAAATTAATTGCTTCCCCTTTGGTGCGAATGCCTCGCCGCACTAATGTCCGTAGTTTCACGTCAATAACCTCTCCGCACGAAATGGAAATGGAAATCATTAGAGCCCCATCTTATCCGCACCAACATACCCATAACCGAGCCCACTAACGATGGTAACCTCATTATTTCATCACCCTATCGAGTCATCGAACTTTGCGCCGTGCCTCGCTGGTGCGCTTTACTGCCGGGTCGAGCACCGACCCAGAGGTTCAGCGGAGTGGAACGTTCTACTTCTAGCAGCGAACTGCGTGAGGCCGTTGAACGACCGCCCGCCGGCAGCTTGTTGGGTTGGGGGTGGCTCTCGAACAGAAAAAAAAGTTCAACCATTCGAGCCCGAACGGGCGACCTTTGCATGCGATGCTGCTCGACAACGTTGAATAAGCTTCAGACGAAGCGAATAAGGCGAAAAGCTCACCGCTCGAAGCTTCACAACGAGCTTCGACTATGCTGACAGCTCATTTTCCCAGCCGTTTGTATGCTGCCAGTCACTCACGAGAAGCTTTCGGGAGAGACCCGGCGAGAGCGAACTTTTCCACCATCGCATCGAAGCAACCACACCGACCGTCGGGCGGCGGGCTGGTCTCTCGCTTGCTTTGCTTTGCCTTTTTGTATATAACAGAGCGGAGCAAAGCAAAGCAAGCGCAAACATGAAATAAATATAGGGGGTGAATCAAGGTTATCACGAGTCAAGGACAGCGTTTTTTTTCTATTCACCTCCATCCCACTTACACTCCCCTTCCCGTCTGCGTCGCTTCGTCTTCGTGCTCGCTGTCGCAAACAATCGCCGCTACTAACTGCACCCACCGAACCCAACCCAACCCATCCCAACAGGATGACGACCATTTAGAAGGAAATGTAATTCGATTTCGCTCGAATTCCACAGCACGAAGCAAATAATGATGAGAGCGCGTGGGCGCAGGAATGACGCTTATCGCATTAATGCCAACGACGTAATTTCCTGTGCGGGGTCAAACGATGTCAAGCGAAAATGTCAATTTTCGTTCAGCAATTTTTGGCATGTTTGCTAATAGAAGAATATTGCTCATGACGAAGAAAAAACTTCCCCATCGGGAACGGCCAGGAGCCCCCGGTGCGAGTACGAGTGTAAAAATAAACCACTCTGCCACTAAGCATACATGTGGGTATATACACGTGTAGTCACTGGTGCGGTGCGGTGGTTGCCGCTGGTAACATTCAATTCGGATAAGTTCAAGGCCAACTATAACGACACTCTCACCGAACCGCGTAGACTCCAGATGCGCAAAAATGTGTGCGCGCCGTCGCCGATTGAGAGCACAGCGCGAGTGAGTGACCAGAACTCCAAGTGCCAATCGTAAAGAAACTCTTCCTGATCGACTCCACACGGTGCGGCAGAGCGACTTCGGTTCCAGGGTCAGCGGATTCTTTGAATGGCTTTTTCAACATTGTCTTCCTTGGATAACGTGAGTTCCCGCCATGTCGGTGGCAGAGCGCGAGCTTTTCAATAATGGCTGTTGCTTGTGGCTTTTCCGCATGTTGTATATCGAACTCGAGAGCGGGTGGCCCATGTTTCCTCGCAGCAGCAGTGTGAGCGGGGAGTTCGAGTGCCGAGTATCGCGCATCGACCGACGAAGGGGGCTCTTTGGGTGTTCAGTAAGGTAAGGCAGAGCTTTACAGTTAGTTCGTTGATGTCGGTGGTCGCATTTGAGCAGTCACTCCTCCGGTGGATAGTAGTGCGCGCCTGGCAAGTTTATCGAAGCTGTGAAAACGTGATCGCGTGTCGTGATCTCGATCGATCGATCTCTCCACCGTCAAAAACATCAGGAAGCGTAATTTCAAGGGTACAAATTTTGGAGCCAAAAAGGTGCACGGCGTTGGGAGTTTCTAGGCGTTAGAGGAAGAGTGTTAATCTGATCTCAATCAGTGGCGTATGGATATCCAACTATTTGCTCGAATAGATAAGGCTGTCGAATCTCCAGAAGCAATCTGTGTGTGCGATAAATAGCTACGCGGAAGCAAAAGCGTGTCTCTTTAGGCGCAAATGCTGTGATTAGTGAAGTTACAAATGAAAACAAGCTAGGAAAAGCCGACCCACGTAGTGAAAAAAAAAAAGAAAGATACAAGCAGTGCTCGAAGAGAGAGCGGCGCAAGAGGGAAAAGCAGAGCAGTGAAAACAAGTAGGCTTCTGCAGCGCACACGGCGACTAGTGAAAGTGTGCTGGCTGGTTGCCTTGGTTGGCTGACTGGCATGGGTTACTGTGACTAGAGAGTGTGCCGCATAAATCTCGCTCCTTCGTCGCTGTTTGCCGCCTGTTTCCAGCAGAGTGGATGGCTAGGAATTGGAAACGCAATTTGACGTGTATGACGACTGCGGTGAAAATCAATTTCCAAGTGAAACAATATGAAAAGCACAAGATCGCAAAAAACACGGCATAATCTTGTTATGCTTGTGCATTAGTTCGTTTTAAGGAAGAATTCTCATAGAAAACGGTGTACCTATCAAGTTTGATATATTTATAACAGAAGAAAAGCAAAGAAATAGCAGTGACAACAGTACCAAAGAAAAAGTTCCAATTTAGAAGCAAACTAATCTTACAAATTAAAACGAACGAACAAAACATGAGCGAAGAACTACCAATATTGAAGGGTATCCTGAAGGGAGTTGTCTCCTACCACAATGCACGTAGGTTGAAATTTTCCATCCACTACTTTCATCCCTCCATCATCGTTATCACCTGAACATGCGAGCAGTTTCTTCCCCAATTGCCTTACCTTACATACGCGCGCGAGAGGGCGGCAAATGGCGTCCTTAACCATACAAACCCCAATCCATCGACCCAGCACTTGACCTCTCGTTAGTGTGCGAATAATTGTGATCTTTGACCTTGATTCTACCAAACGCCCACACCATCCGCGCCACCCACCGAAAACCGACCTCCCACGGCACGGGGAGCGCACTCTGCTTTTACCGAGTCGAGCGAAAGAGAGCAAAATCGAGAGCCATCATCACTCACTCGCAGAGAAAGCGACCGACAAAAAAAATCGCTGCTTTTCACTTTGGAATTGCGCTTTCCAGCAGCTGATGGGTGATGGAATGATTAATTTATTGTTGATCAACTATTCAAACCCATTAGTAATGACATGGAATGTTGGTATTTGGTCTTATTTTTAATCCAGAAAAAAGGATTTAATGATTCTCCTTGATAATTTAATTTTTTGAAAATTAGTTTTGAAGAGAATCAAATTCTAAGCCAACGATACTTCAGGCTGAGTCACCAGAACATTGCTTGAACATTCACATGTTCAAATGTTTATCACTTTATGATTTGGGTTGAATCAAGTAAGCACCCCCACCATCAACGGCTACAGGCCATACACAGAGATGTCCTAATCCGTGAAACGCACCTCACAACAAGTCTTTATCATAACACGAACACAATATGGTAAGAATCTTTTGCCTTCCGTGCTCTAATATTTCCTGAAATACGATGAAATGTTCGTAATCAAGGTTAGATTTCCGGATATTTACAGAAACTACGATAACTAGAACCAAAGTTTGCAAACGATACAATGCAAAACAATGATATGAAGAATTTTACCAGAAATATTTTATTTCTTTTTTGTTGATTTCAAAACATTTTGTATCTTTGTTATTATTATCCCCGGAAAAAAATCTGTCGCAGGTTCTATTTTGTCACTTTGCATGTGCATACATGATATGTTGATGCATTGGTAAAGATCAATCTTTCTATAAGAAAAATCCTAATTGAATTTCGCCCAAGAATGAGGTACTGAAGCCTATTGAGCCTGTGACAAAGTTGTGGGATTAAATTCTTTGTTTCAAAAAGTTATAAACACATCCTTTGCTATGAAAGGCAAATAGATTGTAAAAAAATACAAATTGCAATCCCACTAGTTACCAACTGCAACTCACAGGCACAACTTGTTCAAATTTCACAAACATTAACCCCCGCAAAACGAAAAGTCCTAATCATAAATCCACGTGATTGCGTTGCCTACTTTCTTCCGTTTGTGCCACTTGCGTGCGCAGCTCACTTTGACGCGCTTCACGTGTGTAGCCTACTATTCCAAAAACGTGCAACAGGCAGATGAAAGTGAAACAAGGAAACATGCAGCATGGCACTCTCACCTTCGGTTCATTGCGTCCGTACCGCGCGCCTACCTTGATCGATCGGTCAGACAGTCGAGCGGCTGAAACCCGAACCGCACCCGGCTGTTGTTGGCGCAACAACGGCCCAATTAAGACCTTCTAACTCGCAGTCAAAATAAAGGCCAAATCTGTTTGTGTTTTCGCTTTTCCTCCTTTCTCCTGTCTTCTCTTTGCTGCGAGGTATGCGGCACGACGCTGTTTGTAATTTCTCTATCGATCACCTAGCCCCATTTCACTCGCATCAATCCGACCGGGCAGCCAACGCGCGACGACGATGACCCCCTTCTCTTCCGGTCAACGTGCTACGCAGTGCAGTGCCTCGAGTTCCGAATTCGTATCGTGCCTCTTCTTTCTATCGATCGTTTTCTCACGAGCCTCCCCGCGCGTTGAGAGACATCTTGCGCATCAGCTGAGCGGCCACGACCGCGGCGTCCGTCGCCTTCGTCACCGTGTGAAAGTAACACACTTTTCCTTTATTTATCTTGGCCTTCCTCCACGCTCTGTCTCTTCGGCCTCCCATCTTGCGCCGTCTTCCATACCGACTGGTTGGTTGTTGGTTGGCTTATTTTGGGCTGGTATCTTTTCACTTTTCACTTGCACCCTCTTTCGCACGATTAAAGACGCGGGCTCGCGCCGCCGTCTCCGATAAAAGAAAGTGAATTTCGAACCCCCCTCGCCACCCATTCGTCTGCAGGTTTGCACCTGGTGCAGCAGCTAACGAGGTGGCCGAAAATTCCACCAGCCAAGTCCGCGTCGTCTGGGTCCAACGCAAAAAAAGTGAAAAGTAACACCGAGAAGGTCATTAAACCAGAGTGCGCTTTCGATTTTTTCGGGGCGACTCTTCACGCTATTGTAGGTCCGTATTCGATGGGGGTCGTTCAACCTATAATGTCGCTGCGCGGCACCTCGCCCCGTTTAGTAGGTCATTCGGTGGGCTTTCGCTCGATGCGATTGACACGGAACTGACTGACTTAAGTAGGTTATTAAGACCGCCATGGAAGCGGCCTCGTTGTGCGTTTTTGTGTTGATCAGCAGATCACGATATTCTCATTCGCTCGGCTCGATCTCAATGAAAGGTCGTACGGCCGACATCCTTCACGTTCACGCAGCTTGCTTTGGTACGCGGATGCATTTATTCTGGAGGACGCTTCCGATCGAAAACCGACGAACCAAAGTCTCAAAGGCAAAAAAATGTGAGCAGGGTGAACCCTTTCACCACTTTATTCAGTCCACGAGCCTTGGTGTCTGCTGGGGGCTTCCTCGTCTGAAACTTTTTTGTGTGCAGAGCAGCAGCGGGCTGTTAAAAGTGACGGTTTTATGAGTTTGAATGAGTCATGTGGTTGACGGTCAGGGCACTGGCACCGCGATCAGGTGCTGCCGGCAGACATAGATGAGGTCAACGTGTTTTTATGGACGGTCGACATTTGATACTTTTTCAGCTTCTCAGAAATAGGTCATTGTGACCAAGGATGACACTTCCTGTCTGGGTCCGTTTTCATTACTTAGACATAATTTTCGAACGGTATGATGGGAGTTTAAACGTTTTTCTTTTATCTTTCTTTCCTTTCACAGCGGTCAGATTTGGTCGGGTTCCGAAGCGCGAGAAGGCCCGCATCCTGGCGGCTATGCAGCAAAGCACGCAGAACCGAGGGAACCAGCGGGCACTGGCCACCGAGTTGGACGACCAGCCACGTCTGTTGGCTGCCGTACTGCGAGCGCACATGGACACGTGCGAATTCACGCGTGAAAAGGTTACTTCCATGCGGCAACGTGCTCGCGATTGCCCTTCCTACTCGATGCCCACTCTGGTAAGTTGAAACAAAATCCTCTACTCGCCTAGCGAACCCATACTAATGCCAAGTAAATCGTCATCGATTCATTCGCCCCGTGCTGATCTAAAAAATTCGAATGTTGGAATTTGATTTCCGGGGTGCCATCAAGGGCACCGTTTCCGCCATTTGCGAAAAATTATCTTCAAGGTCAGCCTGACGTCGCCGTTTCCTTGTATCAGAACGCGTCTACACGCCACTACCACTCTACAGTTGATATGTATCTCGTGCTGAGTCGAGTGGATTAGTTCACGCTTCGACAAGACTACAGCGGTGGTAGTAATAAATACACAACGTCAGCGCCGATCCAGTAGTAGTCGTTGATATTGACCTTGAAGACGAGTAGGGTATAGCAACAGAGACGCGAATCGGAAAAAAAAAACTTCTAGCTGGACCCAGAATGCTGTTCTCAGCGTTTTCATCGAGTGTGCGGAAGCGCTGCAATGCATCGCCGAAACTCGCAACTGCAAGGGTACCGAAGCGATAAACAAACGAACGTTCGAACGTCGGCGTCATGGCCTACCTTGTGCGTTCGGTTGCTTAGCAAACACACACGTTTCCGATAAAAAGGCCCCACGTGCACCGCTTGCTGTGATTTGCGTCGATCGCAAGTGTTTTGTGCCGTTTTATAACCATAATCAAACGACTGACTGACGGACGGACAGGGCACAAATACAACGCAAGCGGGAGCACATTCCCGTACACAGCCAACGGGGCAGATAATGCGGAAATAAACTTAGCGAGCTAGAATATACGGTTATAGGACCTTGAGTTGCATGTTGAATGACTACGTCTGGCCGCCATCACCGCACCGCTACGCTGGTGCTAATTTAAAAGCACGTCGCCGTTCTCTCGGCTGGCAGGCTGGCTACGCAAAAGCCCCGCTAAATAGCGACAAACACCATGCACCACTACCGAGATGCGCGCCCATTTTAGCCGCCGGGGGGAACTATATGTGAATGCCAGTCGACTGCCAGACTATCGTAATTGTTTGGGTTTATATATCGAGTGACGTCGCCGTGGACGGCAGGTTTTGAATGTCAACTTGGGGCGCGCGCGTTGTCGTGAGACTCGGGGGTTCATGATCGGTCGTCGATTGATTGAATGTCGTCGCGCAATTAGTTGCTCGTTCGGATGATTTTGTTTTCGGCTACTTACGACGATACATGGGAAGGTGTTTAATATTCATTTAAACAAATTTATGAGCTGGCCAGGTGAATTGACTGTTGAAGTTCATATTAAATGACATCATATCTTTGAACGATAATGATTCCAGATCGTAGAATCAGAATTCGATCTGTCTTCCGAGTCAAGGTTAAACAGCTACCGATAAAATATTTGTATCGATAATTATTGTCACCCGATAAGATCTTGAACCGGAACAAGAATCAAACTTACCTTTTGCGTATTGGCTGCCAAGGTCAATTGGAACCCCTTTACACAAATTAAAAAAAATCCCCTAGCGGTAAGGATGGCGTTTTCGACACAATTGTTTGATATCGCCTTAGTGTCATGCACAACTTAGAACTTTTACAATCGCCTTTTCAAACGAATCTTATAAGACATTTTTTCATAGCTTTTCAATGCAATGACCAATCGATTTTGCCCTCTGTCGAATACGAGAAAATCAGTTGATGGTTACTGGTTACTAGAGGATAATGCTCAAATTTGGCCTAAACATTCTTTGCATATCAAAGAATATTGTGCCCAAATTTCATAACATTTGGTCGACAAAAACTCCTCTGACGATAATAGAACAAAGCTGCTGAACCTTAATTTCCCCTATATGAATAAAAAATTGATCGACGGTTTGCTCAGTTTGACGTGTTTGAGGCGATTTTTGTGCAAATTTGTTCTAAGAGAAAGGAAAAGAGGTTCGTTATAAAAGATAGATAACATTTTCTTCATATCGCAGTGTCCATCTGAAGGCTCATCGTCTTTGTGCCACAGGAAAAATGCTACGAACTAAAAATTCAACTTCAATGAAAATTTCGATTCCATTAAAAAACCTTTTCATTTAAAAACATAATCTACACAACGTTCAATTTAAAAATTGTTCGGAAATGAAAATGTGGGTATGACGATCAAGACGAAATAATGATTGTTTGCCATGTTATTTTAGCAAAAAAAAGAGCAATGGGTAACGTTTGAGACATAACCACGTAGAGATAATAATTCTTAATTATCTAATTTGGATAAAAATCAATTATATTGTCATGGATAAAAACATTATTATTAAAATTTTGTTGGGAAAAATAAGAAAAAGAAGCTTCTCAAATCTTCGAAAGATTGGTGGACATTTTTTGAATCTTCTGGATTAGTATCGTTTTTTCATGTCGGTTAATGAAAATGTATTGCCAAAAACGATGGCTACAACGCAAACATTTACCAAAAAGACAGAGTTTAAAATTCAAAACATTGGCTATTTGCGACAAACTACGTTCGCTTCATTAGTCAAAGCAAAGATGGAGCAGCTTACAATGGTATTAATCATCATATGGGTGGAGCTTCTGAGAACAGTGTTGGTAGAATCATGCTCAAATCTAACTCACCGAAGCTTCATGCACGAGCTGACTCGATTGCGATTCTGCATGGAGAGCATCGCGCATGAGTTTTTCACGCAGAATCGCATCGTTTCGCTCATTCGCTGAAAAATGATTTCGCTCCAAAAAGTGTCAACACCCAATCGAAGCGTATTTTATGTTTACGTATGGATTTGTTATCCATTGTTTCAAGCAAAGAAAGCTATTCCGATGAATTTAACGAAGAAGAACACGCAAAAATCACCCAGTGATGCAAATCGCGAGTCGAATCATGGACGATTCTCTGGCCTATGAGTCGGGTGTGGTTTCCCTCGCGCTTGATTTGAATCGTGGATGAGATTTGAGAATTTGAGTTTTTACTGAGAGTTGTTTTGTTGTAATGACAAAATCAATCATGAATCCAGCTCACATTTTGTCTTGACCTGTCGACAGCGATCAAGCAAAAATAATTTGTCACGCATAACATAACCAATGTATTAAATAATCTGTCCATTGGCACAACCTTTTCATCGAGTGATCACGTTACAAATAATGAAAAATTTTACCAATCTTTTAGGAAGTAAAACAAAATTCACTAGCTGTTCAGTGTTTATTAATAACAACAACAAAAAAAATCAACATGACTAAGTGTCCATAGCTGCTATCCATTTTGAGAACATGTGGAAGTATCAGAATTTCGAAACTAATTTTCATTTATCGTAAGCGAGGAAACACCAAATTTTGCCACAATTTCTCGCCATGAGCCTCGTCCTAAAAAATCATTCACATGATAGAAGTATTTTTTTTGTTTAATTATTTCATGCTGAATCGATGTTGGCAGAACTTCGTAATACTTAGCCGCTTGGATTTTTCCGTGTCCAAATTTGAGTAAAGCAAAGCCGATTAGAAATTATATTTAAATAAACTTTTTTATCAAGTAAGTTTTAGATAGTCCTGAATAAGACGAGTTTGAATTAGATTAAAAGAAGCCAGAAAAAGCACGGCAAGAATGAAGCTGTTTTTTCTCGGTCTACTTCAAACAAAATGGCGATGGATATACTGTGGCTATTGTTTTCCCTCGACATTGCTTATCCAAGTGATCACCAAAGTGCGGCCCGCGAGCCATATTTAACAACTGGATATCAGAGTTGGGTCTATTTCATCGCGTCTTTTTTTCGAGGATTCAATTCTCTGCCCAACATGATATACTGCGGCTGTTGTTTGTCCTCGACATTGCTTTTCCAAGTAATCACCAAAGAGCGGCCCGCGAGCCTTATTTAACGACTGGATATCAGAGTTGGGTCTATTTCATCGCGTCTTTTTTTTTTCGAGGATTCAATTCTCTACCCAACATTATAAGGAATGACCATTGAAATGATCAGAAATTTTATCTGGGAATAGAATTATAAACAATTGAAGAAACAGGTTCGAGGATCTGTCGAATATGCCGATGGAGATGTTTTTTTCTGGAACGGATTAGGTTTGCGGCACGACTGTAAATGTGCCAATGCACTATGGTCCAGGATACAGATTTACGCGGAAAAAGCATTTACGACAAAACTATATTTTTTTTGAAAAAACTGTTGTTCTACAAAATTGTTCGAAATAGTAAGGCCATCATCATGGTTCTACCAAAAATAGGGTGGCCCATCATATAAATAAAATTAGATTTTTTTTTATTTCTCAGAATATTAACATGTTATGTTCTATAAAGTTGTAGCGCAGCTTATTCCAATCAATTTTGCTAAAAAAAATTTTTTCTGTAGCTTTTAAGTAGGCTGATTTAGAGCAATTTTACCTAATTGGATTAGGGTGTACCACAAAAAAACAGTATTTTTGATCTACTTTTTTTGTTTTAGATTTCTCGAAGAAGTCGTCTTCAGGTGACTTTTAGAGCTCAAAAAAATGCAACTTCTGATGGGTAAATATGCTCAAAACCTTTTTCCGATCAAAAGTTATAATTGTTTTTCAGTCAAAATTACATTTTTTTCATAAGTCGATATCTCCGATTAGGGCAGACTAAAAAAATATGTTCACACGGCATTTGAAAGAGAAATTAATATTCTTTATTATGTCAAAAAATTGGAGATATGTTATTTTTTTTATCTCATGTTTTACCAATTTCACTAAAATCATATTTTTTCAAATAAATTGATATAACTCGACAATGGAAAAAGATACAGAGGATATTCTTATAGCAAAACACGCGTTTTGAAAAGCCCCAAAAGTCTTTAGAAGGTGACATTCGTGAAAAATGCTTTGCCTGTCTCGGTAAGAACAGAGTGAAAAAATTGTGTCGCGCTTTTCAATGCCTTTCACACAGACCTAGTGGTAGCTCATTCGCTGGCGTCTGCTCCAATAATGAGAAGGAGAAGTTAAGTCAATAATACCTCATTTTGTTATTGTTACCATACTCTGTTATGAACTAGCCTTGCTAGTTTAGCCTAAAATACCAAAAATTAATACTTCAGACATAACATGCTCTGTTATAACAATACCACACGTATTTAAAATTATTATTCGTTTGGTATTGAAATACCTAAGCATGTTATGCCTAAAGTAATTGAATTGAATTGCCTTTATTTGGTAGGCTTTCAACCCTGGCTCACCTCAAGAATGCCTAAAGTATTTTGCATATTTATTTTTGGTATTATTTTTGGGCATTTTACCTCATATGCAAGGCTAGTTCATACCAATTTCTGTTATGAAGGTCGTCACTCCTGCTCGGGATCATAACATGGAAATAGAAATACATTAATAGGCGGAGCCATTCACTAACTTAATTATCAAGTTCCGATAAACTGATCAAAACTGTCTCATAAAAGAGTTTTCTGGCCGATGTTTAAATGCCCCCCTCCCACAACTCCCCCGTGTGCCGTAAATAATTCTTGCCTTCAAATACTCGGTGTTAAATCATTGAAGAAAAAGTAATTTCTTAGCTTTCATTTACTGAAGATACCAAAAGAATATTCCTACTTGTTTTTTCGAGAACATATTTTCAGCTGCATTGTATACAGATTCCTGTTTTTATATGCTTTACATTTTCTCCGTTTGGCGCTCTTTTCACATTGTTTTTTTTGTATATAAAATATCACCTAATTTTTCTTATTTTTTAAATTTTTTTTTTTTGAAACATCTTGCATAGATTTGATAGATGAGTTTTTGAAGTCACTCGATCATAAAAGGACCGACAAAAACGTGCAAAAAGAACTGTGTACTGAGATTCTTGCTTTTACCCTGAATAAGGCCAGAGAGTTGATAAAAACTTTCATCGAAGCACGCATTTTCCTGGAATAAGACTTAATAAGTAGATGGTTCCTTTTTTCTGAAGAACGCTTTCCCGATATAAAGCAAAATAGTAGAAAACTTTATTTTAAACGGTTCGACTAAACAATAAATGACTCCCTCTTGCAAAGCAATCGTTTCCCCGGAGAAGTGTGAAAAAGTAGATGACTCCTTCTTTCACGCGTTTTCCTGATATAAGTTGACATAATGGATGGCTTCTATTCCATAAAAATCAAGAATTTATGACTCCTTTTTTACGGTTCCCGGTTTTTGTTTGTAAAATAAGACGACAGAGTAAATGAATGCTTCTTTCAATGCACGCATTTTTCCGAAATAGTGTGAAAAAGTTGAAGACAACTTCTTTAATGTTCGCATTTCCCTCGAAAAAGGGTTCAGACTAGATAATATTTCTTTCGTAGCAAACGATTCCCGAAACAATGAGTTAGGGTTGATAATTTCTTCTTCCGTAGTCCGTGTTTCCCCGGTATAAGTCGACTGGGTAGATGACTGCAGTGCTTACCTTATCTTAGCTTGATTGACTGTACACATCGTAGTTGCTAGTCGTGATTGGCTGAGAAACAACAAATAATGCACTGCTCACCAATTGAATAGTTTTATCGGGAGTAGAAAGCTATTCTGACTGTACATGCTTCGGAGTTTCCTTAATTCAAAACGATGCCGGTGACGTCATCACAATCAATTAGGATAAGGGGAGGAAAATTAGTTTGACACTCATTGCTACAGGAGACCGAGGAATCCTCTGCATCTCCATGAGCGCACTAGAAAAGAATAGTATGTTAGTTGGGAAGGAAATCTATTGGAAATCGCCTTGGTAAGCGACTAATTATTTCTTTTGAACGACACCATATTCAGGGTTGCAAGCCTCCCTGAAAAAGATTTAAAAAAAAAACTCCTACTTTCATAGAACACGTTGGAACGGAATAGTGAGAATGAGTTGATGGCTCATTCTTTTGGTGCATGCGTTTTCATATAAGAATGTTGTGGAGTGGATGATTTTCCTCCACACGCTTTCCCCCATTGTGTCTGCATATAAAGTACTGTGTCTCCTGGAAAAAGGCTATAAACAAATTTGCCTTTACAAGGAATAGAAAATGCTACTTCTTCTTTGAAATGTTTTTGACGTCCGAAACCCATCTACACAATGTTATTCAATCTCTCAACATTGGCAACTGCTACAACTGTATTGAAAAGGGTCGTTCTCGTCATGATACAGCCAGCAAACCGCCGTTTTCTATCTCCGCCAACAAAAAAAAACACATTAACAAAGTTAAAAAAAAATAAATAAATAAATATCTCCGCCAACCGAATCAAAATAACGAGGACTCTTTGATCCTTTTTGCATAAAAAGCACTCATGAAAGCAATTTGTGCCTTGTTTTAAGATCAAAACTATCAAATTATTTAAATAGATGTTTTTTGATAATCATTTGTTTATTAGTGCTCAGACGTTTGCTTAAAACTTTACGGAGCCAAATACAATTGAAATAAAATTATTTATTGAGGTTGGGAGAGCTCTTTCTCGGCGGGGTGCGATCGGTAGATCCTAATGAAGCGAATAGAACCATATGCTGGCTTATCTCTAGCTTCTTTGTCTTTTACTTCATAACTACCTTGATGTCATTGACCAGCTGCGAACCGTTGGGAAATCCAAACGTCCTTGGGATGTATTCGTCATCGATCTCGGGGATCTGCTTTTGTGGTATTCCTTGTTGCATCCTAATTTTCTCCTCTTCTTGGTGGTCTTTAATAGTTTCTTCCACAACCACAATTTTTGACTTTTTTTTTCCTGGTGCGATGCTCGTCCCGTTTGCCGGGTTACAATTTTTCCAAACCTCTAACATCATCTTACACATGGTCCAATCCCAGGTTAGGAGAAAACTTTTCGGGAATCGTATGATCCACTTACCCGTACTGGTTGAGAACCATTGACAGTTGGTTGTCTATTATCTTCAATATCTCTAATTTGGAGTAATGGCTTTTGTATCACGGCGTTCGGGATTGTAAAAATCAGAATAGTGCCATACAGTCGTTTAAAAAATCTTAGAAAACTAATACCTAAGCAATGTGGAAATTTATAAAGTAAAAAAGCATATTAATAAGTAATTATGTACATGCTGATTCCATGTCCTTATAAAGGATGAGAATTGAAGAGAAATAGCCAACACATTCAGAAGAGTTTCATTTGCAGTATAGTGAACCCACTTTTATTCGATATTATGCAACTCGATGTTCCATTTTTAAATTGATGTAAACCCTCTACAACTCGATATCCTCTCTCATTCGAATGTTTCTTCGAAACCTATTGGAAAGCGGTTTTTATTTTGCAATCGCAGTGGATTGTAGACTGTGGTAGACTGACTGTACTGTAAGGAGACCGAATTAAAAAGAAAATGGTACTTACGCATAATGAAGAAAATCTATTTCCAAAAGTAAATTCTCTTAAACTGCAATTGACCCAAGCCCTGAATTATAATGAAGCCCGATAAAAAGATTAATGAGCCCGCCCTCTTTTTTCAAAATACACTGCGTCATAAGACACTTCTTAGAATTATGCAAGACTTAGGCAAGAATTATGCCAAAAATTTATAAACATATCTTTCAAATTGAATTAAAATTCATTTATTTCATTAAACATAACAAAATATTATAAAGAAAATGTTAAAATTTGATATCAGGGTGGTCAACAGTATCGATAAATGTTTTTTTGGCTTGTCAAAAAGATTTAAGATAGACTTCCCGATCAACCAAATTAGAATCAACCACCGTTGTGGTTAGCAGAAGGTTTACTTGGAGGGTTCTGATATAGTCCCTTGCTGTTCATTTTACTGGAAAAGTAGAACCATAAATATTAAGGTCACTCTGACGGAATCCAAGATTAAAAGTGCTCGCGTTTTCGGGGCACACCACTCTGATACCGAAGTAACGCACAACTGTCATTTTATTATTTCACGCATGCTGCAAAATGACAGTTGTGCGCCGCCTCTGACCGAGTGGTGTGCCCCTGAAAACGCGAGCACTTTTAATCTTGGATTCCGTCAGGAGTGACCTTAAACTCTCAAGGAGCTGTTGTCCAACACAGCATTTTTGATTAACATGATTCAACCATAGTAACCCGGATTTTGCAAAAGGGGTTGGACGGTACCGTGAATGTCAACTTTTATTGTTTTGGTTTGCTTGTTCTCAAGTATGAAAATTGGGCTACTGTGATGAGAAACGTTCATATCTGACACATAAAGTTCCGTCTTAAACAAAACATGCTGACCACAAGATATGAAGCGCCATTAGCAATCTAATACTTAAGCCTCTACTACTGGAAGTGTACGCCAAATCCATCTTTCCACGGGAATAGAAAGCACCAGACAACTTCCATCCAAAGTGCCGCGTTGAAAAAAGAATTTCACCCTTTCGTCAGGCCAATATGCATTAAATCTGTCTGGCCCGTCGAGATTAAACATTTTCGATCGCTGAAAATAACCCACATGAAAATAAAAATGTTTATGTATCACGATAATGCACGCAAATTAGAATCACCACAAATCCTTCAGATTTTAAATAAATTACCAAGTCCAGTCCCAGTTCATGTTAGATTTGGAAAATTCCATTCGAGCTACCCTTTGTTCCGGTTTCAGACAAGGTACTCGCATCCTTTTTTTGACGGCAATGTTAGGATTTTAACCAACACTTGTCGAATTGTTTCTCGAGAAACATTCAAATCGAATTAGGCCTCGATTTACCGGAGCGTGGAGTTGACTCAAAAACTCAAAATTGACAAAAATGGTTTATGTACCATTTTTTCTGGCTGCAGTTCATTTGCTTGATGCTCATGTTTTTCTTTTTTCAAGCCTGAATAATGTGCTTTTCTTGTTGTGGAAGATACTTTCTATTCGCCATGTTTGTAAGAAAACGCCGACAATTGTATGGAACATACTAAGCTCAACTGGTCTACAAGATTCCTTTATTTGACACTCGAAAATGTTGTTTATATTCACTGGATCATTTATGAACGCTTTTTACATGCAACTGGCATTTATCAAAAGGAAGTCTGCGATCATCACCACTAACGATAGAAGTGTAAGGTTAAAAAAAAATGATAAATTTGCTGTT
Source organism: Armigeres subalbatus (assembly GCF_024139115.2). NCBI lineage: Eukaryota > Metazoa > Arthropoda > Insecta > Diptera > Culicidae > Armigeres > Armigeres subalbatus. The sequence continues at coordinate 428,504,681 of NC_085141.1, forward strand.
TTTAATAACTCATTCGGGTTCATCAATGCCGAAGGTGATTAACCCATGGGTGCGCCTCTTCATTTTTTTAACATTGCTGATTATTATTTTCATCACACATGGTAATCAGTTTCAAAAACCCAAAGTGTTTTCATTAATTAGCATCGTCCATAAAGAATGAATTTACTTCCGGGTACGCATAAATAGACATCCTCAGAAAAATCGTCTTCAGTACTTGATGTTTGTGCCTGATGACGTAATTCAAATATGTTCAAATACAAGTGCGAAAAGAAGTAGAATTATAATTATTGGACCATTCTAATCAAATTTAAAATATTCATCTAAACATGCTGAACAAATATCAAAAACTAAGAATAGTTTCCTTTGTTATGTTTTGAAAACCTGTTCCTGCCCATTCAATTTCGCCCACCGATAAACTCCCAGAAAGTTCAGTTTCCAATCAACTCTGGATGAGAATCGGCCCGGTTCATTGTCCTTCCGAGAACGAGCCATGCACACGAAACTCATCATCCGCCGCATGGCAGAGGTAATGATTTCGCTCGTCTCCAGTTTATTGGCTTCTCCGTCTCTCGCTTCGCTTGATTGCAGACGGTAAGGCCAAATAAATTATAAGAAGTCGCCTCTCGGGGGGAAGAAGCGCGCACCAATGGAGATACATATTTTGCCAAGCTCCAAAAAACAAGCAAATTCGAGCAAATAATAAGAAGCCCCTACCGCCAGTACGCGCACGGCAAGCTGCTTCTGCCGCCGCTGCTGCTGGCTGCCGAAACCTTGAACTCAGTTCGTCGACCTTGGCGTGATATGTTAGAGCGCGAGCGAGCAAAGCAAACATCCACACCGCAGCAACAGCAGTAAGAAGAAAAGAATATTTTGCTCGCTTGCTGATACCAAGCGCGCTGCCTACGTGCGAGGACGACGTCATATCGATCTACCACACTACCATCGGTATCGCCACCACCACAAACTGACTCGGCACCAGAACGAGGCGGGTCACTCACACCATCGCCGCCATCACCGGTGCCAGTGGGGTGAATCGAGCGATTAGCATTATGAAAATCTCGAAAAAAGAAAACTCGTCGATACGCGGTGGTGCCTAACGGGTGCTCAGTCGCAGCAACCCGCCGACCGAACCCTGCCCGCGCGTTCTATGTTTGACAATTAATGAACGTTGTCACACACAGAAACATCAACAAAGATTGCCTTGACAGAAACGAAAAAGTCTCGCTTCCTCACGACCCGTTCGGCTGGTTCGCCACAACAACGCCTGCTGGCAGCAGCAGCAGCAACGGTTCCGTACCCTCCAGATAAAGGTCAAGCTCAAGCTCGGCGACTGCGAGCGAACGATATTCGAGAACGTCAGAGCCGAGGACACAGTGACCAGACAACACGGGGCACGTTTTGCGTGACAACTTTTTTTTTGTTCTTTGACCTTTTCTCACTACCGCATGAGTATCATACTGAAGGCTTCATGTGGTTCAATAATTAAAAATAAAAATCAACCACTTATTGCTTCCTAACCTTATCAGTGGAGCAATCAAACCAGATTGAAAATGATTCATTTTTAAATGTTATGATCAGATTGAAAATTATTTCACAAGAATCACCTAATGCAAATTTTTGTAAATAAACAAAATCTACAAAACAAGCGAATTAATTAGGCAAATCTGGTCACCACATTGGGAGGACCAACACTCTTCTGGTACTAACCGAATGCCAGGAAGGGGGTTAATTCTGATTTTTTTCATCAACTTCTGGTCCGGCAGCGACGAGGACGACGACTACAACGACGGCAACGACTACGTCGCTGATGGCCTTGGCTTGACCGAAAATAGTTTTGCAAATGAAATACCTCCACCCCGTGCTCGCGCACATACACAAACACAAACAAACACACATGCTGTTGGAAGGAGCGGAGAACACAGCAGCGCCATGTACCTACCCATATCAATAATTTTTCAAGGTCAGGACGAGGAAGCATTTTCCCCCAATCGCCAACCATTCCCATCCGCCAGCAGCGCACCGCCCGATGGGCGGGCGGCGAGAGCTGCAAGAGCAACGCTCGAGCACTCATTTCCCCTTGCTCGCAAGTTCAAAGGGTTCGTGAGTGTTCTTCTCTGGCTACAGAGAACGTGTTCTCAGACACCGACGTCATTCGCCAATTTCCGTCCCGGGGGTGATGGATGGATGGAGTGCTGCTTTGTGATGTAATGTTCGACGCACAAAGAAGCTCGCGTAGTACTAGATTAACTGTCGCGGCTTTCTGTCGAGGGCTTGTACAGTTGAGGAAGCGTTGTAAATGCTTCCGCGTGTGCTGTTGCGTAGGCGATTGTTCGCGTGCGCGATCGTTTTTCTTCCAAGAGTCGTATGGCGATTTACTGAGCGATTCCGTGTTTTTTTGTTCGTGGTCAAACGATATAATAACATATTTCTACGTTTTGTTTTGCTTACAGGCTTGTCCGCTGAACCCGGCTCCGGAGCTACAATCAGAACAAGAGTTTAGCCAACGCTTCGCGCATGTGATCCGTGGCGTGATTGACTTCGCCGGTATGATCCCCGGCTTCCAGATGCTGACCCAAGACGACAAGTTCACGCTACTGAAGGCCGGCCTGTTCGATGCGCTGTTTGTGCGTTTGATTTGCATGTTCGATTCGCAGATTAATTCGATCATCTGTCTGAACGGGCAGGTGATGCGCCGCGATACGATTCAGAACGGTGCCAACGCACGTTTCCTGGTCGATTCGACGTTCAACTTTGCCGAACGCATGAACTCGATGAATCTGACGGACGCGGAAATCGGTCTGTTCTGTGCCATTGTTTTGATCACGCCCGACCGACCGGGACTGCGGAACGTGGAGTTAATTGAACGCATGTACTCCAAGCTGAAGGCTTGTCTGCAATCAATTGTATCGCAAAACCGGCCCGATAAGCCAGAATTCATGCAGGAACTGTTGCGGACACTACCGGATTTGCGTACACTCAGCACGTTACATACGGAGAAGTTGGTGGTGTTCCGGACGGAACACAAAGAGCTGTTACGACAGCATATGTGGAGCAATGAAGAAGATCTCGCAAAAAGTCCCAGCTCAAACACATGGAGCTGCGATGGCAATAACGTTGAAGATGTGACCAAGAGTCCGATGAGTTCAGTTTCCAGTACAGAGTCGGCCGAAACAACCTCGGACTACTCGCACATCCCTTCGTCGTTGAGCGCTTCGGCGCCTCTGTTGGCCGCTACCCTGTCAGGTCAGTGCCCTATCCGCCATCGAGCGAGCAGCGGTTCTTCAGCAGAGGACGACATCATTGGTGGCACGGCCCATTTAGCGCAAAACGGTTTGACCATTACGCCGGTTATCCGATCGGTTGGAACACATCACGTCCGATACCGGAAATTAGACTCTCCCACCGATTCCGGAATCGAATCAGGAAACGAAAAACACGACCACAAACCAGTCAGCAGTGGATCGTCATCTTGCTCAAGTCCACGTTCTTCCCTCGAGGACCAATCGGACGACAAGCGTCACATGGTGGAAAACATGCCCGTTCTCAAACGAGTTCTTCAGGCGCCTCCCCTGTACGACACCAACAGCCTAATGGACGAAGCATACAAACCGCATAAGAAGTTCCGAGCAATGCGCCAGCGGGAAAGTGAAGCTGAACCTGCTCCCAGCTCATCGACCTCAACCATTACTCTATCATCATCATCATCACATTCGCCGAAACCGTCGTCCAGCACGTCCTCATCGTCGGTGGTTTCGTCACACAGCAGTAGTATGGGAGCTGGTCAATCTTCGTCGCAGCAGCCTCAATCGCAACTTCATATGCATTTAACTCGACCGCTGAACCAGTCGCCACACCAAAGCCTTCACCATCATCACCATCACCATTCGGCGACTCCTCCCGCAAGCCATCATCAGTCGTCTTCCCTATCCAGCACCCATTCGGTGCTGGCTAAATCCCTCATGGAGCAACCCTCGATGACTCCGGAACAGATGAAACGCTCCGACATCATCCACAACTACATCATGCGGGAGTCGCAGCAAGCTCAGCAACACCCTGAAGCGCAAAGTCCCTACCGGAATAACCTCCTGGTGTGCAGTCCCCGATCCTCATCCGTCTCGCCGCTAACCTCCAGCAGCAGTAGTAGCAGTAGTTCATCCTCCTCCGGCAGTGGCTGTCCATTCTCAGCCAACAGCGCTGGCAGCAGGTGGCAGAATGGCCCGACAAGCGTCATCACCACCACCCGCCAGCAAACTCCTTCCCCATCGCTCAATTCCACCGGAAGTGCCGACACTTCCTCCACTTCCAGTACCGCCAGCAGCAGCACTAGCATTCGGTACTTCCAGTCACCACATTCGACGTCGATCTCCCCACCGGTGGCCCAGCAAGCCAGCAGCACAACCACCGGATCAATTGGTTCCCCTCAGTCCGTGGTGACGGCACCCTCTCCCTCCCCGCGTCTAATCGAGCTTCAAGTCGACATTGCCGGCGGATCCGCTTCCTCCGGCACCACCGATGCCCCACTCAACCTATCGAAAAAATCTCCCTCACCTTCCCCCGCCCGCCACCAATCAACCTCCTCGTCCTCGACCTCCTCAACCGCCACCATCCACAAGGTGCTACTGGAAGCGTAAGCCACACCCACCACCATCATAACAACAACAGCAACAACTACTACTACTAAGTGATCGACGAATGGGAACTACTAAAACACAAGCAGTAAAAGAGGCAGATCAGTTTACACAACTGTACAAAGTTTAACACAGTAAGAGTAGTAACTATTTCTAGCGGTACGGATTAGAGTTTTATAAATCGGAAATTCGGTTCGCGCGCCCCGCCCTCCGGGGGAGGAGTAATCGTGTGCAAATTACTAAGAAGAGCATTGATATTTTACTAAGCAAACCTAAACAAAAAAACGAGGATCTCTATTTTACCTCCTTCCACTTGGTGGCGCGCGGGCTGCAGAGGAGAAACGAGCTGGCCGGCTGGCTGGCCAGGATCAACAATCAGCAATTCCCTCCCGAAGGTGTTACTCCCGAAATGCTGTGCGAAATGCACATATGTAAGGCGTGTGTGTGTAGAAAAACAAAAAAGAAGCCAAACAGGAAGACATTGCGTTTTTAGCGAGTAATGAAAACACTGACACACATACACATTGGAACATGTTCCAACCATATAACTAGAACCTAACGTGATTGAACTCAATCAGAAAACTCAGACAAGTAATAACGCGACACGTACCAATCGAAGAATTTATCAGAGGAAAACCTACCAGGCAGGGGTGAACAAACACTACACGTAAGGCAAAGGAAGACAGTTTAGATTTGCATTCACCTGGGCACGGGATGATACGCGAGAGTTTGCAAGTTCGTTTTGCGCTGTAAATAGTCGTGACAAGGAATTCCAAATTTTTACCACACGCACTGTCCCATTTGAGGGGGCGGGTGTGGCATGCATGATTGAGAGAGAAAAAACCCCAAACTAAGCAAAAGATGATTTGGATTGATTGAACCGACAGTGAGGTCGGTGAGTTGTTTTTAAGCAGTGAGGGATTAGCGTGTTTAGTGAAGAAGCATCAAAGCCGTACTTTAAAACGAAACAGACACAAAGGAAGCATGAAATTATCAGTCCGTTCTAATTCTAATTTCACAGATGATGCAAAAGCAAGCAGATGTTTGAAAACTACTTTTAATTGAAAGTAAAAGAAAAATGTAAAAGCCAAACGACGACTCGACGTCGCCGTTTTGGGATAAAAAATCAAACGGAAACCTGTACATAGTGTAATTAGACTATTATTCTCTTTTTAATTAAACGTGCAGATTTTTATTTATTGAAACATTTGCTTATTTTCTTACTAATTATCCTTTATTAAGTGTCCTTTATGTTTTCTTTTGTTTTTGTAAATAGCTATTCAAAAATGTTAAGGTAATCAAATACAAACACATACACACACGAGACCAAGTTTTAATTTAAAGCAAAACCATTTTAATTGAGAATTAGTTTTTTTTTCGTATCATCTATTATTATTTTATGAAGCAAAAATCCTTTATCAAAAGTAAAACATAAGAATCAATGTTTTAAAAGAAAAAAAAAACAAAGCATACAAGAAATGAATTAAGTTTGAAAAACTTGCATGAGTGAGAGGACGTGTGCAGAATGAAGTGTGATTCGATCAAATTTATACTTCTACTGAAGATGCAGACGTGCAAATGTGAATGAGCAGCGTGAATGTGACCAAAATGGATAATAACTACATACACGAAGAAAACAGAAACAAATCGTCAAAAATGTGCAACAGTAATAAAAAAAACAGAACACCCTACATGTGTAAGGAGAATGTTTCTAGGTTTAGGATCATAGCTGTATAACATTGAAAAAGAGAATAAAGAGAATGAAAAAAAAAATCAATTGAAATTGACATAAAAACACACACACACAATGCATTAGCAAGAAAGTGAATGAGAAAAATCCAAAACAAAAAAAAAGAGCAAAAATCCCCAAATTCATATTTAATTGTATTGAAAACAAAACACGAAACCCTATAACTCTATGGATGAAACACAACACAAAGATAAGAGATAATAAGAGTAATCCGTCGTCCGAGGCGGAACAACCCGGAGCAAATCAACAACAGATAGAAATCTTGTAGAAAGCAGTAAACAAACCAACAAACAGATAGATTGACAGTCAACACAATATGAGAGAACCAACAACACAGGTATCTAAAAATCACAAAAAAAAAATGAACAACAACAGTTGAATTGAGGATTGATTGAATGAAATAAAGTATTAAATATTGCTTCATTGTTGCAATTAATATGAAAATATTGATGGTTGTTATTTGTAACAGGAAAGAAAATTACCATTCAAGGGTAGTAACTAATAGCCTGACGCGCTGTTCGTCGTTATTTGACGATGTGAGGTTGTCCGGTTTTCTATAACACTGGGGTCGCTTCTTACGCGGGTAGATTTCATTAATTTCTTGGTTCAATCTCCCCAAACTTTCTAAGTATTACCTGATTTTTCTTTGATTTTTGTGGATTTTTTCGTTGGGTCAACACAATATTTTGTTAGTGCAATAGCAAAAAACAAGCAAACGCAAAACGCGTAATAAGCGACCAGAGGCACCTTCCAGGATTCCGTTAATTTTTCCATTTCTTGATAGAGCAACGCAATTTACAGCGAGTCCGCAAAATGTCTTCTATCCGTTTTTTTGTTGTTTGTTGTCCAAAATGCTGGTTGTCTGAATCACCAAAGTCCTCAATAGGATGATGAATGACTTCCCTAGCAACTGGAAGTTTATTCGCTTTCTCCTTGTACCTTGGGGCAAGCATGTAAAACATGTCATCAATAAGAAGACACAATGCACTATGGATTAGTGAACGAACATTTATGGTAAGCAATGGGGAGCATATGCCGAAGATGATCCATTGGATTCATTCAGCGATAGTGAAACCAAGAATTACATTATCAATCATAGTTTGTTGGTCCGGTAGACAAAGACGAAAAAGTAAAGTGCTCAGATAAAGATCGAAGTGCAATGATAGAAACCACAAGGTGCTTTACTCTATTAGCTTCTACTACACCAAATCAGCGGAAGCGGAAGAGGAGACATCAGATCCGCCTTTTTCAGGAGAAGGAACGCCGCCTGAAAGAAGCGGAATGCGAGGAGATGGAACAGCTGTGCCGTTCTCAAGCAACACGCAAGTTCTATCAGAAACTCAACGCATCCCGCAAAGGCTTTGTGCCGTGGGCCGAAATGTGCAGAGATAAGGATGGGAGCATCTTGACGGACGAACGTGAGGTGATCGAAAGGTCGAAACAGCACTACGAGGAACATTTAAATGGCGCTGAGAGTACAGGCAGTGCAAGTCAAGGCAGCGGAGGAGATGACTACGTCAGTTCAGCGGACGATGGAAGAAAACCAGCCCCCACCTAGAGGGAAGTTGAGGATGCCATCCAACAGCTAAAGACCAATAAAGCAGCTGGTAAGGATGGTATTGGAGCTGAGAACTGTAGAGAACTGTACAGTGTACACCCGCCTGAACGTGAAGCAACAAAAGTTGGACTGGTGGTGAATGCGTCAAAGACAAAGTACATGCTTGTGGGCGGAACCGATCGCGACAGGGCCCGCCTGGGAAGCAGTGTTACGATAGACGGGGATACCTTCGAGGTGGTGTAACGTTTGTCAGCCCTAGTCTGGTCTCGGACCTGGACTGGAGGGTAGACGAGGGCTACACCCATAGTGATCACCTAGCAATTCGCTTCAAGATCAACTATGGTGTGCAGCGTCCGAGGGCGGGTGATCCCTGTCAGGTCCGTGGGTGGAAGACCAATCACTTCGACAGCGAAGTTTTCACCGCGGCCCTGGGACTTGAGGCCAACACCGACAGTCTAAGTGGGGATGTGCTGGTAGCTGTCCTATCACGCGCGTGCGACGCTACTATGCCGAGGAAAGCCCTGCCAAGAAATGGCAGACGCCCGGTATATTGGTGGAGTGCCGAAATTGCAGCCCTACGATCAGCCTGCCTCAAGGCTAGACGTAGAACGCAACGAGCCCGCACCGAGGAGGAAAGAGCGGTCCGCCGGGAAGTGTTTCAAGCTGCGAGACTGGCCCTTAACAAGGCCATCAAGAGCAGCAAGAGAGCGTGCTTCGACAACCTGTGCGAGGGTGCCAATGCGAATCCGTGGGGTGACGCCTATAGGATCGTTATGGCTAAAACCAAAGGGGGTTCTTCACCCCCCGAACGGTCACCGGACCAATTGGCGAGGATAATCGAAGTACTCTTCCCGTCCCGAGCCACAAGTCCCTGGCCTCCTGCGCTGCAAGGCGCTGGGAGTGTGACGGAAATGGTAGCTCCGGTGACGAACGAAAAGTTACTCGGAGTGACTAATACCCTTGCGATGAACAAAGCTCCAGGCCCCGATGGAGTTCCAAACAGTGCACTCAAGGCAGCGATCATAGCGAACCCGAACATGTTCAGGCTAGCTATGCAGAGATGCCTGAATGAGTGTTGTTTCCTGAGAGATGGAAAAGGCAGAAGTTGGTACTGCTGCCGAAGGCCGAAGCCTCGGGTGACCCATCGGCGTACAGACCAATTTGCCTGATCGACACGACGGGTAAACTGCTCGAGAGGATCATCCTCAACAGGCTCACCCCGTACGCAGAGGGTACGGATGGCCTGTCGAGTAACCAGTTTGGTTTTCGGAAGGGTAAGTCCACGGTGGACGCTATCAATTCAGTCCTCAAGACTGCAGAGGTAGCGATCCAACGGAAAAGGCGAGGAATTCGATACTGTGCGTTGGTGACACTGGACGTGAAGAATGCATTCAACAGCGCAAGCTGGGATGCCATCGCGCTCTCGTTACACTGGCTTAGCCTGCCGGTGGACTGTACCGGATCTTGGAAAGCTACTTCCAGAACCGTGTGCTGCTATACGAGACCGATGCCGGTCAGAAAATGTTCCTATTACCGCAGGAGTCCCGCAAGGGTCAATCCTGGGACCGGTACTATGGAACCTGATGTATGACGGGGTTCTGAAGCTAAAGTTCCCTCCTGGTGTGAAGATCATCGGCTTTGCTGACGATATAACCCTAGAGGTCTACGGGGAGTCAATCCCGAAGTAGAGCTAACCGCAGAACACGCGATCAGCACTGTGGCGGACTGGATGAGGGCGAGAGGCCTTGAGCTTGCTCAACAGAAGACGGAGGTGGTTATCGTCAATAACCGCAAGTTGGTACAACATACAGTTGTTCATGTGGGAGACGTCGCGATAACTTCAAAGCGGAGTCTGAAGATTCTTGGGGTCATCATAGACGAGAAGCTTACCTTCGGTAGCCATGTCGAATATGCGTGAAAGGGCTTCGACTGCTGAGGCGGCATTATCGAGGATGATGTCCAACAGCTCCAAGGTGTGCGCCAGTAGACGTAGGTGTCGGAATCGAGGTCGGGATTCTTTAACAATGTAATTAAATCAAACTGACAAACAAACAATAAATCAATTTCAACTTTTTTTTTGTTTATTTTTTTTTTCTCTTTTTTTCAATTTTTTTCGTCACTTCACCATCACACCCGTTCTCAACAACGTTCGTCACAAAACTGGCTACCTTCAAACTCACTGAAGTCCTCCAGAGGGTTACTCTCTTCGCTCTTCGCTCGAATCGCATAATGGATCATAATGGATCTCAACATCTCGCGTTCACGGACATTCAATGTGTTTTGCTTACACTCTAATAATTTGTCTCACACATTTTGAAATATGAAATACTTAATTACTAGGTGCTACATGTATGACACGATTGGGTTCAGCTAATATTGTCTTGGACAGTACATTGCAACTAATTGAAAGTTATTGTTCTATTCCCTACATCCTTCTCCTCCTCTACTCCTACATTTCGAATTAAAGCAAATGAAAAAAATTTTAACACAGTGAAAAATAGGGTATTCTACCTCTCAAGAAATTGGAATATAATAATATTGAAATCTATCTGATCAATATGACTGGTATAACATAACGTTCTGAAAAGAGAAAAATGGTTAATATCATATTGAACAATACTTATTCGAAACGAGACTTACCATTATTGATTTGAGGGAATGAAATAAAAATAATAAAATTCAGCCCAAATCTATTTTTTGTGCCACATTGATGCGCTATACATGTCCCAACTTTTTTACACAAGTCAACTGCTAATCTTTGCCATACCAGGCTCTAGAATATCAATCTTGCATCGAAATCAAAAAAATATCAACAATCATCACTGCATCTTTTGTTTACATGTTCTAACTCTATACACAAAAAATCTGCTGAATTTTGTCATGCAATCATGGATAGAGTTTACCAGGCTCTAGAAAATCAATCTTGCATCAGAATCAGAAAAGTATCAACAATCATCAATGCATCTTTTGTTTACATGTTCTAACTCTATACGCAAAACATCCACTGATCTTTATCATGCAATCATGGATAGAGCTTCCCAGGCTCTAGAAAATCAATCTTGCATCAGAATCAGAAAAGTTTGTAAAATCATCACCGCATCTTTTTTTTAAATGTTCTTACTCTATACACAAAAAATCTGCTGATTATTGTCATGCAATCATGGATAGAGCTTACCAGGCTCTAGAAGAGAAATCTTGCATCAAAATCAAAAAAGTATCAACGATCATCACTGCATCTTTTGTTTACATGTTCTAACTCTATATACAAAGCATCAACTGACCTTTGTCATGCAATCATGGATAGAGCTTCCCAGGCTCTAGAAAATCAATCTTGCATCAGAATCAGAAAAGTATCAACAATCATCACTGCATCTTTTGTTTACATGTTCTAACTCTATACACAAATTCTTTTGTTTACATGTTCTAACTCTATACACAAAACATCCACTGACCTTTGTCATGCAATCATGGAAAGAGCTTCCTAGGCTCTAGAAAATCAATCTTGCATCAGAATCAGAAAAGTATCAACAATCATCACTGCATTTTTTAATGTTCTAACTCTATATACAAAACATCAACTGACCTTTGTCATGCAATCATGGATAGAGCTTCCCAGGCTCTAGAAAATCAATCTTGCATCAGAATCAGAAAAGTATCAATAATCATCACTGCATCTTTTGTTTACATTTTCTAACTCTATATACAAAACATCAACTGACCTTTGTCATGCAATCATGGATAGAGCTTCCCAGGCTCTAGAAAATCAATCTTGCATCAGAATCAGAAAAGTATCAACAATCATCACTGCATCTTTTGTTTACATGTTCTAACTCTATACACAAAAAATCTGCTGATCTTTGTCATGGATAGAGCTTACCAGGCTCTAGAAGAGCAATCTTGCATCAAAATCAAAAAAGTATCAACGATCATCACTGCATCTTTTGTTTACATGTTCTAACTCTATACACAAAACATCCACTGACCTTTGTCATGCAATCATGGAAAGAGCTTCCTAGGCTCTATAAAATCAATCTTGCATCAGAATCAGAAAAGTATCAACAATCATCACTGCATCTTTTTTTGATGTTCTTACTCTATACACAAAAAATCTGCTGATCTTTGTCATGCAATCATGGATAGAGCTTACCAGGCTCTAGAAAATCAATCTTGCATCAGAATCAGAAAAGTATCAACAATCATCACTGCATCTTTTGTCTACTAGCATGTAAAAACCTTTCGGAGACGTGCCAACCCATACGAAGATTGGATTTATTATTAATTTTTTTCACCATATTGGCTTTAATCCACTCCAAGGATACACTTTCCCTCAACTGATAAACCCGGATCGAACGACTACTAGCATGTAGAAGACATTGGAAACGTACCAACCCACACGAAGATTGGATTTATTCTTAACTTTTCCACAATATTGGCTCTAACCCACTCAGAGGAAAGATTTCCTCTCAATTGATCCACCCGGATCGAACGTCTACTCGCATGTAGAAGACATCGGAGACGTACCAACCCACTCGAAGATTGGATTTATTCTTAACTTTTCCACAATATTGGCTCTAACCCACTCAGAGGAAAGATTTGCTCTCAATTGATCCACCCGGATCGAACGTTTGCTCTCATGTAGAAGACATCGGAGACGCACCAACCCACTCGAAGATTGGCTTTATTCTTAAATTTTCCACAATATTGGCTCTAACCCACTCAGAGGAAAGATTTCCTCTCAATTGATCCACCCGGACCTTCCAATCTACTTTTTTTTATTGACGTTAACTTTCAAAATCTCAAACAAATTCCAGATATCTACCCAAGTGGTGTTTCCATACACACTGACACCACCAAGTGGTTGAATTCGAATCCGTACTAATCTTCAATATAACATTTTCGACCTCATGAAACATTTTGTAATAGAAGTCTGCTTCCAAAATCTCATAAATTCCGAAATATCTCAGCTAAACAGTATTTCCTCACATACTACCGTCATCAAGTGGCTAGCAAAACCAATCAATTTCAGGTAGTTAACTTATTCTAGCTATTACCACATATACGTTAGCGCCTGAAGCTGGCAGCAGTGGGTAGGAAACCAACCACTGTATGTGATTCATTCCGAGAGCTTACCTCAAAAGTCTTCTAGCGCTGCCAAGTGGCTGATTTCAAAACAAAAAAAAGATCTTCAGCACAACGCTTTCAACCTTACGAACAACTTTGTTATAGAAGTCAACCATCAAAATCCCATAAAAATCCGAGATATCTTGTCAAAATTGTAATTCCAATTACTCTAGCGCCACCAAGTGGCTGATTTAAAAACCAAGAAGATTTTCAATACAACGTTTTTGATCTTACGAACAACTTTGTCATAGATGCAAACCGTCAAAATCGCATAAATTCCGAGATATCCTACCTAAATAGTATTTCTCTAGACAATAGCGCCACCAAGTGGCTGATTTCAAAACCAAAAGGATCTACAGTACAACGGATTCGACCTTACGAACAACAACATAGATGTCAACCTTTAAAATCCCATAAAAATCCAAGATATCTTATCCAAATTGTATTTCCAAATACACTAGCGCCGCCAAGTGGCTTAGGTCAAAATCAAAAAGATCTTCAGTACAACGAATTCGACCTTACGAACAACTTTGTCATAGATGTCAACCGTCAAAATCGCATAAATTCCGAGATATCTCACCCAAACAGTATTTCTCTAGACAATAGCGCCACCAAGTGGCTGATTTCAAAACCAAAAAGGTCTTCAGTACAACGGATTCGAGCTTACGAACAACTTTGTCATAGGTGTCAACCTTTAAAATCCCATAAAAATCCAAGATATCTTATCAAAATCGTATTTCCAAATACACTAGCGCCGCCAAGTGGCTGATTTCAAAACCAAAAAGATCTTCAGTACAACGAATTCGACCTTACGAACAACTTTGTCATAGATGGCAACCGTCAAAATCGCATAAAAGATCAAAACTAAAGATCTTCAATACAACGTTTTCGACCTTACGAGCAACTATGTCATTAACGTCAACTTTCAAAATCGCATAAATTCTGAGATATCTTTTCCAAATGGTAATTCAATACACTTGCGTCGTCAAGTGGCTGATTTCAAAACCAATTAGATCTTCAATACAACTGTTTCGACTTTACGAACAACTTTGTTATAGGTGTCAATTATCAATACTGAATTCAATTCCAAGCTAATCAACTTTGTCATTCATATCCAGGTTATATATGTCTGGTTTATATGTCCAGGTTTATAATTATTTATGCAAAGAAAAAAACAATATTTAATTACAATATTTTTCTCAAACAACCCTGTAATGTGTTCATTATTAGACAAAAATCTGTGTCACCCCTGTACCGCTCGCAACCGCTTATCTGTCACCACTCGACTCTGAACATCATTATGGTCACATTCAAAGCGCAAAACACAAAAAAAAACAAATCAAAACTTACTTAAGCAGTCCAATTCCAATGAATTGAAATGGCCGCCACACTCAATCACTTGCACTACTTACAAAATACGAATTGAATAGGGAGCGTAAAACAACTACCGACCATGCCATTGTCGGAATCGAGGTCGGGATTCTTTAACAATGTAATTAAATCAAACTGACAAACAAACAATAAATCAATTTCAACTTTTTTTTTTTCTTTTTCAATTTTTTCGTCACTTCACCATCACACCCGTTCTCAACAACGTTCGTCACAAAACTGGGGTGGCATTGTGCATCTCGATTCGAACGTAATTCTATCGAGTCGAACATGTTTGGCATTACGGGTTTCGCTTCGATCTCGAAAACGACTCATCGTTCGAGTATGCTCGAGGAGGTACAAGAATAACGAGATGTTTTGGCATTATGGAAACTCGATAGCACACTGAAAAACGACTCAAGTCGAATGAAAAACACTCGTCACCCTTATAGCTTTCGAATGTTGTTCGAGAGTTATTTCTTGCTGGAAGTTTTTAATTATATTTGTTATTATTTCTCTACGGGAGGAGAATAAATGTTTTATTATTGTCTCTTGAGGAAAAGAATGTCATAAGAATACCTACACCAATAAAAATTCACACATTTTTATTGACCAAACTCTGAAGAAATTTACAAATAAATTGTATGTGTGCGTTAATAACCACCCGCTATAGGAGAATCCACATAAAGGTTATTAGTTAATAACGGTTATGTGAGTTTCCACATATATGCTATGCGAATTCACATAGCCATTATGTGGGAAATGCTATAGTCAAAATTTATGTGTGCCACACATAATGGATATGATTGGATTTTTGTCAGTGTACTTTCATAGTTTCCAGACAATATGCAATCTCTAATTATCCCGAAATCCGCGTAAAAACGACTTCAACTAAAATCGGGTTTTCACGTATTTCTTGACGATTTCGATAAATCGCGTGAAAAATCTATGAGGCAAATCTGCGTACATACGTATATATTCCAAAATATACGTAAAAATAGATGAGTTAAATAAAAAAACGCGCAGCATGAGATGACCCAAGTGCATTCAAATTTAACACAGGAAGCATCAAATTAATTTATTATCGAATACTTCTTTAGCTTTAAATTATTTAGCTCAAAATTGGATCTGTGGCATAAACTCGAATTAACATAAAACTAATAATTTGTGCCGTATAACAATATCTCAATTTACGAAACATGTCGTATCGGCATAATGTTTAAATCGGTTGCAACTGCTACATAAATAATATTGCTTTTTATAGTCATTGAGTACAACTTGCTTATTTATAAATTAACTGCCAATTCATGCCCTGAAGGATGCCTTTCCAACAGGCAACATGCTACACGCAGATGAAATTACTCTTGTTCTCTCTGTTTACTCACATTCGCCATGCGCTGAAGGTTGTCTCTCCAGCGGGCGGCATACTAAACACGGAGACAGCTATCTCTTATTCTCTCTGTTTACATTTCGTTTGACAGAACATACTCGATTGAACTAGTACAGCACCATTCGAAATCTTGTAGTGCGACTGAATGAAGTCGAACGAAATACATAATGCCGCAATTTTTTCGAAACGAATCAAAAACTTACGAATCGAGTGATTCGATTCGAGATGCACAATGTCACCCCTGGCTACCTTCAAACTCACTGAAGTCCTCCAGAGGGTTACTCTCTTCGCTCTTCGCTCGAATCGCATAATGGATCTTAACATCTCGCGTTCACGGACATTCAATGTGTTTTGCTTACACTCTAATAATTTGTCTCACACATTTTGAAATATGAAATACTTAATTACTAGGTGCTACATGTATGACACGATTGGGTTCAGCTAATATTGTCTTGGACAGTACATTGCAACTAATTGAAAGTTATTGTTCTATTCCCTACATCCTACTGGCAGGCGTTGCCGCATCTATTCTTAGGTACGGCGGCCCGTCCTGGGCGAAAGCACTGGAGGTAACCAGTTATCTGCGGAAACTGGAGAGCACCTACCGCTTGATGTGTCTCAGGGTGATATCGGCCTACCGCACGGTATCGCACGACGCATCCTGCGTGATAGCGAGTATGATGCCAGTTGGGCTGGTCATCCGGGAAGGCGAGGAGTGTTTTGACCTACGTGGCACCAGAGGAGCCCGTGAGCGTACCAGGGTGACTTCGGTTGCCAGATGACAGCGCGAATATAATAACTGGGATAACTCCTCGAAAGGCAGGTGGACCCACCGGCTTATGGGGAGGTTCACTTCCATCTGACACAATTCCTGTCAGGCCATGGCTGTTTCCGACAGTACCACCACAGGTTTGGACACGCGGAGGTCCCCGTCTGCCCTGACTGCCCAGGTGTTGACGAAACTGCAGGGCACATACTGTTCGTATGTCCTCGTTTCGACGTCGAAAGAAGAGCAATGCTAGACGTTTGCGGCCGGGACACAACTCCGGATAATCTTATCCAAAGGATGTGTCAAGCGGTGGAGAAGTGGAACGCAGTCTCGACTGCAACCACTCAGATTGCCTGCAGCTTGCAGAGAATCTGGCGCGCCGAGCAACAATCGACAAGCATGACTAACTTGTGATTGGTTAGTTAGAGCGAAAGTGCCGAACGCGGAGAAGTGTGTGAATGGTCTGCCCATGCAGTGGTAATGGCGCAGCGGGTGACAATCGAGATCGTCACCTCGAAGCATGGCAGGAGGGTGAATGAATAGGGGTATGTATGGACTGCACACGCCGCGCTGGGAGTAGCGCAGGAATGTTGGTTCCTACGACTACTGATACCCCGCGGCGTGGCAGAGGAGTGTGGGTGAGCATCCAAGTCAGTCTCACATGGTACGAAAGGAATGAGTTGAGTTGAGTTGAGCTAGTCTCATATGGCATGAGCGAGGTGAGTCAGACTCACATGGTATGTCAGAAGTGGGAACCTAAGTGAAATGTCCCACAAGGGATGCCAGAGGGAGTGTTAGGTCGAATGACTAGAGAAGTATGTGTCAGCGCGAACTGAATGAAAGAGGTGAGCAGTCTCACATGGTATGATAAAGGTGGGCACAAAAGTTAGACCCGCACGGCATGATAGAGGTGAGCACACAAGTCAGACTCATAGGAGCGTTAGCGTGTGAGCAAGCATGGAGTGTATGAGCGTGAATCAAGGGTTTGGGTGGGCATACAAGTTAGACCCACATGGGATGAGAAGGGTGGGCACACAAGTCAGACCCACACGGCATGACAGAGGGAAAAAAAATAAAAACCTTCGAGGTGGTCGAGGAATTCGTCTACCTCGGATCCTTGCTAACGGCTGACAACAACGTTAGTCGTGAAATACGAAGACGCATCATCTGTGGAAGTCGGGCCTACTACGGGCTCCAGAAGAAACTGCGGTCGAAAAAGATTCGCCACCGCACCAAATGTGTCATGTACAAGACGCTAATAAGACCGGTTGTCCTCTACGGACATGAAACATGGACAATGCTCGAGGAGGACTTGCAAGCACTCGGAGTATTCGAGAGACGAGTGCTTAGGACCATCTTTGGCGGTGTGCAAGAAGACGGTGTGTGGCGGCGAAGAATGAACCATGAGCTCGCCCAACTCTACGGCGAACCCAGTATCCAGAAGGTAGCTAAAGCCGGAAGGGTACGATGGGCAGGACATGTTGCAAGAATGCCGGACAGCAACCCTTCAAAGATGGTGTTCGCTTCCGATCCGGCAGGTACGAGACGGCGTGGAGCGCAGCGAGCGAGATGGGCAGACCAGGTGCAAAACGACTTGGCGAGCGTGGGGCGTATCCGAGGATGGAGAGATGCGGCCTCGAACCGTGCATTGTGGCGTCAAATTGTTGATTCAGTGTTATCTGTTTAGATGTTAACTAAATAAATGAATGAATGTGATCACCAGTTTAGTTCTTCAATAGCTCCAGTTTGAACAGGGCGTCCAATAATCCAGTAAGACATCCTCCTCAACTTCCATGAAACTGTGGCCGCAATGCCCAACTGTTGTTATTTTGGGGACTGTGAAGATTCTCGTCGGATTCGTATCTGCGGTAGCTGTTATTGGCTGCTGCTCTTGCAGTTTAATTGATACATCTCAGCAAAAATTCCAGTGCGTCCACGTTGAGTCCGGTATTATTATTTTACTATTTATGGAATTTCACCCTATTTTGGAACGTTCTCTACAATTAAATGAAAATTAAAGCCTATAAGATATTTTAAATTTTTATTATATATACGGAACAGTTACCAAATTTCCTAGACGATCTTCCAAGGATTTATCTTACTGTTCAGCTGCAGGAAGTACGGCTGGAATCACCGAACATTATAAAATAAATTGTGTGTGTGGAAATAAGACAATAATAGGGTAGAGAACCATGTGGGCAGTACCCTATTCCCGTCCACAACGCTCATTACACGATCGCATTACAACCGAGTTACTTGTTTTTAGTACATGGTTAGTTTCTGTCGACATCTAGTGATGTACAAAAATCAAGCCATTCGGTTGGAACGCGGTCGAGTTATTAACGTTGCGGACGGGAATAGGCGATGCTGCCAAATGGTTCCGCTCCTATTTTACCGAATTGAGAATTTAAATTTGGATTGGTTATTATAAGATGCTTTCCGTCGTAAAAAAAAGCTTAATTTTCAATGTTTATATTATTCAAACAACTGGAGAAAAGAAAAAGAAAAAAATAAGTAAAATGGAGCCAAACAAATAACAAAATATCAAAAACGCTTATTTAATTAATTAATTAATCATAATTATTAAGTTCAATCAAAGTTAATTGCCTATTTCCGGGGATTAAACCACCCGACTTGGACGTTAATTTACAATGTTATGAAAACTCATATGTGAATATGTATGTTATGTGGAAGATATTGATTTGGAGAATGTATTGGAGGTAACCACTTTCCCTTCGATGGGACTCGAACCCATGACCCTACAGTACGCTAGACTGGTGCTTTAACTAAATTATTATCAAAATAATTTTATTTTAATCTGGGATTGAATCTGGCTTATAATGGATTGTGGTCAACTAATTTCCTGTATGGAGGCAAGGATGTTATCGATCATTTAGTAATTCGCGTTCGATCATTTAGTAGTTTGTCAATAACTCATTCCAAAAGCTGAATTTCGAAATGTGTTGTATGGTGTACTTCTAGTGCGAAGTTTTTTCTACAACTCTGATCAATGGTTCGTTGTTAGAATTCAACTAATAACGGAGTTATAGCGCTAGTTGCAGTAGCTTAAACTAAATGATTGGAATTTTGTAATCATTTAGTCTAAGTTACTGAAACTATAGCTATAACTCCGTTACTAGTGGTATTCAAACAACGAACCATTAGGCAGATTTGTAGAAAAACCTTCGCACTAGAAGTCCACCATACAACACATTTCGAAATTCAGCTTTTGGAATGAGTTATTGACAAACTACTAAATGATCGATAACATCCTTGGAGGTACGACAAATGTTACAGTGTAAATAAATATCAATGTTCATATGTTCATAATGTGATAAATTCTGGCCATGATTCTAAAATTGTCCCTAATTTAACGATATAATTTCTATATTCAAAAAAAGCGCTGGATATTTATTGTAGTAGAGAACAGACGGCTTTGGCAGGTTTTGTTCTATTATTGGCAGGGGGGTTTTTGTCGACCGAATTTTATGAAATTTGGTCACAATATTCTTTGATATGCAAAGTATGTTTAGGCCAAATTTGAACAAAATCAGTCATAAAAAAAAACCCCCTGCCAATAATAGAACAAAACCTGCCAAAGCCGTCATTCTCTATATTTTATTAACATTTAGCAAAACAGCAAGACAGATTGTTTGAAATACCTTTTGAACAAATTATTCTTCGTCTTCTTTTCATTTTATAAGATATAAGGAACTAGTTTATTTGTGTGACCAGCCCTGCCGTCCTGATTAGTCACGCTTAGTCGACAACTAAGAAGCTTTCTACTAAAGCAAAAATTTGTTTTGGTCTATTTTAGCTAATTGAAACTCAGATTCGCCTACATAGGTCTCAGTATGATAGTTACTATCAACTGTGTGTACAAAATAGTAAAACCAATCGGTTTTACGGTACGACTTCGCACTACCGGCGCCCTCATGTGTCGCAGTTGAGCGCTGTTAGTTACTATCAACTCCCCAAAGTCAACATGTTGTGCATCCGCGAGTACGGCTTCGCACTACCGGCGCCCTCATGTGTCGCAGTTGAGCGCTGTTAGATACTATCAACTCCCCCAAAGCCAACATGTTGTGCATCCGCGAGTACGACTTCGCACTACCGGCGCCCTCATGTGTCGCAGTTGAGCGCTGTTAGATACTATCAACTCCCCAAAGCCAACCTGTTGTGCATTCGCGAGTACGACTTCGCACTACCGGCGCCCTCATGTGTCGCAGTTGAGCGCTGTTAGATACTATCAACTCCCCCAAAGCCAACATGTTGTGCATCCGCGAGTACGACTTCGCACTACCGGCGCCCTCATGTGTCGCAGTTGAGCGCTGTTAGATACTATCAACTCCCCAAAGCCAACATGTTGTGCATCCGCGAGGACGTCCCCGCACTACCGGCGCCCTCATGTGTCGCAGTTGAGCGCTGTTAGATACTATCAACTCCCCAAAGCCAACCTGGTGTGCATCCGCGAGTACAGCTTTGCACTGCCTGCTCGAATACGGGTCGTGATTCTGCATCGATAGTTTCTTATTGCTCGCCTAAAATCGCATTCCAACATCCCCTGAAAACATATTTAATTTTGGGATACTCGGATCATACAGCCCTGCCGTCCTGATTAGTCACGCTTAGTCGACAACTAAGAAGCTTTCTACTAAAGCAAAAATTTGTTTTGGTCTATTTTAGCTAATTGAAACTCAGATTCGCCTACATAGGTCTCAGTATGATAGTTACTATCAACTGTGTGTACAAAAATAGTAAACCAATCGGTTTTACGGTACGACTTCGCACTACCGGCGCCCTCATGTGTCGCAGTTGAGCGCTGTTAGTTACTATCAACTCCCCCAAAGCCAACATGTTGTGCATCCGCGAGTACGGCTTCGCACTACCGGCGCCCTCATGTGTCGCAGTTGAGCGCTGTTAGATACTATCAACTCCCCCAAAGCCAACATGTTGTGCATCCGCGAGTACGACTTCGCACTACCGGCGCCCTCATGTGTCGCAGTTGAGCGCTGTTAGATACTATCAACTCCCCAAAGCCAACATGTTGTGCATCCGCGAGTACGACTTCGCACTACCGGCGCCCTCATGTGTCGCAGTTGAGCGCTGTTAGATACTATCAACTCCCCCAAAGCCAACATGTTGTGCATCCGCGAGTATGACTTCGCACTACCGGCGCCCTCATGTGTCGCAGTTGAGCGCTGTCAGTTACTATCAGCTCCCCCAAAGCCAACATGTTGTGCATCCGCGAGTACGACTTCGCACTACCGGCGCCCTCATGTGTCGCAGTTGAGCGCTGTTAGATACTATCAACTCCCCAAAGCCAACATGTTGTGCATCCGCGAGTACGACTTCGCACTACCGGCGCCCTCATGTGTCGCAGTTGAGCGCTGTTCGTTACTATCAACTCCCCAAAGCCAACATGTTGTGCATCCGCGAGTACGGCTTCGCACTACCGGCGCCCTCATGTGTCGCAGTTGAGCGCTGTTAGATACTATCAACTCCCCCAAAGCCAACATGTTGTGCATCCGCGAGTACGACTTCGCACTACCGGCGCCCTCATGTGTCGCAGTTGAGCGCTGTTAGATACTATCAACTCCCCAAAGCCAACATGTTGTGCATCCGCGAGTAAGAATCCGCACCCCCGGCGTCCTCATGTGTCGCGGTTGAGCGCTGTTGGATATTATCAACCCCCCAAAGCCAACATGTTGTGCATCCGCGAGTTCGACTTCGCACTACCGGCGCCCTCATGTGTCGCAGTTGAGCGCTGTTAGTTACTATCAACTCCCCAAAAACATGTTGTGCATCCGCGAGTACGGCTTCGCACTACCGGCGCCCTCATGTGTCGCAGTTGAGCGCTGTTAGATACTATCAACTCCCCCAAAGCCAACATGGTGTGCGGCCGGGGGGTAGACCTCGGCCTACCCGGGCCCTCATGTGTCGCAGTTGAGCGCTGTTAGATACTATCAACACCCCCAAAGCCAACATGTTGTGCATCCGCGAGTACGACTTCGCACTACCGGCGCCCTCATGTGTCGCAGTTGAGCGCTGTTAGATACTATCAACTCCCCCAAAGCTAACATGTTGTGCATCCGCGAGTACGACTTCGCACTACCGGCGCCCTCATGTGTCGCAGTTGAGCGCTGTTAGATACTATCAACTCCCCAAAGCCAACATGGTGTGCATCCGCGAGTACAGTTTTGCACTGCCTTCTCTAATATGGGTCTTGATTCTGCATCGAAAGTTTCTTATTGCTCACCTAAAATCGCATTCCAACATCCCCTGAAAACATATTTAATTTTGGGATACTCGGATCATACAGCCCTGCCGTCCTGATTAGTCACGCTTAGTCGACAACTAAGAAGCTTTCTACTAAAGCAAAATTTGTTTTGGTCTATTTTAGCTAATTGAAACTCAGATTCGCCTACATAGGTCTCAGTATGATAGTTACTATCAACTGTGTGTACAAAAATAGTAAACCAATCGGTTTTACGGTACGACTTCGCACTACCGGCGCCCTCATGTGTCGCAGTTGAGCGCTGTTAGTTACTATCAACTCCCCAAAGCCAACATGTTGTGCATCCGCGAGTACGGCTTCGCACTACCGGCGCCCTCATGTGTCGCAGTTGAGCGCTGTTGGATACTATCAACCCCCCCAAACCCAACATGTTGTCCATCCGCGAGTACGACTTCGCACTACCGGCGCCCTCATGTGTCGCAGTTGAGCGCTGTTAGATACTATCAACTCCCCAAAGCCAACATGTTGTGCATCCGCGAGTACGACTTCGCACTACCGGCGCCCTCACGTGTCGCAGTTGAGCGCTGTTAGTTACTATCAACTCCCCCAAAGCCAACATGTTGTGCATCCGCGAGTACGACTTCGCACTACCGGCGCCCTCACGTGTCGCAGTTGAGCGCTGTTAGATACTATCAACTCCCCCAAAGCCAACATGTTGTGCATCCGCGAGTAAGACTTCGCACTACCGGCGCCCTCATGTGTCGCAGTTGAGCGCTGTTAGATACTATCAACTCCCCCAAAGCCAACATGTTGTGCATCCGCGAGTACGACTTCGCACTACCGGCGCCCTCATGTGTCGCAGTTGAGCGCTGTTAGATACTATCAACTCCCCCAAAGCCAACATGTTGTGCATCCGCGAGTACGACTTCGCACTACCGGCGCCCTCATGTGTCGCAGTTGAGCGCTGTTAGATACTATCAACTCCCCAAAGCCAACATGTTGTGCATCCGCGAGTACGACTTCGCACTACCGGCGCCCTCATGTGTCGCAGTTGAGCGCTGTTAGTTACTATCACCCCCCCAAAGCCAACATGTTGTGCATCCGCGAGTACGGCTTCGCACTACCGGCGCCCTCATGTGTCGCAGTTGAGCGCTGTTAGATACTATCAACTCCCCCAAAGCCAACATGTTGTGCATCCGCGAGTACGACTTC